>NC_141690.1:253370877-253857939 GCF_964263255.1 Lissotriton vulgaris | reverse complement strand
GTGAGAATAGGGAAATACAGCGATGAACATCAGTTTGTAGTATGCAATTCTAGCCCTGTGTGTCTGTTAGGAAGAGATTTATTGTGCAAACTAAATTGCACAATATACTGCACGCCTCAGGGAATAGAGGTACAGACTAACGACGATGATGCCACCTTTAAGGTTGCAAATTCAAAGGTATGCATAGAACTGTATCCTACCTTGACGGTGGAAGAGCTCCCTTGGGACTTAAGGGATACTGTGTCATCTGAAGTGTGGGATTTCACTGGAGAAGAGATAGGACTGATTAAAGGAGTGAAACCAGTGAAAATCATGGTAAAACCAAATGTCGAATATCCAAGAACGCCTCAATACAAATTGACCCCAGAGACGATTGCAGGGATAAAACCCGTGATCGACTCCATGATTAAACAGGGAATACTGAAGGAAATCGTGGGTAGTCCTTGTAACTCCCCGATTATGGGTTTGCAGAAACCTAGTGGGAAATTCAGAATAGTTCAGGACCTCCGAAAGATTAATAACATAGTTGTTTCATGTTGTCCAGTGGTACCGAATCCATCAGTGATATTGTTTCAGATACCATTCCAAGCTGAGTGGTTCACTGTGATCGACCTTTGCCAGGCCTTCTTTTCAATTCCATTAGATGAGGAGAGCCAATTTCTTTTCGCATTTAAGCTGGAAAATCGCGTATTAACATGGTGTCGTATCCCACAGGGGTATACAGAAAGCCCATCGATTTTTAACCAGCTGCTGAAGAAAAATCTTGAAAGTCTAGTACTGCCACAGAACTCGGTTCTAGTCCAGTACATAGACGACCTACTTGTTGCGTCAGAGATAGAGGAAGCTTGTAAAATAGACACCATCACCTTGCTGAATCATTTAGCTGAGAATGGACACAAGGTGTCTCCGAGCAAATTACAGTACTGTCTGACAGAAGTACAATACTTGGGTCACCGTATTGAAAAGGGAAAACGAAAGGTGTCACCAGACAGGATAGAGGCGATCATGAAAATGAATTCGCCCACGACACAAAGAGAGGTCAGGATGTTCCTAGGAATGGTTGGTTATTGCCGACAGTGGATAGCTAACTTTTCCCTGAAAGCAAAACCCTTACAAAAACTGACGCACAAGGAGGTGAGTGATCCGGTACCATGGGACAAGGAGTGTTTGATGGCATTTCTACAGCTGAGAGAGGACTTGTGTCGTGCTCCTGCTTTGGGAATGCCGGATTACGAAAAACCATTCTAACTTTACTGTTGCGAAAGAGAAGGTTGTGCTTTGTCAGTTCTAGCACAAATCCATGGAAATGCCCGTAGACCAGTTGCGTACTTCTCGGCTACTTTAGACCCAGTAGCCGCAGCGTTGCCCGGATGTCTCAAATCCGTTGCTGCAACGGGTGTCAGCATTGAGAGGTGTGAGAGCATGGTAATGGGACACCAATTAGTGGTGTATGTACCTCATTCTGTGGAATTGTTAATGACCAGGACCAAGACACAGCACTTGACCAATAATAGGCTCACGCGCTACGAGCAAGTTATTCTTGCTGCGGAGAACGTGACCCTTAAGAGGTGCTCTGTTTTGAATCCTGCTACTTTGATGCCACTCCGTAATGATATAGAAGACGAGGAATGTGAAGATCACGATTGCCTTGATGTGACTGAACTATGCACCAAACCAAGACCAGATATTGTGGATGAGCCGTTGACTGGCCCTGATGAAATTTTCTTTGTTGATGGCTCATGCGTAAGAGACAATGTTGGTCAGTTGAGAGCAGCTTATGCTGTTTGCACCATTACTGGAGTTGTGGAAGCCGCCTGCCTGGAAGGAGTACACTCCGCTCAGGTAGCTGAAATTATTGCATTGACACGTGCCTGTTTAGCAGGTAGCAAAATTCGAGTCACCATTTACACCGATAGCCAATATGGTTTCGGGGTAGTTCATAACTACGGGCAATTGTGGTCTCAGAGAGGTTACATGACCTCCTCAGGTTCACCTATTCGAAATGGGGAATTTGTATGATTGTTGTTGGAAGCATTACAAGGTCCGGCAGCAATTGCCGTTGTCAAATGTGTAGCCCATACGAAAAACACAGATTTTGTATCCCAGGGAAACAGATACGCAGATGAGGTCGCGCGCTACTGTGCAGAGCAAGGATACTCTTTCACGGAAGTGGAAGTGGGTGGGACACAGGAAAAGACAGAGTTAACTATGATGCTAGAAACTGTAGACACTTGGGATGATTTAAAAGGCATACAAGAGAACGCAACAGATTTTGAGAAGAAGACATGGGAAACGGCAGGTTGTGTAAAAAGTGAAATGGATTTGTGGGTTTCAGCAGACGGAAGGGCAGTGTTACCAAATGAATTAGTGAGTCCAATGGCAAGACAGATACATGGCCCAGTACATCTAGGAAGAGATGCTATGCTGCGGGTATTTAGGCAGACTTGGTATAACCCCAAATTTAGAGTAGCCGCAGAAGCTGTGTGTCAGCGATGTGTAACATGTCAGCAATTGAATGTAGGGAAAAGGACACCAGTTACATTGAGTCACATTGGGAGGTCTGGTGGTCCTTTCAACTGGATGCAACTAGACTTTATTGAAATGCCAAAATGCAACCGCCTCAGGTATGTTTTGATGGTTGTCTGTATATTTTCCAGATGGGTCAAGGCATATCCTACACGCAGGTGTGACACACTCACAGTAGCAAAGTTGTTGCTTAGAGAGTTATTACCGCGCTTCGGGGTGCCGGCCTCTTTGGAATCAGATAGGGGAACACATTTCAACAGCGAAGTTGTGAAGATGCTCTGCTCTGCATTGAATATTGATCAGAAGTTGCACTGTAGCTATCGACCAGAAGCTTCAGGAATTGTGGAGCAGATCAATGGGACGATAAAGTCCCGAATTGCCAAAGTGTGTTCATCGACATCCTTAAGCTGGCCTGATGCACTGCCATTGGTACTCATGAGTATACGTAGCACACCAGACAGGAGAACAGGTCTCTCTCCACATGAAGTTTTAATGGGGAGGGCAATGAGACTGCCATCAGTTCCAACCGCAGCTTTGTTGAATATCACAGATGATCTGATCCTGGATTATTGCAAGGGACTTTCTGATGCCATTCATTCTGTGTCTCTTCAGGTGCAGGCTGCTGAAATTCCATCGTCCAAAGACCTGTGCCACGACCTGTGCCCTGGTGATTGGGTCGTGGTGAAGAAGCACGTCAGGAAGAATTGCTTGGACGTGCGTTGGCGAGGACCCTACCAGATAATCTTGACAACGAATACTGCTGTCAAATGCGGAGGGCTGCCAAACTGGATACACGCCTCCCATACACGAAGAGTTCCAGCACCCCTGGAAGAAAAAGCTCCTCTCGCGGATGAAAATCCAGCTGTGGACGAAGAATCATTAGAGGGGACCAGCCAAGCTGTGGGGGTTTCGGAGGAAGCTGGGAGCGTGTCGGATCAGGTGGAAGAAGGACAGGACGACAGTGAAACTGACGTTGCCACAGAAGGGGAAAGTTGCTGTGAGTACGAATCAGACACTGATCAAGCCACAAGTGATCAAGAGTCGAGTGTGAGGACAAGACATAGGAGAACAAGGCGTGGAGAAGCTAGTTGGCCTGAAAGGAAGAAGAGGCCGAGCTTGAAGTCAACTCCAGAAAGAACCCTTGCTCCTATATCCGAAGACTCAGATCTGGACGAAGGTGCACAGAATCAAGAAGCGGAGGGTCCAAGAAGATCAAGGAGGGTGCGTGTACCCTGCAGAAGATACGCCGCTCCTGAGTGGACCTACTTGGCAGCAGATGTCTTGTGCATGGAGATCCAGGAGGGTGAGGGAAGTGACAGTGACCAGCACTGATCCAATCATAACGTTGGAAGTGGCGTTGTTGGTACCTGGAGTAGAAGCTGAAGGGTTGCTGACACTCACTATTCCCAATCCTCCTTATCTGAGCAGAATAAGAGAACTGGTTTTAAACAGAGTAGAATTTCCGACTTTTGGCACAACGGTATCAGTACTCGAGGAGACCATTCTTCGCTTAGAGCTGTTAGAATACGTGATTAGAGCTGCTGGAACGCGGGTGATTGTTGACACCTAAAGACTTTTGTAAATAAACAAGATTGAGAAGATAACCTAGCGCCAAGTGGAAGAAGAAGAAATGTAGGGACTTTTCCATTTAGTTGACGGAGAAGGGCTAGGGTTGTCTGTTGCTAAAGTTCAAAGGACTGATTTTTCAAAAGGGATTGTCAGCTTCCAGGTGTAGTTCGAAAAGACTGAATAAGCAAAGAAAGACTGTTGAAGGTAGAAAGAGAAAAGACTTTGTGTTGAAAAAGAAACTAAAACTACACTGTCTTCAGACCATGGAGGCCGGCAACCCGAACCGCAAAGCCAAATGCATAATAGGCATACTTTTAGCAGGAGTAATTTTTCTTATAGTTTTGGTAGTTACTGTATCATATATAGTGGGACATGAAAATGAAGTGAAAGCAACAGAAGCAAAGGTTGTGGTAACATCGAAACCTACTACTGCTGGTAAAAAGGAGGACAATACAGTGAAGGATAAAGCTTTACTAGCAGCAGAAGCTCGTAGGTTGCACGTAGATGAGTCACAGGGAAACTTTAAGTCAAATGCCTATGCTAAGTTACTGTATGAATACATTGATGCCATGGAGGCAAAGGATTGCTACGTCTGCATGCAATTGCCAGCCTCTGTAGACAAAGGTATTAGGTATCATCATCTTCCATTGACTTATGGAATTACATGTAGCTTATTGCTTAGTATATTTTATGGATGTGATAGTCTCGAGTACTATTTTTCCAATTTTGGTTCTGTGTTACCAGAAGTCCCAGCTTACAAGCACATGAATAAATGGGACTATTATAAGAGTGAGGATCGACTGGGAAAATTTTTCATCCCTTGGAAAACTTTAGATACTTCACATGCCCGAAGAAATAATCTAACCTGCAAGGTATCAGAAATTGAGAAAAAGTTTATAGGGCAGGTGGATGACCGTTACAGGAGGCAGAAGATTCTAAAGGCTTCAGGCCAGTGGAAAACAGATTGGACCGAGGAAGAAAAGTCACACAAAAGGAAGGGTAGTAATGGTCCAATAGCTTTAGATCGAGAACAAAGAGGGAAATTGTGTATATACAGGGGTCAAACCTACTATGAAAATGTGTTCGTGGGAGAAGTAAGTTGTGAACATGCCTTCCAATTAGAATACTACACGAAAGATTTCTTAAAAGGAATGCAGGTGATCCCGAATGTATATTTTGTCTGTGGAAGAAATGCCTATGTGAAACTACCAGACAATTGGTACGGATCATGTTATTTGGCAATTGTCTTCCCCAAAATATATCACGCTAAGGATCTAGAAATCATAGAGGGAAAAACTCAAGCCAGAGGAAGAAGGGATGTAGGCGATGCTGAGGTAGTTGGAGACGTATTTGGTGCTATGTTCCCTCTTCTAGGGTTAATACTGAATGATGTCAATATCAGGAGATTGGCAACAGTTGTAGATAGATTATCAGCCAGTACTGCTAGATCGTTAATGCTGGTGGAGGGAGAGATGCAATCGATAAGGGCAATGGCTCTTCAGAACCGACTTGCTCTAGACGTTCTGTTAGCCAAAGAGGGCGGAGTCTGTAAGGCTTTGAAGGTCCAGGAATGTTGCACTTACATTCCAGACAATTCAAAACCTCTTGAAAAGTACATACAGAACATTACGGAAATACATCAAGAAATTGAGGATCTGACAAAGGTGACAGTGTGGGAAAAAGTGGGTCATGGAATGGGTAAAGTTGGATGTTGGTTCGCCAACTTTGGGAAAAGCTTCATTTGGTACATACTGAAACCTATCATCATAATAGTGATTTGTGTCTTCACACTGTGGGGATTAGTGAGGCTGTACCAATGGTATAGGTCAAATAGGTTGCAAAGATCCATGAGAGAGCAGGAGCAGAGGTTAGCTGCGATGCAGGATAACCAATACAGGAGTCTGAGAGCTCTAGAAATGATAAAGCGAGGGAGCATTGCAACGAGTTCTATTTGATTCAATTCATTCCTTCAATGTTGGTGTTGTGATGGTGATGACCTCTAGAGGTCATCAAAGGGGGGAACTGAGAGAGCGCAATTTGAGTAAAATGTAGAAGTGCACCATATTTACATGTAAGATGCACAAATTTAGTTAAAGCACATTAGAGTGTCGAAAATATAGAATGCACATACTCACAAGTGTTTAATTAATATAGAAGGCATATTTTAGAGTGTGAAA
Organism: Lissotriton vulgaris; assembly: GCF_964263255.1. Classification (NCBI taxonomy): domain Eukaryota; kingdom Metazoa; phylum Chordata; class Amphibia; order Caudata; family Salamandridae; genus Lissotriton; species Lissotriton vulgaris. The sequence goes on along the minus strand of NC_141690.1, from coordinate 253,851,667 downwards.
CTAATGTAGTAATGTTTAGAAATGTTAGAATGCTATTAGATTCCATGTTATGTGGCTGATGCAGGAGAAAATGTAATGCTGCCAAACGTAGAAATGTGCAGGCCTCATGGAAATGTATGAAGAACAAAAACGTGCCTTTACAGTTCACATAAGATGGATTATTATTATTCAGAATATTATTGATCATACGTTAAAGTTATGTTTTATAGAAGTGTTTCATATAATCAGAGTGTAATAGGTGAGAATATTGTTTTAGGCTAAGAAATAAAGGTTCACAGAGTGCAGGCCTGTTTCAAGTAATTTAGTAGGCCTGGAAAGATAAAGTTGTTTCTTTGATCTGCATGTGCTAGTCAAAATCGAGTCTTGTTAAGCATAAATTGCAGACCACGTTCGAAGTTTTACGACTTGGAAGATAAGCTGGAGGTCGGAATTTGGGGCCCGATTCATGGGTGTCTGTTTGCAGGTGTGAGGGGGTTCCAATCAAGAGAGTGATGAATAGAGCTCTGTTCTGGGAGACAGGCACAGGCCTGGAGGAGGCTTCAGGAATTTCCTGGGGGTACCGGCGTGCCGAGAAGAAGCCTGGGAAGCAAGGTCAAGGCTAACAAGAAGCCCAGAGGAGTATCAGTATGGAAAAAGCCAGAACCGACACAACGTGAGAGGTGTACGTGAGGGGCGTCTCTGAGGGGCATTTCAACTGTAATTGTGATTTTGTATTAGGGACAGCACCCTGGGGTGGAGTGAGAGCAGATGGCCTGAGGAACCTTAGAGAGTGGATGGGTAGGTAGAGAGGGCACAACTGCGATGCACAGATTTACAACAGAGACTAAGGGAAAGTGAGTGCACTTCTTTGGAAGTCACCACGGCTGACACCTTTTTAGGTTAAGATTCTGCTATGTAGGGATGTCACTTAGTCTAGTGTAGGGACAGTCTAATCTGAATTTTCTCCTTTTGTAAATGACGCTCAAGCTACAACTTGTGTCTATTCTTGCAAACCTGCTGATCTTTGAATTAGTCTTGGTGATATTTTTCTGTCGCCTAAGATCGTTTAGAGAATTCATGTTTGTATTGGTACCAGTATATCTCTTGAACCTTATATTGAGATGTTTGTATCTCCAGTTATCTTTGGCTTTATAAGAAAACTTTAAAACTTATTCGTGGTAAGTGGTTCTTCAGAGTTGTGCAATTTATTGGAATGATTAACCTGGTAGTGGATTGCTTTTTACTCTATGACAGGCAACAAAGGTTCAGTCGACCTAAATGGGGATTTATATCTAGAGTGATCAGATAAGAGATCGAAAATCCCGCCGTCTCAGTCTAAACCCCAACCCAATTGCCCCCTAAAGGTCCTCACTCAAGTGTAAAACCCTTAGATCCACAGAGGAGCGTTTGACTTCCCCAGGGGGGCTCCCCTGGCAGCCTGCCCTTACGTGGCCATCTTAGCAGACGTCCCCAGACTGCCCCAAACTATGAAAGAGACCACCTTGGAATTGATTGACAGGATGGCCCAATGGCTTAAGGCAAACACCACGCCACAAGGTAGCTTAATGTCGAATGTCCTAATGGCCAGGAGCGCGGGCTGGATAGAAAAATGGACAAGGAACTGGAGGCAGACTGCATAATCATCACTTTTATGAACCCCAGGCCGGCCATGCAACTGTTGGGGCATGCAGGGCACCCTATCCATCTTTTCTGGGTTTTGTTTTTATAGGAATTTGTCTGGAAATCAATCCCCAACATCTGCGGCGTCTTCATATTTTGGTGTGCCTTTCTCCAGTCATTTTATTCCCTTTGAGGGGCTATGTGATATTGATTGACCCGGCAACCTTAATGCTCCAGCGCCTCCCCTTGTCAAGGAACCCAAGAACCCCCCCAATAGCCCTTCCATTTAATCTTCCCAGTCCCCTCTTATTACCCGGGGGATCATAAATGCAGGGGTCCTGATTTTTAGTGTACTTACCCCCAGTCGCTCCCTGAACTAACACATTGATGTGAACTTCCTTTTTTGGAACACAGCGGGTTGGCCAGTAAAGTGGGTTGCGACGTCGGGGAGAACTTTATACTGGAACATGACATAATACTATTCCAGGAGACCTGGGCAAACGAGACCCGCGCAAACGAGACCTGCGCAGACGAGACCTGCACACACGAGACCTGCACAAACGAGGAAATTGTACTCGATGGGTATCAATCAAAACTCTCTCCCCTAAGTGTACTGCTGGCCGGGCCAAAGGCAGGATAACTACTCGGTTCAAAGTCCCACTAGACTGCCCCATATCCGTGATTCCTGTAAATAGCCTCCTTATCCAATCCTTCCTAACAAAGTGTCGAAATGGTTTGTTTATTGTTTTAATCAATTTTCATAATGCTTTTTTTTCAGACAGACCATGCCACAAATATCCAAGAGCAGCAGGACTTTATATCAGGTCTGGAGGAACTTCTGGCCCACTCGACTTTAATGTTGCATTTGGGGATGGGGGAGGTTAATTCTGAATTTGGGCCCTGCAAATGGAGCACCCTGTAAACTTCTTTGAAACCCACCCCCTCCGGCTGCCCAAGCCATCCCAGAGATATGGGGGCCCAGACTCTATTTCACCTTATTAAACTATTTGATCCCCTATATTCATCCATAGTAATCTTTGACAGGGGGTGGGAGCTATTCAAGTAATTGACCACATTTTGGTTGTGCATGAGCCATGTACCTATGTTTTGGCGGCCAAAATTAAGTAAAGCCTGTTCTGCGACCAGAACCACCTGTGCCTGGAATTGGGCATCCTGAGGAGGGTAGGGGTGGGCGACCAGCAATCATGCCCCCACAAACCCTGGATCCAAAAACACAGGGACGGTGCCTTGTTTGGAGAAATGTAGATATGACTCACCTCTTAGGCAAACTCTTTTCAAACCTCCTCCCCCTGGTTCTTGCGTGCCTGGAGTCATCAGAACGCCATCATGATGTTGCCTCCAATTTCGCTGACCTTGGTCTGAGCAATAAGGGATTTATTAATGAAGCCTGGTAAATTTAGGTCGGATGGTCACTCCAACAAAAACCTCATAGGACCTGCAAGAAGCCTTGAGGATTGTGCCAAGGGATGCGTTGAGGGTGCGTCAGTGTAGGCTTGTCTATAGGGATCCGCGTAGGACTCAGTAGAGGCAACTGCAAGCCAAGCATTGGGAGGATTTGGAATGGGCCTGTAGGCTGAAGGATCCTAGAGCTTTTTGGGTTGCAGTCTGGAACATGAGGTCGGTATGCAAAGTTTTAGTCGAACACCGCAAACACCACCATCAGCCAGGTGGCATGGGTTGATCACTTTAAATCAGTGTATGGGTCCCTAGGCAACACAGGGGAGGTTGAGAAGGAGGGGGTGTTCCCTCTAACTTTAGAATTTTCTTTGGAGGAGCTTATGGAGGCCATCAATAGATGTCCATGCACGAAGACTCCTGGTCCGGACAGTGTGTCAATGGACCTCTACCAAACCTCCCCAGAGCTTTGGGCCCCTTTACTCTGCAACATTTTTAATGCCTTACCTAAGTGCGGCCTACCCCAATCCTGGCGCTCTGCCGCCATTGTTCCTGTTTATCAGAAAGGCAACCCGCTATCGGCGTATATCAACTCCTAATATCCCTTTTGGACTCAGCAGTAAAAATAGTAGGTCGAATTATGGAGTGGGTAGAGGCCACTTCTGTGCTGTCGGAGGCGGAGTATGGTATCCAAGATGGGCTCAGCACACTGGAGCAATGGTTACACCTGCACTTGCTGATAAGCAAGTATGCCATTTCCAGACATGGCTCCATGTGCCTGGCCTTCATGGATCTGTCCTGCGCCTTCGACAACATAGTGAGGTCGAATCTCTAGGAGTCACTGATTGATCCGGGTTTAGATGGTGACCCAGTCCAGTTCATGAGACCTCTCCGTTAAGACCTCTCTGCCTCAGTCAGGTATTGCCCCTCTGGGGAAAGTACGGAACAATTTAAGATAGGATGCCATGTGCGTCTTAGCCCATCTGCTATTTTTATAATATATATTAACAGCCTCTTCCCATCCGTATTCCGTATCCGCTAGAGCTGTCGACGTTCCAACCATAGCAGGCAAAAAAGATTCCCGTCCTCTCTACACCGATGGCGCAGCTTTGTTGGATAGAACGCTCAGATGCCTGAAAACACGAATTGACTTGTTTGTCCCAATCATGGGATCGCTGGTTCTGACCACAAACTGCTCTAAAACATTTATGATGACATACAATTTAAAGCATACCGAAATGAGAGGGAATGAGATAGACGGGCACCCAGTTATGTTACGTTATGTTAATTTCGATTGATATAGCGCCAAATCACCGACAGGTCTCCTAGCGCTTGCTTTGGGAACCCGTCCTGGCTTTCCCTGCGAGATAACCCCTACTGGGCATCCCCAAGGTGAAGACCAGGCATCCCATCGCGGCTGGGCCGTAGTGGAGATTAAGCTAGCTATTGCCCAGAGTTGCAGAGTGTGAACCAATGATTCGAGTAGGCACCGAGGCGAGAATTATCGAGTCCGTGGACATTTTGAGCTCAAGGCCCTGCCGTGTCGGGGTCTGCCTCCTCTAACCAGTGAGCCCTACCACTGTGTTTTTCTAACTGGGCATAGTCTTTGATTCAAAGGAGACATGGGGACCTTGCATCTCGCCTGTGCAGTGCAAATTCGCCAGCCATACTGAGATTATTTTCAATTTGGCTTGGTGCATTGGGAAAAAACCACGGACCCCCTTCTGGAGAGCTACTAGAGAGAGTGCCTACCCACCTTATTGTATAGTACTGGCCTGTTGGGCTATACAAACCCAAAGCCCATGTAAGGCGAGCAAAACAGGGTGTTAAGAAGAGTCTTCAGGGTTCCACAAACTTGAACCGCACATCATAGAACCCATTGTGAGCTTGGGGTGGATTATGTAGAGGATGCCATTAAATTAGCACTCCCTGTTACTGTGGTGCTCTGTATGGACACACCTGCACGCCGCCTTTAACAGGGAAATAGTCTGGGATTACCTGAAATGTGACAGGCCGATGCCCATTCCCTAGCGGCAGTGCATGAAGTCCGGCCAGTGTGATCTGGGTGAACCCTAGCCCTCCTTCCAGGCTGAGTGGATGGTAAAACAAGATCCCGCCAGGGTTAAGTTATCGTTCAAACAAAATAGGTCAAACAACAGATAAGCGAGTTACCTCTCTAAAACCACAGTTAGGGAGCATGCTATCCTCCCTGTGCCCACGGTTATGGCTCCATACCTGAGTTGGATTGACTTCTCTTGGGACAGAATGCTTTTGACAGGTTTTGTGAGGTGGCATCTGTGCTTCCATTGGGTCAACATGAATCAGGTAGCATCCACATTTTCCCATGTGACTAAGGGGTCTATTAGGGTGGCGGGCGGACTCCAGTCCGCCTGCCACACTAGCGGTGCTGGGACTGGCCTCCAGTGGTGCAGCCATCCCGCACCACCAATTAGGATGCGACCACCCCCCTGGCGGTTGCATCACACATATATTGCATTGTGGCTGGCGGTGCTGTAAGCAGCACCCGCCACAATACAATATATGCATGTTGTGCATTGGCATGCACAACGTGACAGGCACCGCGCCGTGCATACACCTTGTGTATATCCCCAAGTGCAGCTCCCACGCCCCTGGAGGCCCGCAATGGGCTTCCAAAGGAAACACTGCATGCCTTTCAATGGCGGAGTCTCCACCATGGAAAGGCATTACACCGCCACAATCGTAATATGGATGGTGGTGCCTACAAGGCATCGACACCATATTGTAGGCCTTTTTCCACCCGGAAGGCAATCATGACGATTATCTACCGGTGAAAAAGCGGTAAACAGTCTTTCCGTCCACCGTGGTACCCCCCACCATGCTAATGTGGCGGGGGCAAAAGGCCGTCCGGCGGGGTGTTATGGCGGGCAGATCGCCATCGCCGGTAGGGCTGTGGCGATCCGCCCGCCATCCTAATCGACCCCTAAGTGTTGACTCAAAACCTATTAAATTTGTCTTTTTTATAAATTCTACCACAAAATTAGCAGTTTAGACCTTTTCCCCATTGGTAGAATTCTGGGACAAAGGATCTCTGTGGTCACCCTAGAATATTTACAGCTGTAGGACAGCCCACTCTAACTTTATCAACATCTGCTCCTTTTTAAAATGTGCCATCAAAAGGAGAAACTGAATGCTGTTTGGTACTTTTTCTTCTTTTTATCTGCTTGTTTTTTATCTTTGATGTACTTTAAAAAACAAATCTAATATGTCCTGGATTGCCTTGACCAGTGATGTATTTTTTTAACTTGATATGTATTGTACTGTTTTATCTACTGCACTTTTTAAGGCTACTTTTCTGACCGAAATAAAGGAATTTTGATTTGATTTGAAGCACTGCAGCTGGTGAGCCTGTCTCGTGGGTGCATCTTCAGTTCATCGTCCAGTTGCTTTGACAACACAAGCCAGACGCGGAGACCTCTTAGTTGGATCTCGATGAATGCTATTTCACCAATATTACATTCCTCACTTCTTGAACCCCAATACTATTATTTGTACTTCTGAAAAACTAAGTCAACTTCTTGTCAAACGTTTACCTGGACCCAGTCACTGTAAGAAAAAAAAGAAGAATAACATTAGAAAAATAATTTATTTTTCTAGTTAAAAAAACCCAATGTGAAATAAAAGAAATAACGTACATGTATGAGAAAAAGTGAAAATTGCAAATAGGGGTATGGTAATAGTTTGAACAGGGATTGGTCTAATTTAGTTTAAGGGTTAGATTTCAGGTTAGGTTAATGGGTAGATAAGAACAAATGTGAGATTATGCCATAGAGGAATTCATCACAGAACATTTTTCATTATTGAAGTCTTGTTGGCAGTATTATTCATCTTTCAAGATTTTCCATATTGGGTCCTCCAGGATGGAATTTCTTTTTAAATTTTTTTTTTTTAATTCCAACATAGATCTAAAAATGAATAATTAATACCCCCCTCTAATTCTTAGTTGTCCATCTGACTAAAATATATGCCTCTAAACTTTAACTATGCCTTTGAACTTAAACTTTAACCTGACCTAACACCCTCCCAAAATGTAGATGTCCTCTCTATTATAGATGCATTGTTCTCTCCCACATCTCCTCTCTCTCTTCCTCTCCAATGTCTTGCAGATACCTAAAAATCAATCAATTAATCAATTAATCTATCTATCTATCTATCTATCTATCTATCTATCTATCTATCTATCTATCTATCTATCTATCTATCTATCTATCTATCGTAACCTGATATAATGGATAATCCCACATTGTTCATAACCATTTGCTATTCATTAGATTTTGCCATAAGAATTGATACATGCTTACAAATCAATAAACAAGCATTAATAGTCACTGCTCAGTTGATGGCTCTGTTTATTGTATGAGTTTGTACAAATAACAAGCTTTATACAACTTGGTGACTGGGAAAGTCTGATGGGCCTCGTGTTGTATACTTAGGAACATGTATCAAAGATATTCTACATCACCCGTCCGACGGATATGGCACAGGAAGCTGTGGGTTCTGCTTTTGTGCGTTGATTATTACTGAATGTTAGGAGGCAGTGAAATTCAACCTATAATAGGGTGGCAGACTAAGAAGTTAGCTGAACTGGTTTTGGTTGCAAGTCTTTGTGGGACCTCCAAAGAGATAAAGAAGAAAATGCTAAAATGAATGAATGCTAAAATGAAAGTCCTTAAAACGACATAATATACAGAGGACAGACAAAGGGATAGGATGTGGCCCCCGACAAAGGCAGTACGAACGTGGAGGATTGTAGTGTAGTTCCTATTTTCCCAATCGGCTCTGCGCATTGGAATAACATAAACAGCAGTGTAGACATAGGACTGAGGTCATCTAGGTCTCTACTGACTATGTTAGACTTAATTTAGGTTTGCCAGCTAGCTCAGAGGTCACTAGAAACTTTCTCGAATGAATAGGGAGGGGTTAACTTCCCTGATTTAGACAAGAAGGGACTCAGCTTCTGACAACCGCATAAACATGACAACTTTGCTCCCTCGGAATAAAGAGTGTATCTCTAGAGTCGTGTGAAAACAATAGACGGCTATTTCACTCAGTCAATCGTGCATGCTTAATTTCACCAGAGTGCAGAGAATAAGCATGGGCGAATTTTGCGAATCTCGCGTTCGCGAATTTTGCGGATTTGCGAACTCGCAATTCGCAAAATCCGCGAATTCTCGCGAATTTGCGGATTTTTTTTGTGTGTTCGCGCGTGTTTCTGCCAGTTCGCGAGGGTTTTGTACAATTTTGCAAAACGCGAACTTACCTGTCGGGTCGCAAGTTTTGCGAACTTGTTGTTTCTACGTGTCCAGCCTGTTTGGGACACTCTTCTTCATCACTGCCACTCTCTGTCACCACTGCCACTCTCTGACTACTCATGCCACCCTCTGGCCCACCCATGCCACCCTCTGTTTCATCACAGCACCCTCTGGTTGTCCAGTCAGTGTACATTATTGTGGCAAAGCAAAGCACACCTTCCCTGCCTCAAGTGACCTGAATTAATTTGGGGCTGATTAATGTGTCACAGAATATTTTTTTAGCTGGCACCTGCTTCCTTAGTGCTTCCTGATTAGTGATCTTTTGCACTTGCTAAGTGCTTTCATTGTTGCAAAATTAGTTACAACACCTGCCCTGCCCCAATTGACAATAATGAATTAGGGGCTGATTAATGGATTTGAACTTCCAGCCTGGCTCCTGCTTGTCTCCCTTAGCTGTAATTCAGGACCTTTGTGGCATATGTGTAACTATTCTGAGGTTCAGAGCTGGGTCACATAATAGTTGCAAGTAGGCAACTGAACTCTGGAGGGGCCCCTCAGGAAGCACTACAGGAAATGGCTACTAATGATGAGCCTGAACTTTTGAACCTGGTAAGTAGTTTCAGTTTTGCTAAGATCGTATTTCTGCAATTTAGCGCTTATTCGCGGGGCGCGAAGTTGTACTGGGAAGCCGCGAACTCACGCGAACAGTGCGAGCAAGCCATAAAATCCGCTGCTCGTGGATTTGCGGATTTTGCGGGAGATTTGCGAATCTCGCGGATTGCGAATTTACCGAAAATCTGCAAAATCCGCGAGCGAAACGGATTTTCCGCCCATGCTTAGCAGAGAAATAGAGAGACAGGCGTTTTCAATAAAAGGTGTTATTTTATTGAGCAGTCTTCTTTCTCATGCAAGAGAAATGAATTGCCACAATTGCAATACTTATCATAAAGTACATTAAAAGTACAGTAAAAGTAGTATTATGAAATAATACTGTAAAAGCATTGATATGGTTTCTTAGCCATATGATACTTTAAAATGGATAAAATATATACATACATAAAGACATTGACTAACGAACTCAACTGGTGTTTCTAGATACGCCTACCCCGGTGTACCTGACCTAAGCCTAATACGTGGGAAGGAGTAAGTGAGTTTACAGTTTTTAAGTTAAGTTAAGTTTTGCCAAGTATCGGAATCAAGAATTCTCTCTAAGGTTTTAATGAGCTCCGTACCTTAGTTCTAGAATGAAAGAGGTCTTGTATCTCTCTTCTCAGGACTCGATCTCCCAGCAACCCCCGAGGGTGACTTGGGAACACCGGAGCTGTATTTTCTCGGCGTGAGAAAAGGCAGCTTCTCCAGCGCGTCAAAGGGGAGGGGCGGCTTCCTCTGGTTCTCGCATCAGCTGGGCTCCGGATAAGTTGGTAGCTGCTCTGCTCCATACCACTGTGTGTTTGCTTAAGGCAACGTTGGTATATTTATACCTGAAAGGTGCCGGGTTTGACGTAAGGTTGGATATAAGACGTCACTAAGAACTAACAGTTCTTTCTGGACTCCAGGAGTTCTTGTGCAAATCAAAACAAAAGCAGGGGGGTTTCCCGGGCTGCTGGAGGCTTGGTTTGTTTAAAGAACGCGTTGTACTTTCTAGGAGTCTATGGGAGTAGCCTTGCTGTGCTTTGGACTGCATGGGCTATTACTAAATATGGATATGATTCTTATACCTTTATAAGGATATTATTTATTATAACCACATAAGGGCATAAATCGGGAATATCGAATTAGGGTCCTAGATAGGAACACAACAGGATAGGATGGCAGGAGAGTTGTGAGAGGGAATTGAATGGGTTGGGGGGATGCCCTATGAGCTGGACATTCTTGTTTCACTTGTGGCTGGCTGGGACATTGGAAAGTAGACTGTCCTAATACTCTGCTTAAGTGTGCCAGGCTTCCCCTATCAATCTGGCTTCCATCAAGTGGCCCGAAACCCTTACCCTGAATTTTAAGACTACCCAAGAGGTTCCAATTGTGTTTGTATATCCTAATTCTGGTAGATCAGAAGGACCCTTATGGGAATTGTCATTGATGCTAAATGTGAGCTTTTTTGCTTTGACTTCTCTTTATACCTCTCAGGCATGTCCATGGACACAGTTGGTATTTCCAATCAAAGAGTTTCCATTATATTACTGATCTTGTATTCATTTCTGTGGGACTCATTAGTAATAAGCATTGCTTTTTGTGTAACGGACCTCCCCTGTGAATTTGTTTGGCAGAGGCATCTTATGTAAGCTCAATTGTACTGTGATTTGTGCCCAGAAAGAGGTGTTCTTCAAAAGCAGGTACTTGCACTATTATGTGAGAGCTTAGGTTGCCAAAGTGAAGTGGATAAGGTTGTTATGCCCCCGGATTTAAATTAATTTCGTTCACAGGCACCATCCACATTGTAGTCCAAAGAAGTCAGGATTTGGGGTTCATCTCCTCGAGGGAACCCATAAAGGTGAAGATCAACCCTCAGGAAAAGATACCCAGAGTGACCCAGTACCCATTTGATTAAGCAGGAGTTTTAGGGGCATATTAACAAGAACAGCGTTAAAATGATTGCCTCTTTGGCGGCAGGAAACTGCTGCTAAAGCGGCGATAATGGGCTTGATAATATGCTCTTGTGAATTCCCATAGAAGACCAGATTCTGGTATGAAACTGGGCTTCTATGGGAATTCACAAGGGCATATTATCAAGGTCACTATCACTGCTATAGCTGCAGTTTCCTGCCGCTAAAGAGGCGATAATTTTACCGCCGTTCTAGATAATATGCCCCGTAGTTCCTACTATCCATCGATTGTAATACCCCAATTCTCCCAATATGAAAGTCTGGGAAAACCAATGTGTGAAGGTTTGCATAGAGCATTAGGGCCATTAATAATGTTTCCCTGTGCTCTGAACCTCTGACACAATCCTTTCTTTCATCCCCGCAAACGCCTAATGGTTCACAATGGTTGACCTTTGTTCTGCTGTCTTTTTCATCCCCATACAAGAAGAGAGTCAGTATCTCCTCTTGTTCACATTCTGAGGGTATCAGTTCTCATTGTCCTGACTTCCCTAAGGATTTACTGTATCTCCAAGGATCTAGATACACGGTTTTATTCCATGAGGTTCTATTTTAACCTATTCCGCCGCAGCGCTAAGGGGGCGGGGGGCCGCGCGGCGCGCCCATGCTGGTGACGGAACTGCTCCGTCACCAGCCGCGGTCGTGCTATGCTCATGACGGAGCGGTTCCGTCACGGCCCCGCCCGCTTAATGGAACGCTCAGCGCAGGCGCGGAATCCGCGCCGCGCAGGCGTGCTGAGCGGGCCGTGACTTAATCTATCTCCTTACTGAATTGGGTATTGAAGGGCACAGGGCTTCGAAAGAAGAATCCGGGGGCATATTACCAAGGCAGGTGAAATGAAATTATCGCTGCTTGTGCGCCCGTTTTCGGCCGCAAAGCAGCGATAATTTCATCGGCCTATTAGCAAGCTGTCGTTAATATCAGTTAGCGACAGCTTTTAGGTGATAGCGAGTAGTTTGGGGCCCGATTTGCATGTCAGCGATATTTATCACTAATGACATGCAAAATGGGCGTGCCCAACCTGTTAGCGACTGAACGCAGTCGCTAACATCGCTATCGCCTATTATCAATGCAGGTGTAGCGATTACAAAATTTGCGCTAAGGGCGAATATCGCTGAAAACTAACGCCTGCTCAGACCACTTCTTAACCTGTACAGCCAATGGGAGTTGGATATTCAGGTTAAGACCCTATTGACGTTAATGCCTGAATATCGCTGGATTCCCAGCGATATTCACGCATTTCGCCGCTATCGCCGGATATTTTATCGCATTGGAGATAAACGTTGCTAATAGCACGTTATCTCTGCGATAAAATCCGGCGATGCGTGGCGATAAAATATATGTCGTTAAGCTTATTTAGCGATAAATATCGCTAGTTGTTGATAATATGCCCCTTCATGTCTACATTCCTTAAGTAAGACACTTTGGTTGTGAACTCTCCGAAGGCAAGTATCACCTGTTTTCACAGCGAGCTGAAGCTTTAATTTTATTATACTGCAACTGTCTCCCAGGTACAAAACCTTTCTTCGAATGGCTAGGTATTATACACAGTGGAGTCTAAGATACTCCTGGATGGCAAAGCCTTTGCAAGATTATATCCGAAAAGATACCCCTGAACCCTTGCAGTGGTCTAGCGGAGCTGAAAATGCATTTGTGAAAATTAAACAAGTACTGACTACTACACATGCTTTAGGAATCCTGGTTATGTCATGAACATAACTAATTTGCACTAGGAGTGTTGGTATAGAGTCATGGGGATCAGATAAAGTCTATAGCTTATTACTCTTCAATTTTGGACCCAGTCCCTGCTGGGCTCCAACTATGTTCATGAAGTGTGGCAGCTGTGTTGAGTTCCCCTTTAACCAATCATTCTGTGGTTGTGTTCCTCTCCACAACAAAAACCCTTCACCTCCACACAGCCTGATTGTCTCAATACAAAATGTTGATGTTGCCTGATTCCCAAATTAACCTGATCTGTTGTCCTGCAATGAGCCCTGTTTCTTTAGTGAGCCCCAGTGGGGATGATGAGTCCCCATTACTGCATACTCGTTACTGCCCATGTTACCAAATCCCATTTTGATCTCACTGATGTGCCAATTAATAGCTGTGAATTCACATATTTTGTTAATGGATGATGTCTCAGAAATGATGAGGGTGCCCTAGTTGCCAGTTGGGCTGTATTCATGATCGGCCAAATTGTGGAGAGCTGTTATCAATGAACTGTGAAACTGGCACAGGTTGCAAAGCTTATTGCTCTCACACAAGTCTACATCCTAGCCAAAGAAAAGATTGTTATTGCGTACGTATAGTCAAAGTATGCAATTCAATTCAATTCATAAAGCTTTATTCAACTTTTACAATCATAAAAGCAATGTGCAAATCAGCGAATACAGCAAAAGTCACATGTTAAAAATAATGCCTCACAATATAAAAAATATGCACATCTCCTTGGGTAAAAATGCAGACAATAAAATCGTTAAAACAGCAGATTTAAAAAGATAGTCAAAGTATGCATTTGGAGAGATCCATAACTTTGGTTTCATATGGGTGCACATGGGGTTCTTTACCTCCAGGGCCGGACTGGGAACCAGAACCGGCCCTGGCAAAGTGCTCGGCCGGCCCCCCTCCCCCCCCCCCCCCCCCCCCCCCCGGAGGAGAGGGGAGGGGGAGAGGTGCGGCCGCGCTGTGTGACAGTGCCGGTTTTCGGCCGTTTTTGTTACAGGGCCGTTTTTGCAGCATAATGGCCCTGTAACAAAAACGGCCCCCAGGGGCCCAAAACCGGCCCCCAACCATGCAGCCCACCGGGGAATTGCCCGGTGCCCTCAACGGCCAGTCCGGGCCTGTTTACCTCAGCTGAAAACCCCATTAAAAACGGACAATGTGTCCCAAATCTTTCGGCCACTTTGCAATTGCCAGAGAAGGTGGCAGTAGTGAAGTGTGCCCACACTCGCATCCTCATGGAGATATTTCAAGGATCAGTGCCCTAACTAGTGCGGCTGCAAAAAACGGAGCATTTTCTGAGACTGCTGAGGTCGCCATCAGGGCTGGACTGAGAATTAAAACCGACCCTGGCAAAGTGCTCGGCCGGCCCCCTGGGGGTGTGACCGAGCTCTTTGGCAGAGCCGGTGTTCGGCCGATGTTGTTACAGGGCCGCTTTTGGAGCTACGCTGCAAAAACGGCCCTGTAACAAAAACGGCCCCCTGGGCCCAAAACCGGCCACCACCCTTGCGGCGCATAGGGGGATTGCCCGGTGCCCGCAACCGCCAGTCCGGGCCTGGTCGCCATGTAAATTAAAGGAATGGATTAATTTCCTTTACCTACATCAAAAGACTTGTCTCAATTGCAGGAGTAAGCCTCTGAAAATGGCAAACAGTTCTGGCTCAAGAACAGAAGAAATGTAAAAGAGGCGGGACATTGAGACACAGAAATGAGCGAGTGATTGCACTGACATTTTTACTATCCACCCTCACAGGGTTGTATCCTGGAGCAGCCCGTGTAGGTAGGGATGGCATGATTCGTGTCCTACGATTCCATGGTCCAGTGTTACTGATAGTACGGTGCCATCCGCCTGTCATACATGTGGGAAAAGGGATGAAGGCCACCACTGCTCCTCACCCTCCCACTTTTGGCCTCTTCATGCTCCACCAGGTGGATTTTAATTAGATGCCGAAATGAGCAAATTATGCATATGTCCTACTTATTGTGTGTATGTTTTCGCTCATGTGCCCGTGTAGTTTCCATTACAGTAGCTAGGCGATTGAGAAAGAGACTTTGGGCCATATGTAGGTGGCGTAATACCAGTCGGTAACGGTGAAATTCGGTAAATTTCACCGTTAACAACTGGTATTTAGGTTTTTGAGATGTAAGAGGCTGCAAATAAGGAATCAGTAATTTACCGATTCGTCATTTTAAGGAATCGGTAAAATACTGATTCCTTATTTTGAGGAATCAGTAAATTACCGATTCCTAAAGCCTATGTAGGTAGCACCCAAGTGAGTGCATTTTAGCCTTAAGGATACGTTATTTACCAGTTTGGTGGTAAATACCGAATACCTTTGAAAAAGCTATTTTTGCTTTTTTATCAGTGCCATGTTAATGTTAATGTTAATGTTAAGCCATACTTTTTGAGCGCACGGCTACCCCGAGAGGGTGTCCCGGCGCTTTAGCAAAGAGGCCTGAAGGAACCAAGAAACCACAGGAAGACACGCTATAGTCACGATGATTACTTAGTGAAGAGCAAAGTCTTCAACTCCTTCCTAAAAGCCAGAAGGTTATTCGCTTTCCGAAGAGAAAGTGGGAGCTCGTTCCACAAGCAAGCTGCCACATGTTGGAAGGATCGGCCGCCCATGTGGCAGACATACATGCCCTTAGGGCATGTATGTGCGCCACATGTGCACAAATGCACGATTCAGGGGTGCAACAGGGTGTCAATGTGACACCCTGCCACCCTTGAATATGTTCCCCCTATTACCGATTCGGTATTTACCGAATCGGTAATAGTGAATGGCTTCCCATTCACTCCCATAGGAATGAATGAGAATTTCCAAATCGGTAAATACAAATTCGGTAATACCGAATATTACCGAATCAGTAAAATTTACTGAATGTTTACCTACATATTATTTACAGATTCTGAAATACCGAATCAGTAAAATTCGGTATTTTAGAATCGGTAAATAGAGATTACCTACATATGGCCCTTTATCCCTAAGTTTGAAATCCCAAATCAACAATGAGAGTGGAATACACCCTGTGTCCCCATTACTGTAGGCAATTTGCAAAGTCCTAGGAGCAGATCAGCATTTTCATTTTGCCTATCACTTAGAGTCCGTGGGCAGTACTGTTGGGCTTTTTGATGTCACCCTCCTGTTTGCAGAGCCCACAGAATAGGAATGCTATGAAATAGTTCAAATGCTCCTATGCCCTACCAGTAGCATTGCGGTCCCCCTGAGAAATTCCTACTCGGGAGGCCATGTTGTGCCTGCATGACAAATAAATGGGCCGATTAATGGTGCTCCCCTCAAATCCCTAAAATATAGCTTTATAGCCCGCCGTAGCGGGCTATACTGGCTATTAAAGGCCCGCTGATTTGTTAAAGGCCCGAGCTGAAGCCGAAGTACTTTAACAAGACAGCGGGACTTTAATAGCCGGTATAGCCCTGCTACGAAGGGCTATAAGGCTATTAGAACATTCTGCCACTAGAGGGCAGAATGTTCTAACAAATTAAACAAAGGGTTCTCGAAGCTCGAGGGGATATAAATCCCCTCGAGCTTCGAGAAGCCTTTGTAGAACATTGGAATGTTGGTCTGCGGGCCTTTATCGGCCCGTAGAAGCAGGGAGCCCTCCATTGTCTGCAATGGAGCTCCCAACATTCCAATCTTCTAATATTGCAGAAAGCCTGTAAGCTTTACAGTTTCTGGTCTCAGGTAAAAGCAACCTTACCTGAATATCCGACCAAGGCGCGCCACCCCCTTCAGCCAGGGAGTGGGTTCATATCCACATACACAAGAGGTTGAGCATGCTGCAGCCTCGCTGGTCTGGACCCTATCAGATTCTGCTTATCAACAAACACAGCTGTCAAATATTGTGCTATGTAGGCTTGGGTCCAGTCGAGCTGCTCCTCCTAGAGACAGCAATGCTCATGATACTGCTCCTGGGTCTGTGCTTGGCCCCAGGGTCTCCTGTCAAAACAGTTCTTGCTGTGGCCAGTTGTCAGCCTATGGGCTAAGTCTTAGTGTCCACCTTCTATGTCTGTTCCACCACCACCACAATACGACGTTGCCTCTGCAGGCTCTCATCATTACAACCACCCTCTGACGTAAGCGGTCTCTTCCTTTTGAATACCCGCTCCCTCTTGAGTGTCTAGTTGGTGGACAGATACATTCTTGAAGCAGAATGGGCACATGTAGTACAATTGCATAGTTCTGCAAACTGTAACCTCGTTTACAGTAATGCCAAGTGGAAGCTAGGTTTTGGGAGAATAATCAGGTCAGTATTGTATTCATCAATCACATCTTCTCCTAGGGGAAGTCCTGCCCTTCTTCTAGGCGAAGGTCCTGCCACGCCTGCCCATTAGATATGTTTTTGCTGCAAGTAACACATTACTGTCACATCATTTGGTTCCATAGTCTTGTGCTGAGATAAACTAGCCAGAGCTCTTGTCAATTGAAAGGACAATTCTCTTTTACTTATTTGCTGTGCTGCTTGCTATTTTGCATTGAAAACAACCCTCTAAGCACATCTGAGACTTGCGATCAACTTGCCAAAATTCTGCACATAAAAGAGACACCGTTTCAGATGTGCCTTTACCTAGTTTTGGAAATCTAGCATCTTCTAGGTCCTCTGTCAGTGGGAAATAATCTAACTAAAGGACTCCCAGTGGCCCTGTTACCGGCAGGGCATTATAATCTCCTAACCTTGCAAAGCTATCTGCAACAAGGATGTGCTTGCTGCACCATGCTCGCAAACTACTTACAATGGACAAGTGTTTGATGCATCATTCTTGTGCACTAATATGTCTACTGAAAACTGCTTGCAATGATGCTTGATTCACCCTGCTTACAAACTACCATGTCTACTGCAAGCTACTTGCAATGAGAATGTGCTTGATGCTCCATTCTTGCAAACTACCATGTCTATTGCAAGCTATTTGCAAGAAGCATGTGCTTGGTCTTTCTTGCTTTTAAACTAGGGTGACCAACTGGCATGGGTGCTAATTCAGGACACTGAGTTTAAAAATTCAGGACTAAGGGTCAAAATTCAGGACAAAAATTCAGGTCAGGAGGTCAAAATTCAGGACAAAAGGCATGTTTTACAGACACATCAGAGGAGGTTGTGCAATAGTATATAAGAAAGTAAATATACAACCACTTAAGTACAAGTGAAAATAAGTTTACATTAGATTGAGACAGCTGTGCTCTTCACGGTTTTCAATATGTGCGCAGCTTTGAGCAAAAGTTCAGGTCTTTTTGTGGTAACAAAACTGCCCCATCCCACCTTTCCAGCCTCCCAGGGAAACACCTGGTGCTCGTCCTGCCAGTCCAGCCTAGCTACTACCCTCCAATGGTGCCCCTCATCTTCACATAGACCCTCTATCATATGTATTTAATTTCTTAAATAGTGCTACTCATCTGAAGTAAGCAGGACAGGGTGTCCGAGTGTGTTACATCACACATACATTATAAAGAGAAAATGACTCATATAAATGTGAAAGTTAATGTATAGGAAATGTTACTTGAGATAATGGGGGGTTACAAGTTGTAATCATTCTTTCATCCATTATTCTGTCTTTCACCATTCATTGCTGTCCTTTGATATGTGTGTCCAACCATATCAATATTCAATCATTAGCAAACCTATCCATCATCTATCCTTCCATCCAACCATCATTCCACTCATCCATAATTCCATCCACTCTTTCACTCAGCCATCCCTTCATTCATCCTTTCACCCTATCCATCCATACACTCTTCTATACACTCTTCCACTCATCCTTTCATTTACTCATCCATCCAGCCATTCACCCATTCACCCATCCAACCATCCTTTCACTTACTCATTCATCCGACCAGTCACTCATCCTTCCACACTTTTACCCTTTCAATCATCCATCCATCCTCCCTTACTCTCTCCATCCCCTTTTCATTTAGCCATCCATCCTCCATCCACACATCCATCTACTTATTCACTCTTGAATCCGTCCATTGACCCTATCATTGATCCATCCATCCTTTCTCTCATCCATCCACCCTTTCACTCCTTCACTCATCCATCCACCCTTTTTCTCCTTCACTCGTCTATCCAGCCTTTTGTCCATCTACCCTCCCTTTCACTCGCTCATCCAGCCTTACATCCACCCTTTCACTCAACCATCTATCCATTCAGCCTTTCACTTATTAATTCACCAATCCACCCATCAGTTCATTCATCATCCACCCGTTCACTCGCCTATGATCCATCCTTTCACTCATCCAGCCATCCTTTCACTCATCCATCCATCCACTCATCCATCCATCCTTTTACCCGTCCATCTACCCTTCCACCCATACATTCATGTATTTACGTTTTCTCTCATCCATCCTTCCACTCACTCATCCGTCCATCCTTTCTTTCATTATCCATCCATTCAACCTTCCATTCATCCATTCACCCTTTCACAAATCCATGATGTTGATGTTGATGTTGGGATATTTATATAGCGCGCTGTCCCTCCAAGGAGCATCCTGGCGCTGCGACTTCATTGCTGGTAAATTAATAAGTTTTAACTTATTGTAGATGTTTTGTATACAGGGGGATCAGACAAGTGATTTGCAAACTGATTTGGCTAGGCCATAGATCCATGTTTTAAGAGATTTTTTAAAGGTCTGTTCTGATGTAATTGTGCGAAGATGGGCGGGCAGTTTGTTCCATGCTTTAGCTCCTAAAACTGCCAAAGATTTTCCTCCCTTTGTCGCAAGTCTGAACTTGGGGACAGTCATCAAGTTGGCAGTAGCTGACCTGAGTTCTCTTGTGGGGTGGTATCTGTGGAACTTGTTAGACAGATATTGTGGACCACGCTTGTGAAAAGCTCTAAAGGTGATCACAAGGATTTTGAACAAAATACGCTTCTGAATAGGAAGCCAGTGCAACATGTCCAAGGCGGCCGATGCTGATGATTTTCTGGGCCACCTTAGAACCAGCCGCGCCACCGAATTCTGTACCATCTGTAATTTGTGTAGGGTAGATTTTGCCACCCCTGCATACAGACTGTTACAGTAATCTATTCTTGATGTAACTAATGCAATTGCTACTGTGCGGTGGGCTGATAGAGGCACCCAGAATCCACCCAGCCTTCCACTCATTCCTTCACCTATTCACTTTTTCACATTAATTATGAGCTGTGCCTTTGTCTGCGGAGTTACAGACAGAAGAGGCCCCTAAAGGACTTCACCCCTGCTATAATTCCTAAAGCAAGGGTTATGGCAGGGGAGGGCTCACTATGCCCCTGTACATAGGAAATCTGAAAAAGTGGAAGTCATGAGTCATGCATGATACACATTGCCACTGTGACGCGGTGTTGTTTCCAGGGCTTTAAGTGGGATGAAAAAACTGGGAGATCTCTCCAGAGCGGGTGTTCGATGTAATTATTGGCATAGCCTAAAACACCTATGCTAAAAATCTGTGCTCAGCATAGTGTGCTGTCCGATTGGTGTCTTGCTGCTTCTTTCATTGCATTCAGATATATAACACAACAAGTAGCGTTACACCTACAAGCCAGAACTATTGGCTTTGTCAATTGTTATCAGTTGCATAAAATAAAAAATGAGCAAACATGGCTTTGCTGAATATAACAATATGTGGCAATCAGCCCCATACAGAATGACAATGGATAGATGGGGCTGCTCTTGCGCTCAGAGGATGAGTGAAGGAGCTGAGGCTCCTGGCAGGGGAACAGTGATGTTCCCCAGTCCCCAAATCACGGACAAAAGGCGTCCGTAAAAGGGATCATCACGGACAATGGATGTGAGATCCAAATGACGGAAAGGTCTGTGAAAATGTACAGGCGGTTGATCACCCTATTCTAAACTACCAAGTCTATTGCAAGCAACTCACAGTGAGTATGAGCTTGATCGCCCATTCTTGTGAACTACCACCTCTATTAAAATGTACTTGCAACAAACATGTGGTTGATGCACTTTGCTTGTGAAGTACCATG
The DNA here is from genome assembly GCF_964263255.1 of Lissotriton vulgaris. Taxonomy (NCBI): domain Eukaryota; kingdom Metazoa; phylum Chordata; class Amphibia; order Caudata; family Salamandridae; genus Lissotriton; species Lissotriton vulgaris. The sequence goes on along the minus strand of NC_141690.1, from coordinate 253,831,067 downwards.
TCTACTGCAAGCTACTTCCGATGAGCATGTACTTAGTGCACCATTCTAGTAAACAGTGCAAAGACAGAATATCGAGTATGTGAGAAGTTGGCCTGGCGTATGCTGTCCACTATTCTAGTGGGCACCTTGCACCAGTCGAAACGACCCTTATTGATGGTAGGTTTAAGGCAACCTTTATAGAAAGGTATCCTTGTGGTAGCTGCGGAGAGCAGCCTTCAGGCTAAGTCTTGAAGGAATGTAAAGCAGCTTATTTTACCAGTCTATAAACTCATGAATGACCAAATGAAAGGAGAACCACACCGGGTATGTATATAAAATATATTTATTTATTCTAAACACATCCCTCTAGTCTCTTTATGAGTCTAGAGGCAAACACACATTCAGTAAACTTAATTAGCACACAGTAAATTAGCACAATATACATTGAACCCTAGGGGCGTACCAAACCATATAATAAGAAAGTGGTATAAGAACCATAACTGACATAGAGATCAGGCCTATAGCCTGTAGAACCACTGGGACCACCAGGAACCACCCAAGGTCGTGACACAGAGGACCCGGGGGGGATGCGTGCAGTGTCTGAACATAGCCGCAAATTAACATTAACTTCTATGGGGAAAGTCGTGGTTGGAATTTTAAAGATTAAGGAAACTTAGAAGAGGACTTGGAGCAAACCCCTTTAGAACTAGGAGGTTCTAGAGACAACACCCACTGGAGCACCGGAGTACTCTAGTTACCTCACTCAGGGAAGTCGGGAGCATAGATGTCTTTTCATGTCGGGTTTCGTCGTCGATTTCAATGGCGAACTGCTGAAAAGTGCTGCTGGCGACCAAATGGAAAGTGCCCAGGTGGATCCAAGCCTGGGTAAAGGAAGAGAACAACCTGAAAGCAGAGGGGACAGAGTCTGGGTCACTTTCCAGTGACCAGAAAGGCGATGAGTGGATGCCCACCGATGTCGGGTGCTTGCAGGTGAAGAAGGTCAAGCTTGACTCTTCAGCCACGAGGACCAGGAGATGTCGACGATGACCAGGGGCTCGATTCGTGCTGTTCCACAAAGGATGTTGAGTGCTGCGGTGTCGGTTTCTGGAATGGACCCAACAAGGTTTGAGGGACTCACCACTCAATGGGGAGTCAGGGAATGTCTGGAGCAATCAGGGAAGCCCAAAGGAAAGAAGAGTAACCTTTGTGGGGACCCACCACTCGACTGACCAGGGATCGCTTAGGGGCCTCAAGTAGAAATGCTAGAAGTGGGCTCATGAAACACTCGTTGAGTGTAGGCACACAATCTTCAGTGCAGATGGTGCTCGGGGTTTGTACTACCAGTAGCCCAATGAACAACTTTGGGAAAGCTCGGGAAATTGATGCACTAGCAAATGTGCACGATGTCCAGGAGTTCCTGTCCCACATCACTCGTGAGGGCTGCAGTTCTCAGCTTTGCTGGGATCTCGTGTCGGCCTCTGAAAAGTCTGAAAGTTCATGTCCTGAGTTGCAAATACTTTGGAGTCTGGCGGGAGCTTCAAAACTGCAGACCTGCAAGATGCTTCTTTGGTGCCTGTTTGAACAGGGGAGTCACTCCTTGACCCCAAGGGAGATTCTTCCGTTTTCTAGTTGTGTAGAATGTCGAAGTTCCAGGATATATGTATCAGAGTTTCGTCCAGGTGTCATCTAAACTCCTGTTGCCAGGGATCCCTTACTTATATGAAGAAAAGGGTTGGACATACCCTGGGGGCCCACCTATGGGAGGATCTAGGGAGAGGGGTGCCTACACTCCTTTGCCTTTGGCCAGTTTCATGCCAGAGCAGGGGCTGAGCGCCCCTGCAACCGGTTTGAACTGGGGTATGCACAGGGACACCAAGTGTGCCCCCAGCACTGACTGAAAAGCATTCTCTGAATGCACCCACTCAGCCCCAATACACTAAAGCCTGTCTGGGAGGTGGTTACACCTCCCTGTGATAGGAAACCTATTGTCCAGGCCTCCCCTGCCAGAGTTTCGTCCAGCAGCAGGAGGTCAGACCCGTGTCTGTGGCTGCTGCATCCATTTTGTGATGCTAGGGTTCTTTTAAACTATTACCCGTTAGGTTAGTGTATACATGTCTCTCCCTCTAGAAGGGTGGAATTCTACCCCCGCTGCCTACCCCCCATAGGATTTCAAGGTGTTTGACACCAAACACAACATGTTTCCATGCAGCCATTCCAAAGTTAGCATTTACCGCGAGGTTATAATGCACTTAAGAGTATATGGTCTGGCTCCATCACATAACAGCCTCAGAGAATAGGCTCCGAAAGCTGCACATTTGCCCAGCTCATGCTTGGGCACCCTCTCACACAAAACTAAGCACTCTGCCTTCAGGATTGATAAGGCCTGCCATAGGAGTGACTTATAGGTTTATATGTGTCAGTGATTAAAGATAGATATTAGTGACCTATATCTTAGTAAGGGGTACATGCACCACCTTACCCAGGCTGCAGTAGCTGACCTGTGGTGCCATTCTGGAAGGCTTCCCAAGGGTGGCATAATACATGCTTCAGCCCCTGGTAGGCCTCTGGGGTACCTATGCCCTTAGTACCTAAGGTACTATATACTAGGAGCTCACAAGGTTAACCGAGTAACCAATCTGGAGTGTACCTAAAGTAGATGCAATCATTTTAGAGAGGAAGCAGCTAGGCTGGGGTCCTGGTTAGCAGGGCCCCGGCCGGACTAAAGTCGAGAAACAGTGAGACACCAGCAAAAAGTGGGGTTAACCATAGTAAGCAGATCCTACTCTCCTACAGAGTACACAATATAAAGTTGCACAAATATCGAGTCAATATCAACAGCAAGAATATCGTAGTCAAGAATATCGACTTAAGGTAAGTAATGTTGAAGTGTTTAATATGGTTAGCAAAAATATAGTTGTTAAAAATATTGTTTTGTATTATTGTTATGTATTTTTGTATATATTTTAGATGTATGTGATGTAAATGTATTGATTAAATTCTATTTATTAACATTTGTTTAATTGAGATGTGTTGGACCTTTCAGCCTTAGGGTGGTCTCCCCCTACATTTTATGCCCTTTTGCCTCCCATTTTTACCATACCTTTTTGTTGGACTTAGGCCTCTGGGCACTTCACCACTGCTAAACAGTGCTGAGGTGCAGGTGCTCTCCCCTAAAACATTGTGACACTGGCATATCTGCCACAAGCCCCTACTACTGCAGGGAGGCTTAACCCTCCATAGGCTAACATTGGGAACCCCTTTGTGGGATAATTTCTGACTGAGACCTAATAAGTCTTTCATGTTTGGTCTTGTTAGAATCGGGGCGGGGAACCCTTTTCCAATGATGTATGGGATTTGGGCACTACTACTATAGAATTTTCCCTTTTACAAAGTAGATATTTCTCTGCCTACGCTTAATCTGGGCACTGCAGACTCCCCACTCCCATCTGCATACTGATAGCCTGCCTGGGCTGTGAGGTGGGAGTGGTGATTCACACCTTCTCCCCTTGAATGGGATGTGGCTGGCTGTCCACTGTAGCCTTAACGGCCCTGCCTTTTGTCACGGTTCCAGCCAGGTCAGAGAAGGCAGGGAGCATCCCAGAACTCCCTGGACTCTTCCAGAAACCCCTATCCAATAGACTCTTCCGGAGACTTCCGCACCCTTCTAGTAACTAGACTGCAGGGTATTAAAGGGAGGGTTCTGGACACACATCTTTGTTATACTACTGTACCTGGAAGAATCTCTGCTGGAGTGAGAACTGCTGTGCCAGGAGGATTGCCACGTGTGAGGAGGCTGACTGCTCCCAGGAACTGCTGCCCCTACTTGCTGAGCTGCGCTACTGCCTGCTGATCCTGCCCTGCTAGGGAGAACTGGAAATAACACCCCCAGAGTGTTTTCACAATATTCCTAAGAACTGCCCTTTTTGGGACTACAGCCTTTTTAAAGACTACCTCTGCAGAGTTCGTAAGGTCAACATCGTTATCTCCCTTCAAAAACTGCTTCTAAAGTACTAGCTATGAGAAACTATTTGTATTTCTATCACCCCCTAAAATGACTGCCGTCGCCCGGGACCAGAAGGCACTGTGTAGCGCTGTGCAGGAACTGCAGCGCTGTGGGCCCGTAAAATCACCGCTGCCGCCCGGGACAGGACTGCGCCGAGAAGAGCTGTGCAGGGACTGAAGCGCTGTGGCATGGGAGTGTGGTGAGCCTGTAAAATCATCGCCGCTGCCCAGGACAGGAATGCACTGAGAAGCGCTGCACAGGAGCTGAAGCGCTGTGGCAAAGGAGCGTTGTGATACAAAAGTGTGGTTTGGCCAAAGGTTGCCACTGCAGGCCTGGGCACCCACCCGCATCGCAACTGAAGGAACTGTGGCTTGAAAATCACCACCGATGGCTCAGGAGCATCGAGCAGCATTGTGAGGAACCCCCGTGACATCCGGAGGCCCGCGCTGGGATTGGTGGAGGCGCCAGTGGTTACCCAGCAACAGGGGATCGTCATCCAGTGAATCCTCGCTGGCGGGCGGAGGAACGCGAGGCAACCCAGCTCGGCTCCACTGTTGCTCAAGGGCGTGATGCAGAAACTTAACGGAAGAGTCGCCCAGCAACCGGGAGCCTCTCTTCGACTGGCTGCTGCAGGAAGGACTGCCTGCCCCAGGTAACGGTCAGCGTGGGAAGCTAAGCTGCCGTGTGGGTTAACACCTTGGCTGCTGTGCGTTTTACCCTCCTGTGCTGATATTTGATGTATCCTATTGTTCATGACGAGCTCAGCTCGTCATCAGCACAGCTCAACTGTGCCTCATGACGAGCTGAGCTCGTCATGAGCATCGAAAGGGTTAATTAGGTTCAGACGGCTTACAGGACTGCGGTGGCGGCCCATACGACCAGTTTAGTGATAAAGACTGCAGATCGCTCATCCGTTTGGGGGCATATCGGCACAGACGCCGACTGCATTGGGGACCAAAGTCACAAATGCTGGGAAACCCACGATTAGGCACGAGTCTCAAGCACTGACTGGCACTGTGGGCGCATACCCTCTGTGAACAGGGCTGATTGACTCTGCACAGGAGATCGTGGGCTGGGGACTGGCGGAGTTTATTTGGCAAATGGCCCCCGTTCTCGGATCTAAGCATTACCGTATTGTCCCTATTGGGAACCCAGGCATTGTTTTGCCCTGAAAGTAAAATACTGTTCCTCCAAAGCGACTCGTGCTCCTACTACTGCAACAGTGCAGAAAGCTACCGCAACTGAAGGACTGTCTTACCCTAGGGCTTTCCCCCTGTAGGGATACCGCCTTTTTCATGTTACCCTTGCAACAGCCAATCTCAAAAGATATTTCTACTGGAAGACTTCACATGTGTTTAATGGACTGTTGACGCTTTTAATTTGAATAATTCTTAGATGAAGATACTTTTATTTTTATAAAAAATCGGTGTAGTGTCTGTTTTTCGTTGTGGGTGGTTCACTGTGATACTGCAGGTGTGTGTTGCACATATACTTTACACATTGCCTCTTGAGCTAAGCCTACCTGCTCTGCACCAAGCTACCAGGAGGGTGGTCTGGGGTACTTTGAGACCCACCCTGATGGAACTGGTGGTCCCTACATGGGCTGGGGTACATACCCCTGCCAACTAGTGTTAATTGTGTAAAGTAAATTATTATTAATTAATTAATATTTGGTTATTAATTAATTTGAATTAATTAATTGGCAATTAATTATGGTAATTGTGTAATATATTTTAGGTGTGTGTTGTAGTGTGGATAGGTGTAAAGGGTGGGAAGTAATTCATTTTTAATTTATGAATTAATAATTGTTTGTTAATTAATTTTAATGTATTCATTGGTAATTAATTTTGGAAATTTTGCAATTAGTTTTAGGTTTGTGTTGTGGTGTTTATAGGTGTAAAGGGTGGGAAGTAATTTATTTTTAATTTATGAATTAATAATTGGTTGTTAATTATTTTTAACAAATTAATTGGTGATTAATTATGGTAATTATGTAATTCATTTTTAGTTGTATGTTATGGTTTTTATAGGATCAAATGGTAGGAAGTAATCTGTGTTTAATAAATTATATATAGTTGTTAATTCATGTTAATTTTTTTATATTTATTTTGGGTAAATGTTTATCTTTTTCTGTGTTGTTTTTACTTTTAAAGGGTTAAAGGGTGGGCATCAAATACATTTTAATTATGGAATTATTAGTTGTTAATAGTAATAGTTTTTCATTTCAGAATAAGTTAATTGTGTTTTATTATTTTACATTTGTGTACCCTCTGCTATCCCACACTTTCCCTACTGTTGCACTCACCAGAGTTGGAATAGTACATTTAATTATTTTGCTATCCAACACTTTTCCCACTGTTGCGCTGATTGTATTGGGCAATTTAAGTTTCCCCTGAAGTCTTCCATTTAGGCACGGGAAGATTAAGCATTTTTCCCAGAATCACAGAATGCTGAGCTGATGCTGAGACTCGAAGCTGATTCCCCCGTTGCTGGCATTGCTGGCTGTACTGCCACATTCTTGTTGGACTTGGCCCTTCTGGCAGGTTCACACCTAAATTTTTTACTTTTATTTGTGACAAATGTGTTAGTGATTTTTGGCTTCTGCGCACTTTACCACTGTGTCCCAGGGTAAAGTGCATGCGTGTAGTGAGGTTGGCCTGCCCTCCCATAGGAATGTATGGGGAATGTATGTGTCCCAGGTTGTTCCTGATGCGTGGGGAGTGCAAGCTCGAGTTTGGTATGTGCGGACTCGTGTGATTAAATGCTGCTGCGCGATGATGTGTGCAGCGTTATAGTGTCTAGTGTGGAAGTGCCACTTATAGAAGTTGGCATGTCTATGTAATTTATGTGAATTGGCTGTCTGGCTTGTGATTGGCTGGAGCTGGCTGGTGAGCCTGGCTTCAGGAGTCAGGATCGGTCTGCCCCGGTGGTGAGTGGAGAGATCTGCACGAGTGTTGTGAGGGAGGAGTGCACCTGGGACCTGAATAGGGCTGGGCTTTCCCCACACAATGCTGGCTCCCCCCCCTGTGGTGTGACTGATGACCCTAACCTGGCAAGTGAATAGTAAGAGGGGCTGAGCACATCAGAGTGCTCCAAAACCAGCTGCGACTGGTTTTCCCCCCACCCTGCAGACACAGACAAAGGATTTTTAGTGTATAAAATGAGGCTGTGATCTCATAAAAAATTTTCTCTTCCTGATCCTGTCTTGAGGGGGGGCCTGCTGCTGCTGGGCACCAGGAGGACTGCCACTGGGACTGCCTTCCTGCCTGGAGGGCCCCGTGAGCTGGCCCCTGGGCCCAGCCTTTGTCCCCCCTTTGCCTACAGTCTAAAAAGGACTTTCCCTGGACTTCTTTTGCTATTAGCGCCTGGGAGCGCTTTACTTTTTATCCCAGCCCCTGGGAGCGCTGAATCTTCCCCTCCAGGGGAGTGCTTTATTTTGTGGTGCCTAAAGAGGATTGCGCTGTCTTGAGGGGCCGCGCTTCTGATTCCCCGCATCTTTGCCAAGTTTGAAATCCCTGGCGAGTGCCCACCCCGCCAGGGACGTTATGCTGAGTTTTGACCTCTGACGGGTGCCCACCCTGCCAGGGACGTTGTAACTACACGGCAGCCCACCCCATTTATTTCCCGTAGTCTGTAAACCCTTTTTTTAGCAGGTGCCCACCCTGCAGAAATTGCAGGGCTACATTTAAATTCCTTCGAGGGAGCCTACCCCTCGTTTTGACCCCAGAGATCACCGCCGCAGCACCGGGGCTGAGAGCAAACCGAGGAAGCTGCCGCTGACGTCCCCCGGAGAGCCGCGCTGCCATTGGTTGAGGCCGCGGGAGGCTCGTCGGGCGACCCGCGCGGTGATTGGCTGCCCCAAGCAGGAAGCAGACGGGAGCCTACCCCGTGCTACTGGGCCGGAGAAGGAGAGCCAGCGTCACCCCCCCCTGTAGCTCCCAAGAGCGAGGGAGAGCCCCGAAGAGTGAAGGAGGATTGCCAAGAGAGAGCCCCCAGGAGCGGGAGCTCTTGTGCCGCCGCCACCGCAAGGGCCCAGGAGACGACCAGCCCGAGGAGTCCTACAACTGGTGAGTGGGGCTTCTGATGTGCAGTTATTTAGAGCCCCTGAGAGGCTCCAACATCTGGGAGCATTCTTATTTGGTGCCACAAGGCTCCCGGGTGCATTGTTACTTCGAGTCCCCCAGAGGGGGGACTACAACAACGGGGCCATATTTGTTTTAGAGCCCGAGAGGCTCCCGGGCATGTTGTGAATCCGAGTCCCCCGAGAGGGACTCCAACGAGGAGCACAGATATTCAGAGCCTGAGAGGCTCCATCACTCCTGGGGGCATTTATTGATTTTGAGTCCCCCGAGAGGGACTCCAACGATAAAGGGGCATTTTTTAGTGTAGAGCGGCCCCGGTTGGCAGCGGGCCACTCCCCCCAGTGAGGTGGCATTTGTTTCTTGAGCCCACGAGGCTCCCATGTGTCCTTGGGCCCCATTGTTGTTCAGAGCCCCAGAGGAGAGCCAGGCGGCACGCTGGTGCCAGGCTCTCTGCTTCAGCTGCCCAGCACTTAGTGGGCAGCTGCTACGTTCAGGCCCTTGTACCTTCTTCCTTGGCTGCCCGCGCAGCCTGCTCTAACATTTTGGACACAGGGTGTTTCAGCCCATGAGAGGCCAGTTGGCTTGGGGGACAGCTCTGGTGTTGTGCCCTTGCGTGGGGTACATGTTTTGGCCCTATGTGATCTTTGCGCAAAATATGGTTACTTGCCTAATGTGATTTCTGCATCATGTGTCTTACCTAAACCTCTGAATGAGTCTTCATGCATCATGTGCTTGCCTATACCTCTGAATGTTTTTTTATGCATCATGTACAAAGCTTCTTGCCTATACCCCTAAATGTATTTTTATGCTTAGGTGGTTGTTTTTCCTAGTATAGTTATGCTAGTTAGTTCATGGTTCCCTGTGTAATATTTTCCTAAGGTGGTTATGGTTGCGTAGGTGGTACTTACCTTTTACCAGTGGTTACTGGTTGTGTGCTACATTTGTTATTTGGTGCTACAGTTATTATATGTGCTATGTGCTAAGCGTTATTCCTACAAAGTGCTATTTCTACCAAGTGCTAGTTCTAAAAGTGCTTATTCCTGACAGTGATCCATGTGTCCCTGTCCCATGTATATAATCCCCTGTAAATTCTGCCCGTGCCTCTGGCACCTTGTACAGTGTGTGTTTACTATCTAATGTGTTTGGGTAATACAAAGGCTATTTTTATATATAACCCTGTGTGGAGTTCCTTTGTGGGGGGCCTGGGATGTTGTTGTTGGTGGGGGCGTGCGCAAGTACTTAAATTACATTGCCTCAGGGATCAGCCTTGCTGCTCGTGTCACGTTGCTAAGGTTTTGAGCAGGGGTTATCTTTGGAGTGTAACTTCCTTGCCCTAACTAGAGTGGTGGTTTCTGCCTGACTTTGGTGCAAGCCTCAGCCAACCAGAAATCCCATTTCTAACAATTCTCTTGCCCTGACCACTCTACCTAGTGTTGCTTGCCCCTCCCGCCATCATTTGTGTTACAGCCCTTCAACCCCACACCTTCCTGTCTAGCATAAAAAACATTAACAAAGCCAAATAGCTTTCACATACTTGAGAGGTATTTGACTTCGTTATTGTTTTTTAGCCACTGCGCAGGCAGCAGATCAACATGACTTAAAGTAAAGAAAAAAATAGCACTATGACACGGCTAGTTTTGACCGTATCATAGCGCTTTGCTTTTCTCAAAACAACGCTGTGGTGTAGGAGCATCACCCCACTTACCAGCAGCCGGAACTCTTGTTTATTATTGTTTTATTTTTCTCTTGGAGCCGAGGCTTGGGGGCGGGGTCAGGGTAGTGACAGGCTGGGAGGTGGGGGAAGTGTTGGGCAATGCCGTCACTGCACATGTCGGTTTATCCGGCCGTCTCGGGCCGGTCCCACCCACATGTGAAGTGAAGCTTTCTCCAACGCCAGCATCATTGCTGGGTTGAAGAGAGCACACACAGGCTCCCAGTCTGTGTGGGGAGCGCAAATCATCAGTGCTCAAGCCAATCTTGACTCTGCTTTCAGCAGCATGAAAGCAGCATCAGGATTGGACGCAGTGCACTCTGTGATGAGACAAGTAGGGAAGTGTTTATTTGTTTTTTTATTTGCCTTCCCCCGTCCCCATCCCCGGGCCACTCTGTCAACTCTTCGGCCGCTACTGTCTTTAAACCATTTTGCACAGCAGCCTGCGCCGCGGTGCAAAATGTCTACATAAACATCAACAAACCAATGCATCTTGCATAGTCGAAACCGACTGGCTTTACCAATGCTTGTTGTAGAGATGTGTGAGGTAGTCTAGTGGTTGGGGGGCGGAGTCGTAGGAGGAGCAGGAACAGGAGGAGCTGGGAAAAGGAACTGGGCAGTTAGAGTAGGGACATTAAGCAAGCAAGACGTATTGAATAAAGCCCTTAAAGATAAACCATGGTGTCTGTGGTTATTGGTAGCTGGACGCTACAACTGGCGACGAGGGTGGGATGAGCAAAACCCCACAAGCCACAGCACCTCGTGGAATCATCCTGTTCCTGCAGCGTCGAGAAACGAGCTCCGCTGCTGAAGGAAGCGCCAAGAAGAAGAAACCGCCGTTGCACGGAGCTGCCCCAGAGAGGAGCTGGCAGCCGGTGACCCTGTCCCCTCGGAGGCTTTGTGGAAGAAGAGAGGGAGCCGCAGTACGAGCGTTGGAGCGCTCGAGAAGTCGGAGCAGTTCGCGCCAAAACGCGACATTGCTGCAGCATCGGCAGATAGAACAGAGGTCAGATAGAACAGAGGTCGGGAGCCCACCCCGACTCTGCACAGTGCCGAAGAAGCGGTAAAGAGTGCCCCCGGGCGAAGAGCATCGCCCCAGAAGATTTGGCGGTAAGCGCTGTAGAGCGCGATAGAACTGGAGCTCGAGTGACCCCAGCGCTAGGAACCTCACGCCTGATGCGTGTGTCTTTGACACGCTGTCGCCGCGTGGAAGCGGCCCCCCTAGCGCAGCGAAGCGGGAACTTGCTCCAACCTCCCCTGTGGCTCAGCGTGGGGAGCGGGAGAAGTGCTGATGTCCCTGGGACCGGCGGCCGGTGAGTCCCGATTGAGTCTGCTGGGTCTGAATGAGCCACGTGAGTGAACAAAGTGAAAGTCTCGTGCAAGCCGGGATTTCAGGGGCGGCGGCCATATTGGAGTCAGGCAAGCCAATGGGACATCCCTGTGAAAATCGGGAGCGGCCATCTTTAAGTCAGGCAAGCAGTGTCTGGAAATAAGCATTGATAAAGGACAAACAAACAAGCACTGGCAGATGCATGCAAACAAGCATTGGCGAAGCACAAACAAGCATTGGCAAAGGCAAGAGACACACAGACAAGCATTGGCAGTAAACAAACAAACAAGCACTGGCAGATGCATGCAAACAAGCATTGGCGAAGCACAAACAAGCATTGGCAAAGGCAAGAGACACACAGACAAGCATTGGCAGTTGCGTGCAAACAAGCATCAGCGAAAGTAAATCAACAAGCATTGGCAAAGACCAAACACACACTGGCAAAGGCCAAACAAGCTTTGGCGGAGGCCAAACAAGCATTGGCAAGGAACAAACAAATTACTGTCAAGAGCCCACAGACGAATCGTGGCGAGTAGAAACAAGAAGCAGTGGCGAAAGGAAACAAACACATGCAGTCTACAAGTCTTGGTACATGACAATAAACATACACTGGTAAACGCCAAGAAAGAGGCAGTGGCAAGGCAAACACACAAACGTGGATAACGGCGCGTGAACAACAATGAACACAGATTGGCAACTGAGACAGAACAAGCACGTTCACACACGAGACTGAACCAACTAACAAGCACGGGCAACCACAAGAGTTACTTACCACACATGCGTTGACAAACACGGGTGGCAACGTGGACATTGAGCAACACAAACGAATGCGCAGTGGTGAAGGCACTGAAGCAACACATGTCTGTACCACAAGAGGCGCAAGCGAACACAAGAACCAAGCAACGACAACGGCACATTGGAATAAGCATTAGCAAATGCAAGAGACAGATAACGACGACACTGAGCGCACACTGAAGAGCGCCGAAGTGACAAGAGCGGCTAGACTGTATTGCAGCAGACCCAGAGGAGGGCAGTCCTACAGAGGACCCCGGAGAGAGCAATCCCATCCAAGTTCATTCGCCGACGCATACTTTGTTAGCTACAAAGACCATCACTCTCCAAGCAAACTACCAAACCAAAGACCCTGACCGGAATCTCCCTCTCTCATGGCGGGTGGAGACACAGCACGGCGGGTCACTCCACACAGTGAAGTACCGCCCCCGGCGATACAGACTGATGATTTGATCTCGGACCTTAAACGACACCGGTGGCTTGAAGCACTAGAAGATTTCTTAAAGGCCAATGGTGAACAAAGAGAGAGGAAGTGCCTACTACTACTCCTCCATTTGGTGGGTCCGGAGGGCCGATGCCCAATCAGGACATTTTCCAAGGAGGACACCGAAAGCTACAAAAGACTCCAAAGGGAGCTCTGTGCTCATCTCAACGCACAGACAGATGTGGACCATAATCGCATGGCTTTCAATACAGCACGGCAGGAACCAGGCGAACCGCTGCCAAACTTCATCACTCGTTTGCAAAGTATGGTACGAGGCTGCCACTTCAACACTTTCACAAATGAGGATGCGGTTCGACTTCGGATCATTGAAGGGTGCACAAATCCTGACACAAAGCGTAAGATCCTGCAAGGTCATTGGTCGTTAAAGGAGATCATCAAGAAGGCCGACATTGGAATGCAAATCAAAGCAAGAGAAGGATTGAAAGACGTGCACCTAAGCGCAAATCATCAAAATACCGAGGAAGATAGAACTCAGAAAACAAACAGAACTGAAAGGAGAGAGAGGGAAGGCAGACCAGCAAAAAGACAACGGGAAAGATACGGTGACAAAGAAAGTGACACAGATTATTCAGGGTCAGACTCCTCAACATCCGACCACTCGAAGTCAACCAAGGATCACCCGGAGTCAGATGACCCAGGGGCGACCATCCAAAAGACCGGTCCAAGAAGTCATTCACCTCCCAGGAGTTCCTCAAGGAGTCACTCAAGGTATGACACACAATGCTCTGATGGGGAAAGAGCATCAAGTACAGATCACATCCCTGGACAAGAGGGCATCCGGCACAGCAAGTGGGAGAGAAAGAATAACCAGAGAAGAAGGGGTCGCACTGGTCAACACCGGAAGTCGGCGCAGGAACATCAGTCGACAAGCAGTGAAGATGAGTCCAAGGAAACATCTGGCCGAAGAACACACACAACTCAAATGAGAAGTGTTGGAGCATCCAACAAGAGGGAAGGAGAAACAGGTCGCACAAGACGGACTGATCCTCCATTGCAACGAACCAAACCAGAAGGCAATGAGGCAAACGCTTGGGATCAAGCACAAGGAACAAGCACAGGATCATCAAACAACCTCCCAAATGGGACAGCATTGAAGATGTTCCAACAAAGGCACACGGAGAAACATCTCAACGACAACTCAAAGGGGAAATACAATTCGCCATGGATTACGGACTTCAAAAATCCACTACCAAAGACAGCTTCAGAGAAAAGTTGGAGAAAGAGAGGGGAGAAGAATCTCTCTGACACTGAGTGCACATCCATCCGATCCTGGAGGTCGACAAAAGACTTCTCTGACCCAGAATGCACGTTCATGTCCAGGAACCCCTCTGACTCAGAGAGTGCGTCCGTCCGATCCTGGAGGTCAACAAGAGACTTCTCTGACACAGAGAGCACAGCTGTACGATCCCGTGAGGCGACCACGTCATGGTCCCGACAACAGCCACGGCGTCAACCACCCGACCGCGCCATAGGACCAGAGGGCACCCTTCCTGTCAAGAGTAACGTAACACACACTAAGGTCTCTGACTACTCAGCCACGCCACAAGGCAATCTGTCATGTCAATCACAAACATATCCGGACATGGACCAGACACCGTCACCCCTGAAGGGGTCCGAAAGGCTGACTCAAAGGACCTATAAAAGGAAAACAGAGACAGTGGACCTTAGTCATCGGACGGGAAGGGACCTGACAGCCAGTCCGCAGAGAAAGCCGGACATGTCAGCAGAGAGGAATCATCGGATGAGTGAAAAACATGCCCATGCACAGATAGACAATGAGTTCGTCAGACAATCCGAGGTTGTGCATGAGTTACCTAACCGAACCAAGACAGTCTCGTCAGATAATACCATACTGTCTGATGGGCATGACCCAGAGGTGAACGACAGCGTCGCCCTTGACCGGACAAGACAAGAAGGGGCAAGGGTAAGCGCAGGTCCCCATAAAAGGACCAGAACATTGTCCACTCATGAAAGGGACCGAGCACCCGAACCAACTGTTACACCACCAGAAGAAAATATGAGGACTGCCGACCGTGAGAGTGAACCGCTCACCCACATTGTGGTCAAGAATGTCCTGATCAAGACACCGGAAAGAGTGACCAAAGCCAAACCCACCACTGACTCGACGCTATTGAGGCTTGAAGAACAGACCGTCCGCCAACCCGTGTGGTGGATTGAAGAACTGCGAACACTGAGGACATTAAGCTCACTTTGTTAAGAAAGGGGGAGATGTAGAGATGTGTGAGGTAGTCTAGTGGTTGGGGGGCGGAGTCGTAGGAGGAACAGGAACAGGAGGAGCTGGGAAAAGGAACTGGGCAGTTAGAGTAGGGACATTAAGCAAGCAAGACGTATTGAATAAAGCCCTTAAAGATAAACCATGGTGTCTGTGGTTATTGGTAGCTGGACGCTACACTTGTTACAAAAGGAAGCATGCATTGCCGTTCTTCTGCCTTTCAATCACCCCCCTTTGATGTTTGCCCCTTTAAGCTCTCCTTGCATCCATCCTCTCTTACCATGCACCCTCTTACCTCAAACCCATAATGCTGCGATCAGATAAGACTAGCATTGAGTTAATAAAATAAAAAGGGCAATAAATATTGAATCTGAGCCTTTCCCTTGGGTGTGAGCCCAGCCTGCCTCTGTAGGGTCCATCCACACTCCTTTTCATCCTCTGAAGCGTGCAGCAAGCAGGGGTCAGTGCCGCGGCTGGCCGCATCTGCATGCCTCTGCTCATCGCCACGTGCTGGCTGATGTGTAGACACTCTGCATGTATCCCCTCCCCTGGGACTGTCATGGAGTGTTTACACTCCTGGTGCAGAAAATCACGCGTGAGCCGGCGGGTCACCAGGGGTGCCGAGGCAAGAGACATCTCATTTACCGACTTGGAGTGTGTGTCATAAATATATTAGCATGAAAACAAGTCGAACATCTTTTTGACAGAAGATAATATTCCTCGCCAAATGCCTTAGCAGTCTTTGACACAAGAAATTAGGGCGCGACAAAATGATGCTGGCGAGCAGATGGGGGATGCTGGCCAGTTACTGTACCCTGGGAAACAAGCACGAGTCACGCGGTCTCTCTGGTACCAAGCAGGCAAGCGCGGGGAGGGGGGCGGAGGTGGGGAGGGGGTGATGGAATGATTTCTTGCGTGGTCTGAAAATGGGTCTTTTTTGTTTCTTCCGTCAAAGATGTATGGAAAATGTTCCATACTTGTAAAGTTGTTTGTGTGTCCTCACATGTGCCTAAAAATATAGACCGCTAAAAGAAACAAGCATTGGAATAGCCAATTGGTCTCGCCTTTGGGTCCTTATAAGTGTTTAGCCATGCAACAGTTGATGTTGTTGCACCAAGGATATTGTGCTGCATAACGAAATACTTATAAGGTCCCAAAAGTAAGACCTATTGGCTATGCCAATGCTTGTTTAGAACGTTATAAAGAGTAAACCAGGGGCCTTGAGAAACAAAGTTACAAGATCTGTGAACCTTCGTCTCACTCCTTGAGTCCAGGAGCAGGTCGGCTGCACACACAGAGACCGTCTACTGGCCTCTTACCAGGCTTAAGCTAACTCTCCAGAGGTCCAAGAGTGACTGGGCATCAAATGACAGCTGAAGAGAGAACCTAAAAATGGCCCTCCTTGTTGTATGTTGCACAGCTCTCAACACTAAGTTCAATACAGACGGGACTCAACTTTGAGGAGTCCCACCAGGAGCTAAGCTACCATTGGTGCAGCAGGGGCAGGGGCACCGGGGTCCAGAGTCCTCAGGGGTCCTTGAAAACCCGTAACTTTCTGTACCTTACTATCCTAACAGTCAAAGGGCCCATGTTTCTTGCTTGCACAGGGCCCATGACATCCTTGCTTCGCTACTGGGTGCCAGTACTTTTCTAGACAGGTCACACCCAGGAATAAAGAGGCCCGTTGCTCTCCAGAGCCTTTATTTTATTTATTTATTTTATTTTATTTATTTATTTTAGGAGTTTTATATAGCGCTGCTAGACCCGGAGGTATCAGAGCGCTTTACATGAGGAATTTAGCATTTAGCATATTACAAACGTTACAAAATTTACATGAAAGATCGTTGCGAGGAAGAGGAAAAACAAGGTAATACAAATACATCTAATGATTAGATCATTACAAAAACAGGAGATATTAAGGAGCAATGGGAGCGAGGGAAAATAGGGGTAAGGGAAAAGAGGGAGCAGGGAAACGTGGGAATGAGGGGGAGCAGGGAGAAAGGAACTGACAAAGGATGGAACAAGACAGCAGGTCAGGATCAGAGGAGAGGGTGAGAAGGAAGATGGGAACAAGAAAAGGGGTTCTGAGAGAGGGAGAGGAGGTCATCGGAGGAAGATATAAAGAGACAGCAGCAAAAGGACGAGAAGTGCCATGCACAAATGTCCGGCTGGGTAGGTGACTGGCAGGCTCCACTGCACTGCTGAGTTTTGTTGAACATCAGCGTGTCTTTTGCTCATTCACTAAATGGGGCCCCAGTGCACAGTGGACCCTCGTGGCCTTAAGAACTTTCCTATATATTCATCAAGCATCCATTCTGCGATTCCTTATTAGCGAAAAATAAGGATTCGCTAATAAGTATTAGCAAAAGGCTATGCATGAAGAACTCGCAAAAAAATAGAGATTTCTTAAAATTCCTTAATTGCGACTCACAAATTGCGACTCGCAATTAAGGAATACCTCCACATTCATTCCTATGGGCCTAAAGGCCCATAGGAATGAATGGTAAGACATTCTCAATTTGCTATTCTCAATTAGAGAATCGCAAATTGAAATTGCAATTTCAAGGGTGCCAGGGTGTCGAGAGGACACCCTGTTGCACCCCTGAAATCTGCATATGGGTACATCTTGCACAGACACATGCCCTAAGGGCATGCTTGTGTGTAAAATGGAACTTTGAGAAATGCACTTTAGTGCATTTTTCAAAGTTTTTGCAAATTACCATGAAGTTCAACTTCATGGTAATTTGCACCCCCTATTAGCAAAATCGCTATTTTTTTTTTTACTTTAATGCGTTGCATTTAAGGAATCTCAATTTAAGATTCCTTAAATGCAAGAGCAATTTAAGTAATCGCAGTTTTGAGATTTCTTAAATTGCGATTTTTGCATTTGGGATGATGCATCCCAAATGCAAAAATACCGGTCGCAAAGGGGCAGATTCTGAGAATCTACCCGTTTGCGTCTAGTTTTTAGCTTGATGCCTCTGTTGCTGGGATACAAATAGGGGGAGGAGTAATGGAGAACTGCTGCAAACCGGGGGTCAGGTGCAGGAGTTGCGGGGACCGCCCTTTTGTATCGCCACTGAGCACACCGTAATCTGTTATAACAGGGCAAGGTGTTTTCTTATCTGACAATGAGTACAATTTAAACAAACACATTTAAAAAAAGGAAAATGGTATCTGGGAGGCTAGCTTGTACCCACCTCCCGTGTGTCTTCTGCCTCGGCCAGTGGGTCTTTGTAGTAGATGGCTTGTGGTAAGTTTCACATTTAAATAATTATATTTGTAGAGTTTGGATTCCCTTGACTTTCTGTGTTCTGTACGTCAAGTGGAATTCTAGGGAGTCTACTGGTCATTATTATCTTGCCTACGATCTCTCCAGAAGTTATTTATGGCTAGATGTAGGTAATCACAATTTACCGATTCTTAAATACCGAAGTTTACCGATTCGGTATTTATGAATTGGTAAATGTGATGTAGGTAATAAATCGGTAAAATGTACCGATTCGGTAATATTCCTTATTACCGAATCGGTAATACTGATTCGGTAATAAGGAATCACCTCCCATTCATTCCTATGGGCCATAAGGCCCATAGGAATGAATGGGAAGCAATTCACTATTACCGATTATAAATACCGAATCGCTAATAGGGGGAGCATATTCAAGGGTGGCAGGGTGTCACATTGACACCCTGTTGCACCCTTGATTCGTGCATGTGTGCACATGTGGGGCACATTCATGCCCTAAGGGCATGTATGTCTGCCACATGGCACTGACAAAAAAGCAAAAAAATGCTTTATGTAAAGTATTCGGTATTTACCACCAACCTGTAGTTGGTGGTAAATAATGAATCCCTAAAGCTAACATGCACTCACTTGAGTGCCTCCTACATAGCTTTTAAGGATTCGGTAATTTACCGATTCCTTAAAATAAGGAATTGGTAAATTACCGAATCCTTAAAACCTGCCTCCTACATTAGAAAAGGCTAAATACCGGTCGGTAACAGGATAATTACCGATTTTCGTCCGTTACCGACCAGTATTTAAATACCTACATCTAGCCCTTACTTAAGTCTAATAAAGACATGTTATTTATAAATGTAACCTGCTTCCTCGATGTTACTACAGTCTTGTCCTGAGACTGATTTTCTGTTGTCTACAAAGACCAAACCTGAACTGCTGCAGCTTTCCTTGGATTGGCTGCATGATGAAAATTACGGATACAGGCAGCCGAGGGCCTTCACCCATCACTGAAGTTTGCCCAACCCAATACACGAGGTCTGGAAAACGAAGCCTAAGCATTGAATCCACACCAGCCCAGCAGGCGGTAAAAATGGAAAATAGGGAGCCCTATGTATAATATTGTATCAGTCCAATCGCTTACATTATTGATTCACATTCTCAGGTTCATCTGCCCACAAACTAGGGGTGGGCGGAATTTGCGTAATCGCGTTACGCAAATCTCCCCGAAATGGTAAAAAATCTCAGCGAACATGCTGAAATTCTGCGAACTTGCAGAATTGCTTGTTTGCAATGCTTTTTTCCTGTTCACAATTGCTGTTTGCGTGCTCAGAGGGAAATATCTCACGAACACGCATTTTGATAACGCGAACAAGCAAAAAATTTTGCGAAGACGCGGAACGCAGGATTTTGGGCAATTTCTGGTTCTCTGCGGAACACAAAATTACCCAAACTCTGCAAATTCAGTGAGCGGAACGAAATTTTGCCCCCCAGGCCTACCCATATCTCGATCCCCATCCCCGATAATATTCTTGTAGCTCTTAATTTGTAAAGCACTTATACTAGAGGAGGCTGCGTATGAAACATATATATTAGTACCAACTTGTAACGTTCACTAGTCTTTAATTTTAAATTCCAGCCGTATTTAGGTATGAGAGCTTTCATTTCTGGTAACAGCCTCATTAAAATTGGAAATCAATACAGAGAAGGTGTATCAATTACAACTTGTGTCCGGAGGTACCGCTGTTAAGCTCCATATTAATTTACTGAATGTTGGGAAGGCTCTTGAAAACTTTTAGCAAAGTTAAAACTTTTTAGGCCTCTCTGTTAAGCGCCTTCATTTCCACGGCTGGCATGGTTCAGCGAGACATACAAATAGCTATGCAAATCCGCTAGATGTTCAGACTTCTTGGAGTGTTCGCTGCCAAGGATCCCTTGGGGGGTATGACCCATGACTTATGCAAATGTGGAGCCTGGAGGCAGGTTAACAATGCGCTGAAACTCAAGATTTGCATTAACTGGCTTTCAAAGAAATCCACAAAACCTCCCATTCACTTCGCCTAATCAAGAAAATAAGCTCTGGAACGACCCAACTGCGTCCTATCAGTGAGCGGCGGTAAGCTCTTGTTTTGAACCACTCTCCTTATTGAAGGCAGGCAAGGTTTGCAATGTCTTTACATCGGCATTTGTAGCGATCACTGGAAGACTCTGAAATGGCCTCAGGCTGAATCTGAGTCGGTCTCCCTGCCATACTATGGCATTAACCACAAGTCTTGTACAGCGCTTTAAAGTAACTGAACGGAGAGTGTAGCACTTTATAAAATGTCTTAATGCGTACATGAACACGTTCATAAGAACTGTATGTAGCCTTAGGTGACGGGTCTTGTAGTCGCCAGGCTGTAGGTAGAGCTGAGCAGGTAGGCCCTCTTCTTCAGCAGGCGATCCCAAACTAGAACTCATGTGAGGGGACCAACAGGGACCGGTCTGTTGATGTGTGTATTAGCATAAGAGCCACCAAGCCACATTTCCAGAGGCCAGAGTGCTGCTGCTAGGGCCTCCGGGCCTGTAAAAATGAGGGGTGTCACGTCGTGATGCAGTCTAGTGGTTGAGGGGGCGGAGCCGGGAACCAGGAACAGGAATGGGAGGGACACAAGATCGAGGGGCAGTTACGAGTAGGGCATGAAAGAATAAAGAAGTATTGAAGACTACTCTCCGGCTCCGGTCCTATTTGGGGGGGCACGACAATGGCGACGAGGGTGGGATGACAACTGAAGCCCACATTGCCCAAGACCCCTGCCGCCTGAGGACGGCCAAGAAAACAGAGAGCCTGCAGCCCGTGTCAGCGCAGCACGTAAGGAGCGCGAAACGGAATGCTCCACACGTTGTGCCTGAATGCTGCCAAAGCGCGAGAATCAGCGCTGTTTCAAAGAAGTTACTGCCCATGCCCTGACATCCTGATCAACATAGCGGAGGTACTGCCCGCCGACTTGTTGCCTCCGGAGGGTGGCCCGACACCCGAGAGCCTACAGGGGTCCCGATGCGATGCTCGGAAAGAGCACGGAAATTGAAAGCTGCTGAAAGCCGCCACTCACCCCAGCAAAGAAACTGCCTGTTAACACGAGAGATCCTCGGAGGGAAGTGGGGAGGCAAGATCAGGCTGCAGCCAGCGGTCCACCGAAAAGCCGGAGAGCGTGTGCCAGAGCGCCACCCCGTGTGCCTTCAAACGCTGCCTGCCTGCTGAAAGAAGGGCGCGGGTGCCAGAACGCTGCCACCACGTGTCCAAAAAGACGCGAGCGATCGGCTCTGCGTAGTGCCGGAGAACAGTGCCAGACCCCAGACATGAGGCGAGGAGCGAGGGGCCAGAAACGAAGACAGAGCGAGGAGCGAGGGTGAGTCCAAACCCCGCAACCTTCCTCGTGCGTTCAAACATAGATAGCAGCAAGTGCAAAGGAAAATAAATGAGACACGATGTCCCGCGCGGCGGCCATTTTGGGGTCAGGCGCCAGCGCTTAAATCAATCCATGCACCCTTGATGGCGGCCATCTTAAGGTCAGGCGCCACTCATCTCCAAGGACTTTACTGAAAGAAAAAGGCGGGAAACACACGTTTAAAGCAAAGAAAAGCTTCCTAACATAAAGAAAGGACCGTTGTGAAGCCAGCAACAATATAATAGAGCCTGGACGACGTCCCATCCAGATAGCCAGGGTCAGTCAGCTGCAGATGTCCGATATAAACCCTGATAGCTTACCCGGAGGGAACGACACATCAGGCCCAGCAAGTACAGGAGGCCCAGCTCCTCCAAATAACGAGCCCACAATGCAAATCCCATTGGAGCCTCATTCATACATCAACCAGAGATAGAATAAGGAAACAAGCACAAGTGACCGCAAGAAACACACAGCGGTGAAGACTAGAGGAAACCACAACATGCATTGGCAAACACAAGAGAACGAGCCCTGGTGAACGCAACAACCACGAACAAAGAATCAGACCGCCAACGGCTGAGTGGTGACCAAGCTAACCCCAAAAAATCAAGTCCGTCTACCTGAAGCTTGCGTACTACACCATCATGCCGGTGAGGAAAGACACGCACAAACCCAATCCCTGCATTGGAGTACCTCCTCCAGTGACACAGACCAACGCTCACTGTTTAGGTCCTGAATGGTCAAAGTGGCTGGAGTCATTGGATGAATTCCTCGCAACGATCGGTGAGTGGAGGGATAGCAGACGGGGATTACTACTGCTTCAGCTGGTGGGTCATGAAGGCCGACGTTTAATCAAAACAATTTTAGCAAAAGACACAGAGACATATAGAGGACTCAGAGAGACGCTGCTCGCTCACTTCTACGCGAAGGAAGACGTGGATCATGAACGCATTGCTTTCAACGCAGCACGGCAGGAACCATTAGAATCCTTACCAAGCTTTATTACCCGGCTGCCACGTTTAGTGAAAGGTTGCCACTTCGACACCTTCACAAATGAAGATGCAATCCGACTGCGGGTGATTGAAGGCTGTTCAAAACCCGACACCAAGCGCAAGATCATTCAAGGGCGGTTCTCGCTAAAAGAGATCATCAGGAGAGCCGAAATTGGAGAGCGGGTCACAGCGAGGGAAGCGTCCGAAGAATTCCACCAGGACGCTGGAAACAAAAAGAGAAGACAGGAGACATTCCCCATGTCCGCGAGGAAAGCCTTCCCCATGTCCACGAGGAAAGCTCAGGAGTCAATCAAAACCCGAGAGAGGGAGGGCGAAAGCGGACCAGAGGCAAGATACTATGAGAGACAAAGTGACAAGGAAGCAGGAAACAAAAAGAGAAGAAAGGAGACATTCCCCATGTCCGCAAGGAAAGCCCAGGAGTCACACAAAACTCGAGAGAGGGAGGGCGAAGGCGGACTTGAAGTAAGATACCATGAAAGACGAAGTGACAGGGAACTCCCTGAGACACCAACACAAAGGACAATGGATAAGGGTGTACGAAAGACTGGGACAACCAGGAATCGTGACAACCAGGTTGACATAACGCCGAGAAGCCACTCAACACATTACTCTGGAGACATATCAAGCAGCGACACAGATCACACAGAGGAGGCCGAAGACAGTCTACTCAATGGTCGTAACGAAAACTACAAACACCGGTGAGGAGGCAAGTCACGTTATACTCGGAAACCAACATACTACTTCGGAGAACCATCAAGCAGAGACACAGACCACACGGAGGAGACCGCAAGCACTCGGAAACCAACATACTACTTCGGAGAACCATCAAGCAGAGACACAGACCACACAGAGGAGACCGACGGCAGTCGACTCAACGGTTGTGAGGAAAGGACCAAACACCGGCGAGGGGACAGGCCACGCCATCCCCAGAAACCGATACACACATACACTCGAATAACTCAAGATGCATACCCGCAAGCCATTTGTGATCTGGAGAAAACAGAGAAGAGTCAAATACTCCAAGACCAAACCAAGGAAGCAAATACGTGGCTAGCAAACAACCCCGTCATACCAACAACACAAAAGACATTTCAAAAGATGCACCCAGAGGAGTGCCTCCTCGATAGCAGCGTCTCCAGGAGTGCGTCGTCGACCGACTCAGAAAGCATATCCGGACGATCACTTAAATCAATAGAGTCCTGGTACCGACAACGGTCACGGTGTCCACCACTTGAAAACACAGTGGAAGCAAAGGCCATCCTCCCTGTCCAAAGCAACACACCTCAGGCCAACAACCTCACAAGGCAACATGCCATATCAGCCCCAGGAACACCATGATGTGAAGAATATACCATCACCATTGAAAGGGTCAGCAAGACTTACGCAAAAAGGGCACAGAAAAAGCACGGATGCAGGTGATTGCACCCGCTGGGCGGAAAGGGACCACCCAGTCACCTTACCCAGAGGGGCCAACACGTTGGGAAAGAGAGGTCATCATCATCAGTTAGAAGGGAAGCGCGCACCTGTGTTGTCTGGCATGCCTGTCCAAGGGCAGGAGGACAGTGTTGTCTCTGACCGAACAAGACAACAAGAAATAGAAGTGCATGCAGGCGCTCGGAAGAAAACTAAAACAACGGACACACGTGCAAGCGATCAATTGCCGCTCAAACAAAAACTACAAAAGAATACGGACAGCCGACATCTAGCGGAGCCATCGACAACCACATCACAAGAAGCGATACTCCTGTCAAGGCAGCAGGAAAGACACAATGAGGTGTCCCCAACAGACTGCACCCTGCTGACACCCGAGAAACAGACCGAGTCTGAGTTTGTGATGGAGATGTGTCTCATGACTCAAACAGGCAGGTCGCCGCCCTGTGCATCTGATCAAGACACTATAGAAGTTTCGGGAATCAACTTTGTTTGTTAAAAAGGGGGGAGATGTCACGTCGTGATGCAGTCTAGTGGTTGAGGGGGCGGAGCCGGGAACCAGGAACAGGAATGGGAGGGACACAAGATCGAGGGGCAGTTACGAGTAGGGCATGAAAGAATAAAGAAGTATTGAAGACTACTCTCCGGCTCCTGTCCTATTTGGGGGGGCACGACAAGGGGCACTATCATAGTTTACAAACTACTGCATAGATGGGGCTTAGAGCTGCAAGGATAAAGTGAATAACACAGAACAAATATCGGCAGTGCTAATCAATCGCGCTTATATTTACATGCAAGACAGAATGATTGGCATTGCCATTGTTAACTGTTCGTCAAGACCGACGTGCCTCCACATTCTGGTGTAGTTTTTCTAATGACCACTAGGTGGCATTCAAATGCAGCAAACCAATGTTTGAATGTGGCTCTGTCGGAAATACTGTGCTCGGAGCAGGAAAATACAAGCGCTCGGGGAGAGAGGCTCGATTCCCTTGCGGGAGTGTGCGACCATATGGCTCTGCGCGCTCCTGCAAGGAAATCGCCAGACGCTCACGCGTTGCCATTGAAGGCAATGGAACACGTGCACGTGTTTGGCTGAAAAGCCGAAGCAATAGGAATAGGTCATTTTGCCTTCGCAGCGCATGCGTGCTGCATAGTATGTATGTATGTATGTGTGTTCTTATATAGCGCTCGACTTACCCTAGGGCATCTCGGCGCTTGCCTTGGGAACCCGTCCTGGCTTTTCCCTGTGAGATAACCCATACTGGGCATCCCCAAGGTGAAATCCAGGCATCCCGCCGCGGGGGGCCGTTGTGGAGATTAAGCAAGCTAATGCCCAGAGTTGCAGAGTGTGAACCCGTGATTAGAGTGGGCACCGAAGCGAGAATTATCGAGTCCGTGGACAATTGGGCTCAAGACCCTGCCGCGTCGGGAATTGAACCCTGGTCCCGGGTCTGACCTCTGCTGCAGGGTATGCCTCCTCTAACCAGTGAGCCACACTTCTCCATAGCTGAGACCTAACAAAAAAATGTTACTGCTCCGATCATTTGGGTCACGCAGGGCATTGCTTAATGCTAAGAAAATAAATGTGAAAAATGTACACTTTGCGGAAAGTAGGCCCTCACTGCAGCGTGGGTGGAAAACTCGTTTGAACTGAATCAAGGGTACCATTACGATGGCGAGTGGACAAAGTCCGCCCGCCACCATAACGGTATGCGGGACCGTCCGCCAGGGGTGTGGCAGTCCCACACCTGCAATTATTATGCCTCCGTGGCCTCCTCCATTCCCAGCATTGTGGCGGGAATGCACAAGGTGACAGGGACCGCGCAGTGCACCTGCCACCCCCCTTACACCCTGGGGGCCCACAACAGGTCCCCAATAGCAGAAACTGCATACCTTTATCATGGCGGCAATGCCGCCATGAAAAGGCTGCTCACTGCCAAGATCATAATATGGATGGCGATGTCTTGCAGACACCGCCACCATATTAAACACGTTTTCAGTCCGGTCGACTTGTCAACCGGCAGAAAAAAAGCGGAAGGTCTTTCTGTCCGCCGCGGACCTCCCAGTCTTCCTAATTTGGTGGGGGGTTATTCATGGCAGGATGGCAGGCGGATTACCCCCGCAAGTCCAGGGGTGGCTATCGCCAGCCCGGCGGGGCAATCCGCTCGCCATCCTAATGGGCCTAGATCAGAATCAGAGACTAATTGTGAACCGAGCTGGGATAAGAGTGTCCCATTGTGTGGTTCAAATTTAGAAATCGTGCGCAAAGTGTGCCCCAACTAATTACCATACACCACGGAACTGATAACAGTAATATAGGTGTGGTACTTTTACTGCGAAATGTTGCACTGTCTTCCCCTATCGCTCGGATTTTGTTGAAATTAGGCATGGGGTCCCCCAGGGCTCTGCAATTAGCCCGAAACTGTTTAATACCTATATGAGTCCTCTGATTGCAATTATTAAGTCATACCGATTCAGCTTGGTAAACTACGCTGATGATACATAGCTTATTTTATCACTGGAGGGAGACCAAGCGGTCTTGCTGGAAATGTTTTATGCCTGTATGCAAGAAACGGTGCACTGGCTGAAAAACAACTCCTTGCAATTGAATTCCGAAAAAACTGAGATACTCTGCTGTGCAGCGGGTAAAGTCCCTTGTTCTCTCCCTCTGGGATTCTGGCCCATCCCCACGGAGACACCCCTGCTACCCATCACGACGGTACGCAATCTGGCGGTCAGCTTTAATGATAAGCTGAACCTCAAAACCCAAGTTAATAAAATTGTGGGCAGCAGCTTCTCGCTCATTAGGGTTCTCCGGAAGATTCTTCCGCAAATCCCAAATCAGGTACGAGCACATGCAGTAAGGAGCGTCATTCTGAGTCGGTTTGACTATGGTATAGCACTATTGCTGGAATCTCCTAGGTACCTGATTGGGAGACTCCAGAGAATTCAGACGTGGCCGCTAAACTGGCCTTATCTAAACCATGACGGTCATCTATATCTCTGGCATTGGCAGAGCTGCATTGGCTCCGGGTATTTAAATCACGCTACTTTGTCTTCAAGGTACTGCACAGGATGGGACCTATGCCGCTGCAATCTAAGTTCAGCTGGTATAATCCCACCGATAGCCTCCACTCCTCTTTGGTCAATCTGGTGAACATACCCAAGATTAAGAGAGTTAAATCAGGTGGATGCAGCAGCACGCCTTTGGAATGGTCCTCCAGTTGAGCTAAGACAGTTGCAGGATCTGCGGAAGTTCAGGGGTAAAGTTAAAACCTGGCTATTCCCTAGAGTACAGGCTTAGCTTAGTACCATGCTATTCCAGAATCATGGTGATAGTGCATATGTACCGCAGCGTTAGGATGCCCAGGGGGTTACAGTGCGATATATGAGTCTGAATACAATACAATACAATACAATACTATTAATCTTTTTCTCGAACTGAGAGGCTGAAATCACAAATTCATTTTCCGCCGCTGCTGCAACAACGTTATTGGTTACCAGTCATACAGAGGGCCATGTTTAGGGGTTTGTGCATTGCGCACACAACACTGTATGGTACCGTACCAGTTTACATTAAGGAAAATCTGAAGCACTCTGTGCCCGGTCGCTGCCTAGGGTCCTCCGAGGCGATGTTACTGACCTGTCCACACTTTATTAAAGCAACCTCGGGCTAACAGGCATTCTCAGTTTTGATACCTCAGATTTGGAACGGACTGCTGGAAAGAAACTTCTCTCCTTCCCTTCCAGGATCGACTGAAAACATTTTATGTAAGCATGCTTGGCAGTAACTTGTTTCACAACCTTCAGATCAGCTCCAAGAGACCAGTGGTATTTGCAATCTATATAAGTGTTATTACATAAGGCAACATCGCAAATCTCACCACAACACAGAGCCCCCCCCCCGGCCTCAAAATGGACACCACAACATGCATAAACGCTGAGGAATGCTGAAACTCCACCAATTCTCCAAGCTGGATCATTAGAATCTTGAGGACATGGATTGGGCAGAGGAAGATTTAGATGGACCTTGGGGGAAATTCTAACTACCTATGCCGTAGTGAGAGCCATCCTCTGCTACCAGATTTGATAGCGGGATAGATAAGGATGGTATTTGCACCACAGAAACTTGATGCAGACTTGAAACTCCGCTATGTTTACTAGAATGGACCTTTTTCTTGAACAGAGGCTGAAATCGCAAACTCCTTACGATTGCTTTGACAGTGAAGCATATTTTGCCCCACAGTAACGACAGAGAGGAATACGTTTGCAAACAATAAAGGTTTATTGGCTAATTAACATTAGTAAAGTTATAATCTCCAATCAAATCAATTAGGCATAAGTCAAAATTCTCCTGAATGAAGAATTCATGAATATGATCCAAATAATTACATTAGTAATGAGAATATTCCGCTATTAAAATTAAAGCATAGAAATCAAGGCGAAAACTCCCTAATGCTAAGGTTGCGGGTGGGTCGAGGATGTTCGGAAGCATCAGGTATCAGCAAATATAGCATCAAAAGAAGAAGCAAATTAAGGATCCAATTAGAAAGAGAAGAAATGTGCTTGCTCTCGAAAGTAAGATGATGAGCAGGAAAATAAGCAGCGCTAGTCTCAAGAGGAGGGAAAGGATTTCTGTTTGCCAAGATGGACAGGGCAAGTGATACAACTAACTAATGAGCTTTACACAATTAAAACATACGTTCCATCCAAGTGATACATTCTTCAGTTTCTCCCAGAGCAAGAACCAATCCTAAACCAATGTTCACTTCCTACTTAGGGGCTCATTACGATGGCGGGCGGACTTGATCTGCCCGTCACCGTAGCGGTGATTGGGTCCCCCCACCATGCATGCGGCATCCGGGCCATTCAATTATGATGGGTCCGCCTCCTCTCCGGTCGGATTCTGCACCTTTAATAAATGCGGCGGTGGCTGCTTACAGCCGTGATGTTGAAAGGAGCATGTTGTGCATTTCACTGCACTACATGGCAGGCACTACACTGTGCCTGCCACTTGGTGCAGTGAAAAGAAGGGGGTAATGGTAACTCCAGTGCACCCAGATCTCCCCCAACACCAGGGGGGCCCGCAACAGGCCCCGGAAGACATTCTCTGCCAGCCTTTCAATATGGTTCACCCGCCACGGAAAGGCTGGCTTCCGCCGCCATTGTGAGCATGCCGACCGCTCCGCCACACAATCGTGACGATAGCTACCAGCGGAAAACCGGCAGCCAGACTTTCCCTCCACCACAGTACCCACCGTCATCATAATGTGGCGGGGTAAATCTCATGTCGATGGCGGAATGATCGCTGGTGGTGGCAATCCGCCCCCCCATCCTAATGACCCCCTTAGTGTTGGACTCCTTCTCACGCACTGTACAATGCCAACGTCTTCTCTCATTGTGACCTTCACTGGTTTGCGGGACATTTACTGGATGACCTGCCCTTTTGACGTCATCAGAGATGCCAACTGCTCGGACCCACGAGCAACTAGCGGATGGCGTGTGCATTGGAAGGCTCAAAGAGACACGAAGTCGGGTGCAAAAACAAACGGGAGGCTGAGGTGCTGCGAGACTGTGGGGATTGCACCTGGAAGCTGCCGACTGGAAGTTGAGTGATGGGACACTGGCATCATTGTAAGAGCACGGAGGTCAGGTGATGTGCAGGCTGAAAGGTGCGATGTACTGCGTGACTTGCGCCCTTCCCCCTATGCAATATTGATGCCCTGATATTGTGCTGACCGCGAGTGGTGTATATGTGCAGACTGGAGCTCTACTGCTGGACCTGAGGCATACGAATGGTTTGGCCACCTGTATACTTTTGTATGATGCCCCGTGGAGCTACCTCGCTTCCTATGGGGGAGATTGACTCTGTGCTCCCTCCTTTGACTATCACCTACCCAGCCGGACTTCGGACTTACGCTCCCGCGTCTCTACCTGACCTTACCTCCCCCCTCTCCCTTCCCCCAACCCTCACCCTCGCAGCTCCTACTCTCTCCAGTTTCTGTCCTCTGCCATCACATGCCCTTGCCCTTTGTCCCCACCCTGTTTTTCTGTGAACCTCTTCCCTTGCCACTTGAGACTGAACTATTTTGTCTGATGCCCGATGGAGCTACCTGGTTTAGCTATAGGGGAAATGGACCATGGATTCCCTCCTTGGTCATCACCGACCCAGTCGGTCTTCAGACAGACTTCCTTTCATCTCTACAGTTGTCTCTTCCCTTATCCTACCTCTCTCCTCCCCTACCACCCACTACTTTCTCTCTCCTTTCTCTCCTCCCTTAATGTATTTGCCGACTGTTTGATTTAATGTTTACTTGTTATTCTTTTTCTGGTATATTGTTGAACCACATTGCTGCGCGTCCTTTCGTCTCTCCTGTCGTCTACTCCCACACCCTCCCTCTATTTATGTCTCTCCTTCTCTCCTCTCTCAATGCATTGAGACCAAACTATTTTGTCTGATGCCCGATGGAGCTACCTAATTTAGCTATAGGGGAGATGGGCCGTGGATTCCCTCCTTGGTCGTCACCTACCCAGTCGGTCTTTAGACAGACTTCCTTTTGTCTCTACGGTTATCTCTTCCCTTATTCTCACTTTCCCTCCTCCCCTACCCCCCACTACTTTCTCTCTCTTTTCTCTCCTCCCCTAATTGTTTTGCTGATTGTTTGATTTAATGTTTACTTGTTGGTTTTTTTCGGTATATTGTCGAAACACATTGTTGCACTTCCTTTCGTCTCTCCTGTTGTCTCCTACCGCATCCTCCCTCTATTTATGTCTCTCCTTCCCTCCTCTCTCAATGTATTGAGACTAAACTATTTTGTCTGATGCCCGATGGAGCTACTTGGTTTAGCTATAGGGGAGATGGGCCGTGGATTCCCTCCTTGGTCATCACCTACCCAGTCGGTCTTTAGGCAGACTTCTTTTCGTCTCTACTTATTGTCTCTTCCCTAGCTCCTATCCCCTCTCCCCTGAATCTCCCCCCTTGCCTGCTACTCTGCCTACCCCCTGTCCTTTGTGCCCTTTGACTAAGCCCCTCCTCCTCCCTTTGTTGGGGAAAGATCCAATATTTATACTCTGGAGTCTCAGTGAACCCGCTCAGTGAGTCCAAGGGAGCCACTCACACTTGAGGTATGGTATGGCACACCTTGCCAAAGTCCACTGCGTAAAGGGAACCTCTCGCAACAAAGATAGGGAAGTGATACCACTTCCCCTGGGATCACAGCTTACTGGACTTTGGACGTTGCCTTGACTCATCTACCGGTTTGTGTCCCCGTCACCCTTCCCCTCCTCTTCCCATGCTGTGTCTCTCACCCTCCCCTCCTCTTTCCCGCCTTCATTATCTTTCTACTTCCCCCGCTCCAACCCCCCTCCCCTGAATCTCTCACCTTGCCTGCTGTTCCCCTTTCGTATTTGTGCTTATTGTTTATCTTGACCTTACAAGTAACTATGTTGCCATGCTCTAAGAACTGTGTAACCTTTGTAACGATTTAACCTGTTACTATGATCTGATGCTCATGTAAAGCGCTCTGATACCTCCAGGTCTAGCTAGCGCTATATAAAACTTTTAAAATAAAAATAAATAAAAATAAAAACACATATCATTAAGCGCAAATAAGTGATGGTGACGCTGCGTTTTCAGTTCCATTAATAACAGGTGCATCACAAACTACAATATAGACGCCAGATAGGGTCGGGAGTTCTGCCTCTCCTTGGTCAGTTTCCAGTGCGTGTACGTAATATAGAAAGGTGTTATGTGATGGCCAAGCCGGCTATAATCTGTACTTCTTACAAAATTGTTCTTCTCGCTGTCTTGCGGTTTCACAATGTTACATATCTCCTGTGTTAATCATGTATCTTGCTGTGTTTTTTTCTCAAAATTAATAACAATAAAAACATTTTTGTTAAAATAACAATAATACTAGGTGAATTTTTTGCAGATGAGTTTGGACTAAAGTTGGAATTTTCTCCACCATGATGTCATTGTAGATAGAAAACGTCACTAAATTTAAACTTTCAGAGACAATTTCTAAATGCATTTTCCAGCATGAAGTTGTGAATGTAAGTGTGCAAGTTCTGTTAATCACACTCTGGGTTGTGTTCTTAATTTATCAATTTACTGGTTTTACATAATGCATGCATAGTCCTAGAGAGCCAGCGAGGACTAGAAAGAACACTATCCAGTCTATACAGAGCATAAGCATAGATCACAGTTGTGCAGAGCTGGGAGGTGTTACTCGAATTTGAGGAGGAATAATTTTATATATCACATAACATATGTTCAATTTTTACATTATATTTCCAATTATAGAAGCCAGAAAGCACAGCACAAGTGTAGGCTAATAATACTTTACAGTTGTCAATCTGAGGCAGAGGAAAGCCATGGAAAATGACCTCTTTCATGTTCCAAAGAAGGCAATAGGGATTCTGGAGGGAAGTGACCTTTTGAAAGAAGGAAGTTAGAGAAGAAATAGTGTCAAAGGAAAGTGGAATGGGATTTCAGACTTTGAAAGTGCATTGTGATTGATTGAATGATTTGTTCAACTGATTGAATGACTGAATGCTTCTCACAATTAATTGAGTAGGGATAATATGGTCTCATTTGTCTGTATCATGGGTGAATTGAAGAAAAGCATGAAGTAAACTTGAGTGGTGTTGAGGGAAGTTTTGTATACCAGAGGAAATGGGCTAACTGCAGTCCACAGAAGAGAACACATGCTAGGATGAACTGTTTTAAGTCTTTTTCTGGTAAGAATGGTTCAAGACTGAGTATCAATATCAGTTAAAATTAGTAATTTCAGGCCTTATTATTGACATGTGTAAGGAAGTTGGGCCAACTATTCAGGAGGAAGCAGAGTTATTTTGCACTTGTCTGTCTGTCTATCTCTCTATCTATATTACAAGAGGCTAGACTTAATGACAACATTCTATCAATATAACACAAATATTACAACCCAGTTGGTGTACTTTTACATATTACATTATAATGTACAGAATGGCATTAGGATTTAGGCCTGGCCAAAAGTTAAATTACTTCTGCATAATTCGCATAATGTGAGGAATATTTATTCAGCTTGTGAAGCAAAATTCCCAAAATGACTGCACCTCACATAATTACGTTACCGTCTGTAGCAAAATTACAGCACGGGGGAGAAGAAGCAATGAGAACAACCATAACGGTAGTGGCTGCTGTTCCACGCTATTCCATTTTTTGTTCTTTTTTTAAATCATAAAACAAATCTTCGCATCAAAACTAATGCAAGAATACATTTTGTGGGATCACTGAAATTATATCGACCTCAAAAATATCGATTTACCATAATATCGTTGATAAAATATCGATGGACAAAATATCGACTGGCTATCTTTAAAAAGGTAAGTACTAAAATATCGACTCTAAAATATCGAGTTACTAAAATATAGACTGTAAAAATATAGTTTTTTTAATGTCTTTAAATTAAGTTAAAACTAATGTAATAATAAATATATTTATTATAAACTTACTTAAAATTATTAAATTAATGTTGTATTAATAAATATTTATTGTAAATTAAAAAAAGATAAAAAAATAATTCATATATATTTATATTAAAAAATATTATTAAATAAACATATATAATAATTTTACCGTAGCATAGCAAAATGGTTAAAAAAAATTGTAATAACTGTAGTGAATTCTACAATAGCTAAAGCGCTGGATAGCGTAGGGGTAAAATTTACTATTCCCACTCCAGTGGGTGCAACAGTAGGGAAAGCGTTGGATAGCGTAGGGGTAAAAATTACTATTCCCACTCCAGTGGGTGCTACAGTAGGGAAAGCGTTGGATAGCGTAGGGGTTAAAATTACTGTTCCCACTCCAGTGGGTGCTACAGTAGGGAAAGCGTTGGATAGCGTAGGGGTTAAAATTACTATTCCCACTCCAGTGGGTGCAACAGTAGGGAAAGCGCTGGATAGCGTAGGGGTAAAGATTACTATTCCCACTCCAGTGGGTGCAACAGTAGGGAAAGCGTTGGATAGCGTAGGGGTTAAAATTACTATTCCCACTCCAGTGGGTGCTACAGTAGGGAAAGCGTTGGATAGCGTAGGAGTTAAAATTACTATTCCCACTCCAGTGGGTGCAACAGTAGGGAAAGCGTTGGATAGTGTAGGGGTTAAAATTACTATTCCCACTCCAGTGGGTGCAACAGTAGGGAAAGCGCTGGATAGCTTAGGGGTAAAGCTTACTATTCCCACTCCAGTGGGTGCAACAGTAGGGAAAGCGTTTGATAGCGTAGGGGTTAAAATTACTATTCCCGCTCCAGTGGGTGCTACAGTAGGGAAAGCGTTGGATAGCGTAGGGGTTAAAATTACTATTCCCACTCCAGTGGGTGCAACTGTAGGGAAAGCGTTGGATAGCGTAGGGGTTAAAATTACTATTCCCACTCCAGTGGGTGCTACAGTAGGGAAAGCGTTGGATAGCGTAGGGGTAAAAATTACTATTCCCACTCCAGTGAGTGCAACAGTAAAAAAAGGCAAAACTTCATAATTAATTATTATTTATAGAAATATCAGTACCAAGTAAATTTAATTTCCTATACCAATAACTTGTATTTACCAATTAATTTTAATTTCATGGACAATTATTAATTAATTAAACAATTTAATTAATTTACTTAATTAATTAATTCATTATTGATTTACTTCTCACCCTATTCCCCTATAAACCCACAACCCGCTACTGAAACTAATTTACTATAAATTAATTATTTATCAATTAATCAATTATTATTAATTACCAATTATTTTTAATTTAATTACCTATTAATAATTATTTTACAATTAATATTAATTTCCATAATTAATTAATTATATTTAAATTACTTCCCACCCTATTCCCCTATAAACCCACAACCCGCTACTGAAACGAATTTACTATAAATTAATTATTGATCAATTAATCAATTATTATTATTTACCAATTATTTTTTATTTAATTACCTATTATTAATTATTTTACAATTAATATTAATTTAATTAATTAATTAATTATATTTAAATTACTTCCCACCCTATTCCCCTATAAACCCACTACCCGCTACAGATTTATATTACACAAAAGTAAAAACTTACCTTATTTTCCATTTTCTTTTGTCTAGATTGTATCTAGTCGATATTATGTCTAGTCTATATTTTTGATTCGATATTTTGGCTATTAATATCGATATAACTCGATATTTTTGTAGTCTATATTATGTCTGGTCGATATTTTGTCTAGTCTATATTTTTTCCTCGATATGATGTCCAGTCTATATTTTGGATTCAATATTATGTCTGTTTACCCATTTTGTGCTAAAAGATAGCGGTAAATGACAAGTTTGCATTTTGTGTAATTTTATGTCCTTTTTAGGTCGAGCCTAGAGTCAACACTCATGCACTGCTCTGCGAGACTTGTTGTAGTGGAGTGGGGAATAGAAGCCCGGCCCACTCTCCGCCCATATTTTTCATTGGCTTGTGTCATTGTCCTTCGTAAATGCTGGCTTCTGATTTCTTAATAGGCTAGTTAGTCCCTCCTCAGTACCGCCTTGTCTTCATATGTAACCTCCCATGGCTACTGACCCCTTTCTTCGGTTGTTACACAGTATGTGTTATTTAGTCTTGTAAGTACTACTTTCTTTATTGAGTTTCTCCTATTTCAGGCACAATAACGGGTTACATTCAGGACAGGACAATGGCGCCGCATGTTTAATTTCCTGTTGCTTTGCTCCCGCTCCCTGCCCATTGTTCGTGTTCACCATACTCCCGCCCCCTCCTTTTGGCCGTATTCCCTTTGTTTCCGCCCCCTCCCCACTTCATAGGCCCGTGAGGTAACCTCACTCCCCCTCCCTTTGTCCATGTTCACCTGGGTTCCGCCCCCTCCCGTTCTCTGAATACCCTTTGAGCCTGCCCCCTCCCATTGTCTGCATTCCCGTTGTTCCCGCCCCACTTGCGGCGGCCCATGAGGTGCGTATCCCCCCGCACACCATTGTTTGTTAAAATGCTGAACAGAGTCAGCGAAAATCATTGGCAAACCCAAAAGGCGGGACCTATTGGATTTCCCAATACTTGTTCTGAATATTACACACAGAAGCAAATTACATGAATTTTGATACAGCCCTCACTTTATTGTATTGCATAGCTATTGTTGATTTTGTTATTTTGGTGCATTGTATAATAATTTGTATTGCATAGTATTGCACTGTATAATATTGTTGCATTGAATATAACGTGAGAATGTGTAGTAATTCCTTATATACTATAGTTGCTAAGCATTGTGTAGCATTAAATTGTGTGATATCTTGTATTATTGTACAATATTGCTTTACGTAGCATTATTGCATTGTATTGGTGCAGTGTGCAACCCTGGTGCATTGCATAGTAGTGCAGTACAATGCATAGCAGCGCATTGTGAAGCATTACTTTGCGCTTCATTGTTTTACAATGTTGCATTTTACGGTCTTATTGGATTGTAACGTTTTGTTGCAATGTGCAGTAATGACCTGCACTGCACTGCATAAGCAAAGAGCGACTGCATCTAATGGCACTAGCCCCTAGGGGCAGCCGGGGATTGCTGAACGCTGTATTGAACTCCACAAGTATAAGGTGATGGCAGCCTTTGAGAATGGCAGCAGGGAGGGCACAGATATCACAGACCAGCTCCAGGGAGGTGGGAAGTCAAACATTAGGTGGGGCCTGCATTGCAAACTTAGACTTATGCTACCTGAGGGCAGTAGGGATAGTCGGTCGAGTGAGATGTTCAATCTCCAGTAACAGGTGGGAGGCAGGCGCAGATAGCAGCAAAGACCCCTTTAGCCCAAGCATTTTAAAGTTTCACCAGTCCCATGGTGACTGCACTACCTCCAGTTTCTTACCATTGATGGTATCCCAGTGCTATTCTGGCAGTGTTGTGGAGGAATGGCTTTCAGTGGCAGACAGTATTTACCCTTCTGGAATGGAAGTTACCTTGCCTGCCGGTAGTATTCTCCATTCATCATTTACCATCTTTCTGAAGATAATCTGCATGTTTTCAAGCTCTCATGATGATATTAAGAGCAGCACCTGCAGAGGGGAATGCCTTGCAAGTCAGGCTGCTTTCTAGACTCTCCGTGCCCGATTCACAGAACTAATTTAGGACAAAATCATAAATTTACTACCATTTTATTATTCACAAATGACACTTACTCATTTTGGTATTCACAGAAGGCACTTACTCATTTCGGTATTCACAGAAGTTAGAAGTCCTAACTTTAGGACTCCTAAATGCCTTCTGTGAATACCGAAAGTCTTAAAGTTAGGATTTTTCTCAGTTTAGGAGTAGTAAAGTTAGGACTCCTAACTTTAGGACTCCTAAATGCCTTCTGTGAATACCGAAAGTCTTAAAGTTAGGATTTCTCTCAATTTTGGAGCAGTAAAGTTAGGAGTAAAGTTAGGACTCCTAACTTTACTACTCCTAAACTGAGAAAAATCTTAACTTTAAGACTTTCGGTATTCACAGAAGGCATTTAGGACCCCTAACTTCTGTGAATATCAAAATGAGTAAGTGCCTTCTGTGAATACCAAAATGAGTAAGTGCTTTCTGTGAATACCAAAATGGTAGTAAGTTTAGGACTTTGTCTTAAGTTAGTTCTGGGAATCAGACCCACCCAGTCCAAGTGAGGGCCCCATCAAACGAAAAATCTGCAGTGACCTCTATGGAAACAAAGGGCACATTAGCATCGAGCTGACAATCTGACTCACTGTGAGGTTGAACTAAAGGCACTCAAACTATCCCTGGAGCATTAACAAAACATTGATTCAGCCTGGGCATAGAATCAGTGGTGGCTCCTCCGCTAAGGCAATGGAGTGTCACCCCTCTACTCTGCAGCAGTAAAAGAAAGGAAAAAATAAAATGATAATAGATTAATGCTATTATCATTTTATTTTGTTGTCCTGCTGCAGCACTTTTGCGTGAGGGGGCGTGGAGGGGCTGCAGAGCAGGGGAGGAGTGGTAGAACTCTCCTCCTAAGTGTGCAATGACTGTTTGGCTGGCAGTAATGCACACTTTCTCTGTTCTCCATGCAGGCTGCATTACAGCCTGCATGGAGAACATGCCCACGCCTACAGCCCCAGGCTGAGCGATGTGTCACAGTGCTCAGACCAATGACAACGCTGCATTGCAGCATTGTGATTGGTCAGACGAGCCTGGCTCTGGTTCCTGTTCCTGGAGTCGGTGCAGGAGAGCAGGAGCAGAGATGCGGGACCCGTGGCAAAGTGTTTATTCTTTTCTATTTTTTTTAACGTTGCGTCCCGCGCCGCCCCCCAGCACCCACACTGCGAACCCGCAAGCCATGCCGAACGCCACTGCATACAATTGAGCACCAAAGCGAGAAGCAACGAGGCCGCAAGGGTCTAAGACGTGGCAAAGAACTTCTTCCATTGCTCCAATGTTAGGGTGATATCACTTCCATTTGGTCATTACTGTTTGACGTATTATGTTCTACCTTCATACTTTGGCCTCTCTGTATATAGTCCCAAAGAGAGTGGTGACAGTCAATGATGGAACTCTTTAATGAAGAAATGATGGTTACATCTGTAATTTCTTGTCTGCAAGCATCTCCAGGGCTAGGCCTTCTGCCTGCCATCAATATTCGTGGATCCAGTCTCCATCTTCTGAAAGAAATGGATCTGACCAGCAGGCCAACTTTTCTTCCTGCTCAAGAATAAACTTAAGGAACCCTCACAGGTGAATGATGTTTTCTGATTGAAAGGTGAGATTTAATCTTGGACAGCATAAGGGTTCCTAAGAGCACCAGGCCTAGCTTTCCTTTACCACTATATACCCTTAAACTCTAAAATGACACTTACCACCCTTTACCAGTATGATACATATATCTAGATATATACCTATAAATATATCTATTTATATCTATCTATAAATATATCTATATCTATATATATATTTTTTTTAATTTCATTTTTTTTACTTTCTCCATGTTGCTCCTTCCGGATACATAGGGCCCGTGGGAGGTGGGGCACTCCCCAGCAGAGCAAACTGGCAAAACAATTCCCACACGCGTCTCGAGTAATGTGCGCTCTCAGTAAAACAGGTCTCAAACTCCAATAAGTGGCAAGTTGTTTTTTTCACACAACGCGTTTCAACTGCTTCTGCAGTCTTGATCACGTGTAAAATGCACCACAAGTGATTGGTTGCGTACACAAGGTGGAAATGGATGAAATGGATGACGGCTAAGTACAAAGTCAAGTGACATGCATATATAGCGGCCATGTTGGAATGTTGTTAAAACAGGAAGAAAGCTGATTATATCACATCAAATGTTTCACATTCATTACATGGGCTGTAAATATCAGAACAAATCCTCTTTCTCTAAATATGTAATGATTGTGCATGTTAAAACCCTCTCAATGTGAAATAAAATGGAACAATTCACATAAAAGAAACTGGTCTGTGTCTAGAATTGCAATCCCAAATGAGCGCGAGCTGCGTGTAACAGCATGAAATGCAGTGATGTTTAATGTTTAATGTTGTTTAATGTTTACAGATTTATAGAGCGCATGGCTGCCCGTAAGCGTCCCAGCGCTAGTGAGAAAAGAAGAAGGTGAAAGGGAAGTGAGTTTAGGGAAACAGCCATGTCTTTAAAAGTTTGCGAAAGGAGAGCAGGTTCGGTTGAGCCCTGATATCCAGTGGGAGAGTGTTCCACAACTTGGAGGCGTTGTAGGAAAAGAGACGGCCGCCTGAGCGTGCTCTCTTAATTCTGGGTACTGACGTGAGGTGGAGGTGGGATGATCGAAGAACTCTATTGGTTGTATGGGGGGTAATGAGGTCCTTCAGTATCGGGGGAGCTTTTTTATGCAGAATTTTATGTACAGTGCACATAGCTTTAAAATGCACTCTTTGTTGAATTGGTAACCAGTGGAGGGCTTTAAGGGAAGGTTTAGCTGAACAGTGGTTACGTGTGCCTGTAAGGAGACAGGCTGCCGTGTTTTGTACAACCTGGAGTTGCGAAATTACTTTT
This sequence comes from Lissotriton vulgaris, assembly GCF_964263255.1. Classification (NCBI taxonomy): domain Eukaryota; kingdom Metazoa; phylum Chordata; class Amphibia; order Caudata; family Salamandridae; genus Lissotriton; species Lissotriton vulgaris. The sequence goes on along the minus strand of NC_141690.1, from coordinate 253,791,303 downwards.
TTGGGTGCTCCAAGGTACAAGGCGTTTCCGTAATCCAGGCGAGACAATATTAGACCTTGAATCAGGAGTTTTTGAGATTGAGGGGGCAGCAGTAGTAGAATTTTTCCTGGAGGACCGTAGGAGACCAAAGCAGGTGCCCGCTGTTTTTCGGGCTTGGGCAGAGAAGGTAAGGCCTTCGTCCAACCAGATCCCCAGACTCTTGATTTCATTCTTGGGTATTGGGGGGGACCCATACAGGGGGGCCATAGGGACTCAGGACGGTAGTGGGAGGGGTTGCCCAGAATCATGATCTCCATTTTTCCACTGTTTAGTTTCAAATGGGATCTGTCCATCCATTTGGATGTTTCTCCAAGGCAGGTGTAAAGGTCAGGGGAGAGGGGGCTTCGCTGACTAAGGGATACTACCATCTGGGTGTCATCTGCATAGGTAAGGAGTTTAATTCCTGATGCAGTGACAATCTTCTCCAGGGGGGACATATAAACATTCAAAGGGGTTGGGCTCAACGATGAGCCCTGGGGGACCCCGCAGAGTATAGGGATGCTTTTGGAAATGAAATTCCCGTCTACCACCTGGAAGGATCGCTCACTCAGAAAGGAGGTAAGCCAGGACAAAGCGACCCCTGAGATTCCCGTATCAGAGTGGAATGGTTCACGGTGTCAAAGCCCGCGCTGAGGTCCAGGAGGATCACTGCCACTGACCCTCCTTCGTCCAGAATCTTTTTTGCTTCTTCGACCACAGCAACCATTGCGGTCTCTGTACTTTGACCCGGTCTGAAACCTGTCTGGGAGGATTGGAGTAGACAATTGGACTCCAGGTAGCCTGAAATCTGATGATTAATTATTTTTTCAGCAATTTTGCTGACTCCTGGCAACAGGGAAATTGGGCGAAAATTGTTTAGATCAAGAAGGTCAGGATTGGGTTTCTTGATTAGGGCTTTAACAATTGCCTTCTTCCAACTAGGTGGCACCACACCATGTGAGAACGAGGTGGTAATCAAGTGGGTTAAGTAGGGTAGGATGGTCGAAGTTACCAGTTTTAAAATATTTAAAGGGGCAGGGTCCGCGGGGATCCGCTTTTGATTGATTGTAGTACGGATAAAAGTTTGTCAGGGGTTGTAAGAGCAAACTGGTTTAGTTTAGGCATGTGGACCTGGGTGGGGAATTCCAGAGGGAATGCAGGATCAAGGGTCTCAAAAGAAGTGTCGAAGTGCTGGGGGGGGAGGCTGGGAGAGAGATAAGGATTCTTTTGATTTTGGCGTTGAAAAAATCGGCTAGTTCATTACAATGACTAGATAGAGTGTGTCACAACGGATGTTGTGGCTTGTGTGTGTTGCGCTCTTGAAGGTAGTTTGGATTGATAGATGAGTGTTCACAGTGCTGACCTGTGCCCAGAATGAACCATGAGAACAGTCAAGATCTGTGCGCCTGATGACACTCAAATACAGGTGATGGACCTATAACGCCTCGTGGCTGAAAAGCCTTGTGAAAAAAGAGGAAACCAGGGAAAAGCAGAGTATCCCATGTTGGCCAGTGCCTAATGTAAAAACACAAGAGAAACCTCTCCAGTGTACATGCTGAATGTGATATACAATTAAAATACCAAATATGCCATTGGTTGTTAATATGGTCATGTTCAGTTTGAATACAGATAAAATGAAGGGCAAATCCTGTATGACAACATATTCTAATTCCACCAAATGCAATGTACTGTAAATAAGGTGAAAAGGAGTGAATGCATCTGTTCACAGTAGTACACATGGTGTTTCCATCATTTTTAACTTGATTTCATTTTGTCTTTTTTGTTTTTTTTGCAGGAGTAAAGGAAGGGGCCACTCACGTTGAATTCACCTCACGGGCAGCCTAACCTTTTCTTCGTCTACACTCCTTTTCACCTTATTCACGGTACATTGTATTTGGTGGAATTAGAGTGTTGTCATATAGGACTGGGGAATGAAGGTTCCGGGGATGGGGTCCCTGAGGCCAGAAATGGATAAGGGAAGGGGGAGCACACGGCCCCCCTTCCTAATGATTAATATAAACATTCAAGAATTCGGCATCCCCCTCTGTAATCTCAGATAATGCCTTATAATGCCTACTGTCTGGTAACTGCTATGTTGAATTTTCTTGTTGTGTATATATTCAATAAAAGAGATTTAAACAAAAAAAAGACCATTTACCTGTTAACGAGGCTTTGTTGTGTTTTCACCCCTTCTTAGAGCCCCTGCATCTCCACTCTGCCTATGACTAGAAGAATTAGGCCCCCCCCCATTTTTTTTATCAGCTTCCCGAAAATTTGGCTCTAGTCCGCCCCTGACTGGCATAGTCCGGGCCTACCAACTCCGCTTACGCTTACAGAATTCTGTATATTCTATCCGCCGGATGTCAATGATCCAGCTGTGGGGCTGGGAATATCTTGCAGACAGGATTCTGGGCCTTTTATTACCAGTGCTCCATGAACCCAGCAGTTCGTGCTCCATGAACCCATCAGTTCGTTTTAGGGGATCCAGTGGAAGGGACTCCTGGGATCCAACAGTCAGAATTCCTAATGCAGTATACCACAATGAGAATTCCAAGCTCCTGGACTCGGTTTTCCAGGCATCCGTGCAGTATTCCCGCTAGCCAGTGGCCCAGATTTTAGTTGGCGGGAAGAACCCAGGGTACTAGAGCAAAGGCTGTGGGGATCCCGTAGCATAGAAGGCGGGTGCCTCGGGAACTGGCGCGTTGCCTACTCATGCTCCGTGCATAGCATCAGGTCTCCCGAGGATTGGTTTGCAATACTGATGCTCCGCCGGGGTTGTCACTGGTTGTCAGCCAATTAGAGCCAAGCTTGTGCTCAGAGGTTAGGCTCCGCCAACATATGTACTTATCCAATCACTCCGCCAATCCCCACATACTTATAAGTTCACCATACACTCTCCCTGCAGTACTCTAATCACCCAGTCTCTACCCATGTACTCATAGAATGACCAGACAAAGTTGCGTAACCAAGTTCTTCCCCACTGCCAGAGGTAACATGGTAGCATGCGCAGTCAACAACACAATGTAATGTGGTAGGGCCCAGGGCCATCATGCATACATAATGAACACACGGACACATTTAGATAAATAGTGGAACTGGCTATGGGCACGTGCGCCCGGCCCCTTTTTATTACCAGGGCCACATGACCAGGGATGCCTGTACTGGATGTGTGTGCAGCACTCAGGAAATGGTTGGTGCTGGCAACAATTACAACAGTGATAATCGGATCACACACACAGATTCAATCATAAAGGGTCCATGACTTGTGGTGCACTGAGGTAGGGGCACCAGAGATGAGCGTGCGCATGTGAAGAAATTGTTAATGTCCCTTTGGGATATTCCTGCTGCCTGAGGTAACATTGTTGCATCCGGTGTCTGCAGCACGAAAGTCAATCATAAAGGGTCCATGAGTTGTGATGCACCTGAAGAGGTCAGAGTGTGTGCAGCCAGCGATGATTGCATGTCCTTGCAGGACAGGATTGGATTAGATATGTATGAGACCTGCAGACCACAGTGTAGGCCGGAGGCAGCAGTCAGTAGGGCCCACAACCACTGGGAGCTTTGTCTTTTGCCTACTCGATCTGAATTGTGAGTCCTGCTGTCCGCAGTGTAGATGGAAGTCAGTAGTCAGCACAGACATCGAAGAATGCTTTTTGTCACTTCCTCTTGACAAAATCCGAGGACATAGAGTACAATTCACTCTGCAATTAATAAATTAAGACTGATTTCGAATTTTGAGCCCTTCTGACCGCAGTGTAGGCATATGGAACAAAAGATGAAATATGTTTGGAATACAGTGTCAAAATCTTTAGGTTTCAGGGACGTTATAGTTAGTTGCCTACTGGACTCTGAAATGAATGAATCAAGACTGAATTTGAATTGTGAGTCCTGCTGATTGCAGTGTAGGCCGGAAGCAGCAGTCAGCAAGGGCCCACAGCCTTGTGGCGTAGAGTTCAGCTGCATAGTTAGTGGCACCTGAGGCACACAGCGTGTGCACAGCCAGCGATGATGAGTCGTCTGGGCGGGCTGCACTGGCAGCGATGTCTGCTGCAATGAATGAATCAAGACTCAATTTTAATTGATTACAGTGTAGGCCGGAGTCAACGGTCTTCAATGGCCAACAGCCACGTGGCGTTCACTTGAGCTGCAGAGAGTTAGTGGCACCTGAAGCACTCAGCGTGTGCGCAGCCAGCGATGATGAGTGGTCCGGGCGGGCCTCACTGGGAGCAATGTCTTTTGCCTAATGAATTCTGCCTTAATAAGGCCATGGGCAGTGACTTGTGGTGCACTGAGGTAGTGGCATCGGAAGCATTCAGCTTGTGCGCAGCCAGCGATGAAGCGTGGACTGCGTTATCTGCAATGGCGACTCAATCTGAATTGTGAGCCCTGCTGTCTGCAGTGTACATCGAAGGCAGTAGTCTCTACAGACATAACTCTGCGGTGCTGTGCTGCCGAGTTCGCAGGAGGCCTGTGTTGAGGACGCCGGCGGTCAAAACGGCGGCGGCCTCGTGGCAGGGTGAGGGCCGCCGCTCTGGCAGACGCGGTGGCCTTCCCAGAAGTGAACCACACCCAGAGCCCCGGCCTATTTATCCACACTCCTATGCTGGAGCGGCATACGTTGGACCAGCCCACTCCACTTACGTTTACAGTAGGGGACGACACAGCTACATAACTGAGATCTTCTTCACTGCCTGGGGTAACATGGTTGTGTGCACTGTTCACAACACTACAAGAACCAGCAGTATATGAACACATGGAGAGGTCTGTGCTCTGCATAGTGAGGTCTGTCCAGCACATCACCTCTACATTTGGCATTGTGTGCATTGTTATTGATGGGTGCCTTGCCTCCTTCACACATACTTGGTTCCCACCTCTCCCAACATTCAGCTATTGTATGGCTGAGGGGCCATGCCTTTTTTGGAAGGTCTGCTGTCCTTTTCTGGGCTGCGTCCGTGGTAGTAGGGTAGCTGGGGGTGTCGCACGGGGGTTGTCCTGGGGGTGGGTGTTATGGCCTTCTTGGGTGTCGGAGCTGCATGAGCAGTAGCTCTATGACATGTGTGGGTCTTCAGATGTGGCTCTGCGCTGGGCTCCCTTTCATACTGTAGGTAGTCGTCCTGCTTTACACCAATAAAAGGTAGATGTTAAATTATTACTGCTAACACAGCTTATCGCCTGTTTTTGGATCGCATTGCAGATTTGGCTGGTTGTTGAAATTATCGGGAAGTGGTGTTTTTGTGGTTTTTTTGCACAGGAACACCTACTATGCATATCATTAGCGTTAGTTGTCGCTCTCATTTGTGGTGATGTTTTTTGCGGAAGCTACCGCTGGAAAACTGGTGATATCAGCAGTTTTCCCCAGGATGAGAATGTGATGATAATTCTTTCGCCACTTTTGCTGCGCTAAAGTGCTGATAACTCGGCGATAAGTCCTTGAGAATACGTCCCATCGTTTTTTTGTTTTTTTCATCCAGATCCGTGCACCCAGCTGTTTAAAAAAAAATATAGTAATAATTTACAGGACTTTTTTGTGGAATCCCCTCAACAGGCCTATAGGGTCAGGGTATTTGTACCCTGCCCACTTTTCTTGTCTTTTAATATTTTTTCTTGTAATTCTCATGTAGCTACAAAAAAAGTTCTAAGAAGCGCCCAGGCTCATTTTAGAGTCACCCTATAACCCAACAGTGGGGACTTATAGCTGCGTTATCAGCACTTTAGCGCAGCAAAAGTGGTGAAAGAATTATCGCCCCATTCTCATGTTGGTGCACACTGCCACATTGCCCACAGGCTGACGGTACCAAACACAGCAGACAATCAACATCCTTCCGCAGATGAAGCTGCTGGCTGTGCTGTACCTGCTGGCCTCTGGTACCTTCCAACTAACAACAGCAAGAGTCGGAGGAGTCTCACAGCCAGCCCAATTAAACTTAGGCACACGTCTTGGATGCAGGTCTACAAAAGCAACGTAGGGCCCCTGTAGCCGCACCACCCGCTCGTCCCAATTTGTGGTATTGGTGCACAACCAATCAATCCTGCACAAAATGACCGTAACAGAAGTTTGTGTGGTCATAACCTTCGTTGGAAACAAATGGAACATTACAACCACACAAACTTCTGTTACAGTCTCATTATGCAGGATTTATCATACCTGTAAGCATCACGGTTCGTTTCAGCTTGATACACCTGCATGTTCACTTCACTCACACTGCGTAGGAACAGCTGGAGACTAAGCAAGGAAACCACGCCATAGCAGGCTTCCTGCACGTGTTGGGGGCAATTGACTGCACACATGTACTACTTGTGCCCTCTGCCGACACTGCATGCAATCACCGCAACAGAAACCACACACATTCCAACAATGTGCAGGCAAAATTGGACCACCGGGGCCTGTACACCAATGTTGTCGCAAACTTCTCAGGCAGTGTGCATGATTCCTACATCTTTCGCAAACATCCCAGCCCTGGTCTCCAGACCAGTCCTCCACCCAGCGATGACTGCCTGACCCTGCGCACCCAGACCTCAATGCTCACGTGCAGCCACTGGCGTGTCTCCAACAGTGCCCACCCCGTGCCATAGCAACCTCCTCATCAGTCGCTGGGTTCCGCGGCACAGGCCCCCAGCGCATCCTGCTGCACCGCGCCGAGGAGTCATGTCTGTACAGCCAGCTGCCTTTGGCATAAACAAGGTCCAGCTGAGCTCACAATTTAAATCGGGTCTTGATTGGCAGGAAGAGGTATCAAGTCCTACGCATCATCACAGGCTGCACACCCGCTCAGCTCTGGTGGCACTAATTCAGTGCAGCTCAAGTCTTCACCATGTGGTGGGAGGTCCATGTCAGGCAAAAAGCTTCGGATGCCACCAACTCTGTGCACCTCAAGACATCTCCACGTTGCCAGAGGCCCGTGTCAGCCAAAGTGCCTCGGCTGCACCAACATAATAAGCACACGGATACACCCAGATACAGAGTGGAAATGGCGTCGAGCATGTGCGCCCGGCCCTTTTTATTGGCAGGGTCACATGTCCTGTGACGCCTGTGCTGTATGGGTGTGGTATGGGTGTAAACCAGCCATGAGGGAGTGGCTTTGGCATTCTGACAACTAGACCTGTGAGCAGCAGATCGCTACAGGGAGGACCTGGGACATGTAGCTTTGTAGTTCCCTCCCTGTAAGCGTAAGCGTAGTGGGCTGGATGAAACACGCATCCTTCACGACTTTACCAATATGGCGGTTTGTATCGGCACACCCACCGAAATAGGTACATCATGGGTGCGCGACTCCACTTTTTTCAACAACAAAAAAATATATATTAATTAATATTTAAGAAAAGAGAAGACATTATGGGCCAGATGTAGGTAAGTAACATTTACCGATTCTTAATTACCGAAAATTACCGAATTTTACCGATTCGGTAATTAAGAATCGGTAAATGTGAGGGGTGGGTATGTAGGGAATCCAGATGTTCCCTTTTACCGAATCGGTAAAAGTCGGTATTTACCGATTCGGTAAATACCGAATCGGTAAAGCCTATTGATTCCTATGGGCTTCAAAGCCCATAGGAATCAATAGGCTTTACCGATTCGGTATTTACCGAATCTGTAAATACCGAATTTCACAAGGGTGCAGGAGGTGTCACTTTGATACCCCCTGGCACCCCCTAAACAGGATTGGGTGCCATGTGGCAGGCATACAAGCCCTAGGGGCAGGTCTGGCATAGGTGTGCATGCACACATGTGCATGCACACCGGAATCGGTATTTTACCATGAAGTTGGATTTCATGGTAAAATACCGATTCGTTAAGGCCTTTGGGACTCAGAAGAGTCCCACCTACATATGGAATTTACAGAATCGGTAAAATTACCGATTCGGTATTTTACCGAATCGGTAATTTTACCGATTCTGTAAATGTGGATTTACCTACATGTGGCCTTGGATTTAGGCCCCTACATACCGATTGGCCATTTACCGGTCGGTAAATGGCCTGAAACGGCCACCTACATCGGGCCCAAAATTGTTTTAATAACAAACAAAACAAAATGACAAAAACTACTTTTAGGATATTGAAGTTACAAAATATCGCAAAAATGTTTTCAAAATTGCTGAAAGAACCATAGGTTTAATGAACATTATAATTCGAAATTAGCATTTAAAAAAACCTTTGAAATTCACTTTGAAAATAGTAGTCTGTATTTTACAGAGGGTGTATCAAAGGTTTTATTAGAGTGTGTGGAGGTGGATCAGATTTTCATGTGGATGATGTCATCATCAGTGATGTCATCAGTGATGTTACTGACCATGTCATCATGAATGATGTAATATGTGACGTCATCAGCAGTGCATTGCGGGGGCGCGAGTTATAGTTAGATGAACTAACTATAACGGGGGAATTTCTATGGTTTTGTACGAGATAACTATAACGTCCCTGAAATCTATGGGTTTTTCAGTGAAATTCTAAGGTTTTTTAAATGCTAGATTCTAACTATAACGTGCCTGAAACCTACGTTTTTTTCAGTGATTATATATATACATATATATATATACAAACAGGATTCCTCCCAAAGGCGGTCCCATCCACCTAGCTGGGCCTGTATGAATCACAGGTGCAAAGGCCTGTCAAATATTGAAAGAAGCTTGGGGGGGCGTGGCCTAGGCGAATGGCAATTCTGTGGGGAAGTACTACCTGGTGTTTGCGGACTGACAAGGGCCCCAATCGTGTTGCAGTCATCACCGCTCAGACCCGCAGTCTCTGGACCCCCATGGATCACCGATCGGGTGCCCACTAGATTGTGGTGTCCACCTGGTCGCAGAGTGGATCCTGCTGGCCGAAAGTTGCAGCCGAAGAGCAGAATTCTCACACAACGGGGAAGGTACCCCATGGTGGCGAGAGGTAGGCAGTGACAGTTGCAGCGGTGTTAGTGACGACCTGGGAGATGGGCCTGTGGATGCAGAATGGACCCCAGCCTTTTGCGACCTAATGTAAGGAGACCCTGCAAGCTTGCCTCCCTTTCGAGAAGGGATTCATCTGGGCTGAAAGTAGACCGGATAAAGAAATCCTCCCGCTACTCCTGGATGATGGAGACATGAGCTGGGTAAAAAGCAAACATACAGAAAGATAAAAGAGGTGAGGAGTCGTTTATGGGTGGCTCAGTTTTCTCCCCCCCGGTTGGAGGACTAGGATCGACCGTCTCGGTTGAGTGGAGTTGGGGAGAGTGTGCTAATCAGCTAAAGCAGCCTGTGTTTCCAACAGTTGGGTTACTAAGATACCCCAGCTGAGTGGAAAGAGTTGCAGGAACCACCAGAGATCATTGGGCTCCGCTGAGGACTGTATGCAACTGACACGAACCCCCCGTTCCTGGGAACAAGAGACGTAGTGATTCCTCCTAGGAGGTGGGAGGAACTGTGAGGAGGAAGGATGTGATGCTTATGAACGGTTTCTGGCACTATAATTGGAGATTATTGTGAGCTGCTTGGTTCCATATATCTTATACCAAGGTGGTCCCTGGTGGGTGCGACAGGTGCGAGCCAGTGTGGAGAGCCTAGAAGGAGGGTGATTGCAGATGCATATCAATGGTTATTTGCAACTCGATCCAGGAGTGCTGTTGTTGGGGGAGGGGGGCGCTCCGGGGAATGACGGTGTCTAAATCTAGTCTGTGCTTCCTACGCCACTGCTGTTAAAGCTGTTAAAGGTGCGTTGTGCCAGGTTGTATGTCCGGTCAGCGTGTAGTGGGTTCTGAGCTACGGACAAACTAGAGAAGTGCTGGCTGGCCTAGGGTCCCTCGGATCAGGAGAGTGCTGTGGTTATATGCTAAACCTAAGTGATCTATTAGCGGGCTTGGCAGGGCCAGAAGGATACCCAAAATGGTGAAAGACAAAAGCAACAAAGTGCACACCAACAAGTTCAAGTTCAAGTTCAAGTTTAGCATTTGTATAGCGCACTACTCACCCAGAGGGTCTCAAGGCGCTTGTGGAAGAGGGGGTACTTTACTTATCGAAGATCCAAGTTTTTAGTTGTTTTCTGAAGGAGAGGTGGTTCTGTGTAAGGCGGAGGTGGGTGGGGAGGGAATTCCAGGTTTTGGCCGCTAAGTAGGAGAAGGATTTTCCCCCCATGGTGGATCTATGGATGCGTGGAACTGCGGCGAGGGCTTGATTGGACGATCGTAGTTGGCTGGTGGGGGTGTAAAAGGACAGGCGCGTGTTGAGGCATTCGGGTCCTAGGTCGTAGAGGGCTTTGTGTGCGTGGGTGAGGAAACGGAACGTTATTCTTTTGTTGACGGGGAGTCAGTGGAGGTCTTTCAGGTGACCGGAAATGTGAGCTTGGCGGGGGATGTCTAGTATGAGTCTGGCTGAGGCGTTTTGGATGCGTTGGAGTTTTTTCTGAAGTTTGGCTGTGGTTCCGGCATAGAGGGTGTTTCTGTAGTCCAATCGGCTTGTGACCAGTGCATGGGTGACCGTCTTTCTTGTTTCGGTGGGGATCCAACGGAGGTTTTTTTGAGCATGCGTAGGATGTTGAAGCATGATGATGAGACGGCGTTGACTTGTCTGGTCATCAAGAGGGAGGAGTCCAGGATGAAGCCCAGGTTGCGTGCGTGGTCCGTGGGTATGGGTGCGGTTCCCAAGGCCGGTGGCCACCATGAGTCGTCCCAGGCAGAGGGGGATGAGCCTAAGATGAGCACTTCCATTTTGTCCGAGTTCAGTTTTAGACGGCTGTTCTTCATCCATTCGGCTACTTCTTTCATTCCTTCGTGTAGGTTGGTTTTGACGGTGTCTGGGTCTTTGGTGAGGGAGAGGATCAGCTGGGTGTCGTCTGCATAGGAGATGATGTTGAGGTTGTGTTGGCGAGCGATGGTTGCGAGGGGACTCATGTAGACGTTGAAGAGGGTGGGACTGAGTGATGATCCTTGAGGTACGCCGCAGATGACTTCAATGGCCTCTGATCTAAAAGGGGGGAGGCGGACTCTCTGGGTTCTTCCGGCGAGGAACGAGATGATCCATTCCAATGCTTTTCCTTGTATTCCGACGTTGTTGAGGCGTTGTATAAGGGTGCTATGACAGACTGTGTCGAAGGCTGCGGAGAGGTCAATTAGGATGAGGGCAACTGTTTCTCCGTTGTCCAGTAGTGTTCGAATGTCGTCTGTTGCAGCGATGAGGGCGGTTTCGGTGCTGTGTTTGGCTCGGAAGCCGGACTGTGAGGGGTCGAGGGGTTTGTTGGATTCGAGGAAGGCGGCGAGCTGACTGTTGACGGCTTTCTCAATGACTTTGGCAGGGAATGGGAGGAGCGAGATGGGGCGGTAGTTTTTAAGTTCAGTGGGGTCTGCTGTGGGTTTCTTCAGAAGGGCGCTGAGTTTGGCATGTTTCCAGCTTTCCGGGAAGGTAGCGGAGTTGAGGGAGAAGTTGATGATGTCTCGGAGATGGGGTGCGATAATGGAGTCTGCTTTGTTGAAAATGTGGTGGGACATGGGTCGGTTGGCGATCCTGAGTGGATGGAGTTCATCAGGCGGATGGTGTCTTCAGTGGTAATTGGGTTCCAGGCGCAAAGGTTGTTAGAGGGGGATTTTGGTTCAGAGGTGGGTGGAGTCAAAATCTCGAATTATGCGCAGCCGTGCCCTCAGGTCCCTGACTGTTCAAACACAAACCAGGATAAGCAAGGGGAGGATATGCAACTCCCCATAGATTCAAACCCCTCCCTTGCAGATATTATGACGGCAATTCAATCCACCAGAGAAGACATGGTTCACAGGATGGACGCTGTTGTGATAGTTGTTAACTTACTGAGGTACGACCTTCATAAAGTGTCGGAAAGAGTGACCTCTACGAAACGAGAGGTTGGGGCCAATCAACAAGAGGTTCGCTCCCTCAGGGACATGGTTGTGCTGCTGCAGAAAAGTGTGGTACAACTGGATGATCGCGCTGAGTATGCGGAAGAAAGATTAAGAAGGAACAACTTAAGATTGATAGAATTTCCACAGAAAGTCGAGGGTTTGTCAGCTGAAATCTTCCTGGAGAATTGGACCATTAGTGATCTGGCCCCCAAGAGACTCTCAAACTTTTTCAATATAGAGAGAGCCCATAGAGAGCTTCGCAACCTCGTCCTGGAGCCCAGCCAAGAGCCATTATAGCCCGATTTTTCAACTATAGGAATAAGGACATCATCCTTCAGGCCCCTCGTTCTATCATATCAAGGACACACCATTGCAATTTATCCTGACTATACACAAAAGTTACAGGAACAAAGAAGAACCTTCCTGGCAGTGAAGCGCCGGCTTTGAGATGCTGGAATGATGTAGAGTCTCCTCTATCCAGCCAAGTTGCGGGTGGAGTATAAGGGAAGAGTATTTTTCTTTCAACAGCCAAAGTGACAGCCTGGCTGGATGAATCTGATCAACCGGGCTCCTGCTCAGGGCTGTAGTCGGGGTCTGCATGATCCTTGTGGGGAGCAGGCCAGACTGGGGGTAGAATCTGTGTCACTCAGAAGTCTTGCAGGGAGGACAGCGGCAGCCAAGGTAGAATCTGGGTATGTCCGGATGGAACCCTGCCAATGGCGGAGAAGGTTTCTGACTCTGAAGAAGGAACTCAAGATGTAATTCCGGACTCACGTCTGTCAAAGAACTCTGCGAGCTGTGAGTGATGTGTCCGGCATGACCTGGGTGTTACAGATAAGTGTAAATAGTATCGCACACAGGAAGGATGCATATGCTGGGGTAGAATGCCATATTAGTAATGTGTAACCACCAGGGGGAGGCCTGTCCCCATCCTCCTGGGGCCGAGACACGAGCTGGGAGCTAGAGGCTGGTCCTTGCACCTTGCCGCTTACTTGGTCACTTGTATATTGATATTTTTGGGGTACTGACTTAAGAAGCATGGGACTTGGAAAAAACATATTAATAGGGAAAATTGGACATTAGTACAATAGTTAGTTACTTTTTGTAATTGGTTAATATGTGGGGTTATGAGGCAACATCATCAGGCCCTTTATCTCCGCAGTTAGTGGGAGGCGGGACCAGCAATGCTGCCCTGGGAGAGGAGGGATTGGGGAGTTCAGATTGTTCAACAAGTTGGAATTTGGTGGACATCTTTGACTAACATAACTGATCTGAGTGTCATTTATGCATTTAAAGTTCAATTCGCTGGGGGGAGATCAAGTGAGTTGGTCGGTAGCTGGAGGGGGAGAGCCCGATTCACAGAACTAACTTGAGACAAAATCCTAAACTTACTACCATTTTGGTATTCACAGAAGGCACTTAATCATTTCGGTATTCACAGAAGTTAGGACTCCTAACTTTAGGACTCCTTAATGCTTCTGTGAATACCGAAAGACTTAAAATTAGGATTTTCTCAGTTTAGTAGTAGTTAAGTTACGAGTCCTAACTTTAGGACTCCTAAACTTAGAAAAATCCTAACTTTAAGATGTTTGGTATTCACAGAAGGCATTTAGGAGTCCTTAAGTTAGGGCTCCTAACTTCTGTGAATACCGAAATGAGTAAGTGCCTTCTGTGAATACCAAAATGAGTAAGTGCCTTCTGTGAATACCAAAATGGTAGTAAGTTTAGGATTTTGTCTTAAGGTAGTTCTGTCACCTTTCTCAGCGTTGTGGTGGTGATAGGGGCTACACCTTATTCACAAGGTGCCGTTCAGCCACTTAACGTGGTTAACACTGCCTTGTAAATAAGGCACCCTTTCACGTTGTATTTAGGAGGGCAATGTTTTTGACGCTGCCTCTTATTTACAAGGACAGAGTAAATAGGAGGCAACGGCAAAATTGAGACCATGGAAAACCTCGACTTAAACAGGTGAAACAAGGAGAAATGCTTTATTTTTCCTCGTTGTTGATGTTTCCATGTGTGTTACCTCGTGCAGCACACATAGAAACATCAAATTGCCTATGATTGTTTACATGCAGGAAGGTGTCCATTCCTGCACATATGCAATCATTTTTAAAAATTCAGTTTTGCAACTTCTATATATGCTGCATTAAGCAGCACACATACAACTTACAAAATGCCATTTAAAGATTGTTTATTTGCAGGAAGGGCCACCTCTTCCCCTCAACACAGGCACCCTTGCATAGGTGCCTGTGTTGGCGCTAGACAGCTAAGGGTAGCGCCAGCGCAGGTGGAATATTCTATATTCTAGTAAATATGGTGCAGCCCTGTGCTACAGAAGTGTTTTTAGGTGCTATATAAACCTAAACCCCTTGGGCGCGGCCGCGATTCTGCGCCTGTGTGGCCGTTTTGAAGAGTGGGCGGGTTCACGACGGCCCCCAGCTGTCATCAGCACACGAGCACTGTGATACATGACGGACGGGGGCCGTCATCAGCACGCAAGGGGTTAAAGGTGAATATCCCAGGCTCTACTTAGATTTTCACTTTACTACTGTTTGTGTGCTGCTAAAATACTTTACACTTTGTCTCTAAGTTAAGCCTGACTGCTTTGTGGCAAGCTACCAGAACGTTAAGCACAGGTTGCTTTAGTGACTTTTCTGGTGCACCCTGACAAGGATTGCGTATATTGCCTGAGTGGGGCTTACACCCATCTCAACCAATACCCCGATGTCTTACAGTGATGGATACAATGGTGCCAAATGGCAGACCAGCCATCAGCCTGTTCCACGAACCTTTAGTTAGTGAGGATAAAAGTGCATAAGCGGGCAGTGACCACCGCGCATTATACCTCAATTAACATCGCAAACCTCTAAGTTAGACAATGAAGGTCTCCGGATGTGGATATCCAGCTACAGAGTTGTATCCCTCTATTTAGGAAATATATCTAAATAATGTCCTTCATGTTGTGACAACACAACAGGCATAGGGATCACAACAGAGTTTAAATAAAAGCACAGACTTCAGTCTGTTTTAGCACAAGATACAGGTTCATTCAGCTGTTTCAATTTAACTCGATTCACACGTATTTTTGGAATAACTTCTATAAATTTGAAATGTTAATAATAAAGATTTCAGGAGAAAAGATGACACTTTTAGGAAGCTTTTCAAAGGAACAAATCAGACACATAATTATATTTTACTTACCGTTAATTAATACATTTAAACTAATAAATTGCATGTGAATATGAAAGCAGATCTTCTTAATAAGGTGAAAAACTGCTGATATTAGAACTGAGAGTCTCTTGCTTCCCAGGTCTACATTTATCTCTAGGATTACACGTGCTACTTGTAAACTGAATCAAATTAAAATCCCTAATTGCTTCCTATCGATCTGAAGAACCCTGACAAATGAATCCATGCCTTGCGTTTTACGCTCAAGAGTGTGGTTCATGTTGAATTGATGGCTGAGTTGGAAGCACACACCCCCACCTGCCTTGCTCTTAAAGTTCAGCACATTTGAGGTTGTTGTCACTCCAGGACTGTACCAAGGAGGAGCTGTTGTCAGGCGGTTCAGTTGGCCCCTATGAAATCTGAGCTCTCGTCCTACTTTGAGGTCTGACCTAAAAGGACATGAATGCTGGAAAATATATAAACGGTAGAAATATAAGCATTGTTTGCTTTGTTTCAAAATTTGCATAGATGTGTTAACTTCAGGAAATTCTGAACAAGTTTAATTGAGTGTTCTAAATTTCCATTGGCAGGCTCGACCACAACGCCGGACTACGCATCACAGCTTTGCAAGCTCCCCGAAACCGCTGCATCACCCTGACTGTGCGCCGCATCCTGATGTTGGACTGCGCATCCAAAGCGTCGTTGACGTGATCCTTGACGATGATACAGGCCCTCGCATTGATGACTCACTGCACCCCACTACCAATGCATCGCTTCGACTGCTTGATGCATGATCCACGCAACGCTATAAAAGCAGAATTTAAGGCACTGTGGGGCATGTTATCAAGTCGGGCGATATGAAATTATTGCCGCTTTAGCAGCCGTTTTCGGCCGCAGAGCGGCGATAATTTTATCGCCCTATTAGCAAGCTGTCGCTAACAGCAGTTAGTGACAGCTTGTAGGCGATAGCGAGCAATTTGGGGCCCGCTTTTCATGTCAGCGATGAAAACATTTCCGCTAAGCGCAAATATCGCCAACACCTAACGCCTGCTCAGACCACTTCTTAGCCTGTATATCCAATGGGAGGCGGATATTCAAGGTAAGATCCTATTAGCGATAATGCCTGAATATGCCTGGATTTCCAGCGATATTCACGCATTTCGCCGCTATCGCCGGATATTTTATCGCTTTGGAGATAAACGTTGCTAATAGCACGTTATCTCTGCGATAAAATCCGGCGATGCACGGCGATAAAAAAAATGACGCTAAACTTATTTAGAGATAAATATCGCTAGTTGTTGATAATATGCGCCTGTGTTCCTCTGGCCTAACTGTGTCCCTGTAGCCAGCCCCACTCCATCGCAGTTGGCCGGAACTTAAGACTTTATCCTGTCCGGCGCAACCAGAAAGCCACAGTTAGCGCTTTACATCTTTTGGTGCGATTTTTACTACAAACTTTAAAATCAAATATCTCTGATTCTACTAATTAGATGTTTGGCGTTTTAGTGTTGTTTGATTTATTAAAGAGAGTTCTATGTTTCTAACTTGTTATGGGATCCTTTTTGGGTGATGATTTCACTTTATTACTGTTCGAAGTTGCACTAATACCTTACAGATTGCCTCCAAGTTAGGTCTAATTTGCCTTGTGCCAGTCTACCTGAGGGTTGAGCAAATGTTAACTCCTGGTCTACTTGTGACTTCGCCCTGAGCATAATTGTGGTTGCTGCTTTAGAAGGGTTCCGCCCCCCTCCTCAACCAGCAACCCAATTTCTTACATCTGATATTGTTAAATCAAATTCGTACGACTGTCTCCATTGCCCTAGGGTCCGATAATGCTCTGTTTAGCGCAGATTGGGACTGGAGCCACAGACTCAGTCGGCCATCACACTCAGATGCAAGCCACGCCCCTTTGGGTTGGACTCTGACCAATTTTGCCAGATTGGGTTATTCCTCGCACACATGTGTTATTTTTTTTCCATTTGTGGCATCTCAACAGTGTAACTTGAACCTGGGGATCTGGGTTCGAGTCTCGCTAACAACGCCAAACATCCTGTGAATCTGGGCAAATCACTTAACACCTTCGCAACGTCGAACGTTCAGCGCCCAGTGCTGAACGTTCGGAGAACGAATGCTGGCCCGTCGGCCAACGGTCGTGCGCAGCACTGGCAAGGTAGTGCTCGCGACGACCGTTGGCCGACGGCAGCACTTAAAGGGTTAATCTCCCCGTGCCTAACAAAAATGAATGTGTGTCCTCATGTAACGTAACTGGTGCTATGTAAAGCGCTCTGATACCCAATTTGGTTCGGGTCAAGTTCCCGAAATATAAAACTCTGCAAAAAAAAAAAAAAGTGATGTGAGCAGCCTGGCTCATTTTTATTGGTGCATTGCCAGCACTTAAACTTACTTCTAGGCTGCTGTGGACACACATCACAGGATGCAGGCTGCAGCATCGACTGGGCTGGAGCATATTAACAACACGTGCAGTCTGGCAGCACAATTATTAAGCAAAGCACCCTAGCTCAGCTGGTGCTTGGGCCACAGAGCCGTTAATCTAGTAACGCGAAAGCACTACCAATGATGGCCCTGGCATAAATATATTGGCCAGCTCCTGCTCAAACTCTTTAGAAGCCCCCGATGACATGACTCCTCCTCTCTCTTCGGCTGCAGCACATGAATGCGCTTCTGATGACGGCCCTATTTGAAATACTCCCATGCTCAGTGTGTCTGTAGTCTTCCAGTGAGTGAGGTGACTGGCCCTCAGGAAGAGAGTCAAGCTTGGCAGCCGCCGGACATGAAAGAGAAAGTTGGCTCTCCTTCTGCTCTTTCATGTTGCAAAACGCCTCCCCTGGGAGAGTCCCCATTCCCCCCCCTGCCCTTTTAACTGCATCCCTTTACCTTTCACTTATGCCACTGACAACAAGGTTTAGGGCCAGATGTAGGTAGCCTAATAACGGTCGGTAACGCCAAAATTACCGAATTTCGGCCGTTACTGACCGGTATTAGACTTTTCAGAGGTAGGAGGCCAAAATGAAGGATTCGTAATTTACCTAATCGGTAATTTAAGGAATCGGTAAATTACCAAATCCTTAAGATACTGATTCAGTAATTTACCGAATCCTTAATGTAGGAAGCACTCAAGTGAGTGCTTTTCTCATTTAAGGATTTGTTATTTACCACCAACTACAAGTTGGTGGTAAATAACGAAAACTGTTAAAAATGGCAATTTTGTGCTTTTTTAACAGTGCCATGTGGCAGACATACATGCCCTTAGGGCATGTATGTGTGCCACATGTGCACCCATGCACTACTCAGGGGTGCAACAGGGTGTCAATGTGGCACCCTGCCACCCTTGTAAGTCTTCCCCCTATTATTGATTCGGTATTTACCGAATCGATAATTCCCATTCATTCCTATTCGGCCTCTAGGCCCATAGGAATGAATGGGAATTACCGATTCGGTAAATACCGAATCGGTAAATACAGAATGTTACCGATTCGGAAAAATTTACTGAATCACTAGCTAAATACCATTTACCGATTCTAAAATACCGAATCAGTAAAATTCGGTATTTTAGAATCGGTAAATAGTATTTACCTACATCTGGCCCTTGGTGCCTTAAAAGGTTGCAGTTGATTAAAAAAACATAACAAGGTTGTACATTTCACATTTCATTGGTCATTTGTACACATCCATGTTATCGCATACTTTCATTGTCTTTGTAATTGTCTTTGTACCCACGTTCCTTATGGTTATATTCTCCCAGGCAGTGTCTTTTTTGCGGGGTGCCCCTTTGACCAGGCCTCTGTGTCCGCGGTTTCCAAACTTCAACCTGCTACCGAAATTGGTAGGTGTCCGTCAGGACCTGCCCGGGCTGCAAGTACTGTTCTGCTTGCCCTGGGCCCTCTTTTGGCCCCTCCTGCTCCTCAGGGGCCCTGCCATGTGGCATCCCAAGGACCCTGTGTGAACATTTTGTCTACTCTGCCTTTGCCTGTGTCCTGCCATTTTGCCCCTCAGAACTCCTGCAGTGAGGTATCCCAAGAACCCTGTGGGAGCATCACACCTACTTTGTTTGCGGCTGTGCGCCGTTCTTAGCTCCCTCAGTGCCCCTGTCCTGAGTCATCCCGAAGACACTGTGTGAGCCTTCCATCTACCTCTAGTTATTTATCTCCCTTTTGTCTATCATTCCTGAGTTTCTTCTGCGCCCCCTCCCCCTTGCGGCTGCACCGCCCCCATTCTTTTGGTGTGGGATCAGTGTTCTTACAGCATAAAGGGGGGGGGGGTTGTGTGTTCCTTCATGGGCCTGTGCCCTATTTAACCCCCCCAGCCGCTTGTCCGCTAGCCTCCTGATTGGCGGGCCAGCGGGCTACCTTGGGGTGACCAATCCTGGCCACCCCCTTTTCGCGTGCTTTGCGACCGGGAGGGGGGTGGCCTTTCCTAGACCAGGCTTTGTTGAGCTTAATCCCTGGCGGGAGACGAAAGATCACTTATAATGGTATAATACACCCAATGTATAGATCTATGTTAGGTCACACCAAAGTTTTGACTCATAACGGAGCCCAGAGTGTTAATACGCCTGCTGCAAAGCACGCCTCTTCTGTTGCTTGCCGTTTTTAAATAACAATACAACTGGTATAGCGCAGTGAGGTATAGCCGGCATCCAGGTGCAGCATGCTCACTGCAAGGCATAGGCATAGAGCTACATACGTTTTTCCAATTTCCATTTTTTATATATATAAAAACCCCAACTACTGCATTACACTGACTTTGCATTTCACCAGATCAAGCACCATCAGCATATAACACGTACCAGTATAGATGATATGTGACTCCTACACCACGGAACCATTATTCGCATATGTAACATTCTTTGTAGATTGATGAGTCGTTGTCTAACGTGTATGCATGTGTGAGATTACGCTCTGTGACAATGTACCCTTACCCTGGGATAAGTAGCACTATCAACGAAATTAAACCAAAAAAAAGTGCTTTTTAAATTATTATTAGTGTGATTACTCCTACAGAGAAATGCAACAGATATTCTATAGCTCATTAATATCTTACATGCAAGAGTTGAACAAAGT
This sequence comes from Lissotriton vulgaris, assembly GCF_964263255.1. Taxonomy (NCBI): domain Eukaryota; kingdom Metazoa; phylum Chordata; class Amphibia; order Caudata; family Salamandridae; genus Lissotriton; species Lissotriton vulgaris. The sequence continues at coordinate 253,771,220 of NC_141690.1, read as the reverse complement.
CAAAAACCTGCCTCCAAATAACAGTTTATCTTAAGCACTTGTGAAGTGATAACAAGTTAAGTGCTTTTCCCTCCATTGCATTGCCATGTAGGTTTTCATCTCCAGATAGTTCCCAGGCAGGAAGAGACACCAGCAAAATGAGGGTTGATGGCCTTTTAAGTGAGGCCTTGGTGTTGGTCCCAGCTGGAAGTGAAAATAAGAATCCCCCTTTTGCTCAACAGGTTGCTGCTCTGAGAGGAAAGCAGACACGTTTCTGGTGGTACGGATTGAGTCCTAGTTTTTCCAAATTACACTGGAAAGATTCAGCAAATTCCACAGACACTGCCTCGGATCTGGGCCAAAACTTGCTGGTGTATCTGGTTTGGTCCAGTCAGATCCTACACTGACGATAGGGAATACATACAGAAGGAAAGAGTGAAAAGTTGACACTGAAGAAGAAAATGATGACATGAAATATACAGATTTGTTAAAAATATGAGAGAGGAAAAAGTACCCACAGCTCTAGCCTCACCTTGCCCAGATGGGCATATGAAACTAGCTGTAACCCAGATTCCGGTGCCAATGGAGCAGTTTACCATCCTTCTGTGTACTCTGTAGAAAGCGCAAACCTTGGATGTGCATGTAGTATAAGCTGCTTAATTACCCACTGGAAAGCACTAAGAGAAAATTGTACTACTTTCATCTAACCCTGGGCATAGTTTACGTAGTAGCATTACGCGTAGCTACGCAAAGTGCACTGCGAGCAACGCGTAGCTATGCGAACTGCATAGTGCACTGTGCAAAATGCTGTTCGCACTGATTGCACAGTATCGGATGCTTGTCCGCACTGTGCAATCAGTGCACACCGCATCTTGCACAGTACAAGCGGTCGTTTTCTGCCGCTCGAGTAGATTTCTACTCAAGCAGCAGCTTTCTCAACGCGGACTGGTAGTTTCTCATGACGAGCGGTCGTGAGCATACGTGACCACTCGCAATGAGAAACCTGACCTCCCGGCGTTGAGAATCTCGCCGGGAGGTTTATTTTCCACGCTCTCGATCTGCAACTTGATGTTGCTGATCGGGAACGAGGAAAAAGTCTTGCCTGGATGTTATTTTGCTGGCTCGCGGTCGCCAACCTGACGTTGAGGACCGCGAACAAGCAAAAAATGACTGCTACTCTACGCTACACATGTTTGCACTGTGCTATGTGCAATTCACGTAGTGCGAAGTAGCGCAAACTTCGCAAACTACGCAAGCGTAGCTTAGTACTTCGCCCAGGGCTACTTTCATCATCAGGACTTAATCGTGCCTCAACATAAACAACCTCCCAAAACCTGAACTCACCCAGACACTTGGAGATAACTCAGTTTAGAATATTCAAGAGTCATAAGCTGCATGAAAATAAAGCAAACAGAAACCATCTGGAAACGGCAAACACTTTTAGGTAATGAAGGATACATTGAAAAAGAAGGTGAAATGTAAACAGAAACTGCTTTGCTGATGTGGATTACCTTGGGCTTTTTACAGTAATGACTAGGTAACTGATCAATGCTTTTGCCTTTAAATTTATGGAGGTGAATGTTGGGTCCCTCAGGGATCCCATTTCAAAGTCCATTTTAGGATCCCTACTACTTAAAGCAGTGGGTGGGTGATTTGTTTAAAGCCGCTGCACTGCCTAATGAGATTGCAGTGGGCAGCAGTGACATGAAAAAGGGACTGTGCTAATGATGAAGGGGAATGTAATTGGATGGGACAAACCGCGTGATGACGGTGTCATCAGACTCGAGGGAGTAATGCTGTTAAGATATTGGAGGTTCGGGCTGGACTGTTCCCAATGGGCGCAGGGTCAAGACTGATTTGCATATGGCTGGGTTCAAACTGGAATGGCATGGTGAGCAAAAAAACGATGGATTTAGGCCCAGATCTCTGTACTGGGGTGAGTGTATGACATTGTTCTGCATTCTGTCCATCAATTGTTCTTTTTGCGTTAAGATAACGAAAGAGATCATCACCTAAGGTTTCGGGAAAGGGGTCTTTTCCATTTCTTTTATCAATGCCTTAAATTTAATTTCTTCCCCAAACAAACCCATCAAATGTTTGCCAAAACTGGGAGCTTTATTCTAGTCTTTGTTGAAAATTTAAGGCAAAGACTTAGGTCCTGTGTAACTGTTAGCGGCAGGCGGTCATGGCGAAGGACTTTGGAATGGATCACAGGGAACTCGTCAGAGTAAGTAACTATTTCTTTTCTGTCTTTGTACACTTCAACTGGAAGGAGTGATCCTCTTTTTTGCAGCTTGCCAAACAAGGTATCCTCGAATTGCTTTAATCCCAGGGTGGTTTCTTTATATGTGTATAATTGTATTGTGTTAATCCTGTGCGATCCATTAAATGTACTATTTTAGGAATCATATTACTTAGAGTTTCAATGTTTCCCACTTGGGAAGCTTTGGGGAGAGGAGTTGGCCTAAAGGCTAAGTAGGCGTGGGCGGAAAATCCGTTCCGCTCGCGGATTTTGCGGATTTTCGGGAAATCCGCAATCCGCGAGATTTGCGAATTTCCCGCAAAATCCGCAAATCCGCGAGCAGCGGATTTTGCTCGCACTGCTCGCACTGTTCGCGTGAGTTCGCGCCCCGCGAATAAGTGCAAAATTGCAGAAATACGATCTTAGCAAAACTGAAAGTAACTACTTACCAGGTTCAAAAGTTCAGGCTCATCATTAGTAGCCATTTCCTGGAGTGCTTCCTGAGGGGCCCCTCCAGAGTTCAGTTGCCAGTTGAAACTATTATGTGACCCTGCTCTGAACCTCAGAATAGTTACACATATGCCACAAAGGTCCTGAATTACAGCCAAGGGAGACAAGCAGGAGCCAGGCTGGAAGTTAAAATCCATTAATCAGCCCCTAATTCATTATTGTCAGTTGGGGCAGGGCAGGTGTTGTAACTAATTTTGCAACAATGAAAGCACTTAGCAAGTGCAAAAGATCACTAATCAGGGCGCACTAAGGAAGCAGGTGCCAGCTAAAAAAATATTCTGTGACACATGAATCAGCCCCAAATTAATTCAGGTCACTTGAGGCAGGGAAGGTGTGCTTTGCTTTGCCGAAAATAATGTACACTGGACAACCAGAGGGTGTGGTGATGAAACAGAGGGTGGCATGGGTGGGCCAGAGGGTGGCATGAGTAGTCAGAGAGTGGCAGTGGTGACAGAGAGTGGCAGTGATGAAGAAGAGTGTCCCAAACAGGCTGGACACGTAGAAACAACAAGTTCGCGAAACTTGCGACCCGACAGGTAAGTTCGCAATTTGCGAAAGTGTACAAAACCCTCGCGAACTGGCAGAAACACGGGCGAACACAAAAAAAAAAAAATCCGCAAATTCGCGGGAATTCGCGGATTTTGCGGATTGCGAATCCGCAAATCCGCAAAATTCGCGAACGCGAGATCCGCAAAATTCGCTCATGCTTAAGGCTAAGGCGGGGGACCTCGAATCTGGGGAACTGGGTTCGAGTTTCGGCTATGACATTGAACCATCCTGTGATTCTGGGGCAAATCACTTAATCTCCCTGTGCCTAACAAAAATGAATGTGTCCTTGTGTAACATAACCGGTGCTCATGTAAAGCGCTCTGATACCCGGTACCGGGTGAAGTTCGCGCTATATAAAAATCAGTGAAAAGACTAAAAAATAAAATAAAAAAGCTGACTTATTCAGGTTCAGGTTTGGACTGTGGTGGCTGAAGTACCAGCTAGAAGATCAGAGTGGGGACCAATTGATAATCAGCAGTTAATAATGACATTTGGACCTGGTTGCAAAGTGCATAGATGCACGAAGAAGCTCCTCCCACTATACGCATATTGAATAGAAATTAAAATTATGTTTCCTGAAGGCTGTTTTTGCATAACTCGAGGGTTGCAACTTTGGGCTGGATTTTGGGCTGAATTTGGGGTTGGACTTGGACAGTTTTGGGCTTGGGACAGGCCTCCAAATATTGCAACACTGATTCTGACCTACATTTTGGCTGCCAGCTGAGTTAAAACTTTTGGCGTTACAACTATTAAAGTGTATAGGTTCTAATTCTCTGATTACACTGTCAAATAATACATGATTTAAAATAAGGGGCACAAATTCAAAGAACCTACATTTAGACTATTTAGACTATGCACTCTTTAACTGTAAGATATGATTGTATGAACACATTATTATGACCTACACTAGGAGAAAAGAGAAGGCAGCTTTATCAAAATCTATAAAAGGTAAATATTAGCACAGCGAGAAAATGGCCTCAGCAAACAAACACTCTTCACACAAAAGTGGCAAGCTTATTGGAAATAATGAGTCGCTAATGCAGCCGTCTGCTTTCCTCTCTGCAGAACATTCATGGGATTTGAAAACTAGTTTACGAGCTAATCAGCCCAGTAATTATTTTTATCTTTTGAACACACATGTATACTAATTTCCTCTAATAGGGGTGGTTTGGGCTTCAATGGTCATGGATTTGAATAAGTGGAAAAGGGGAGGGAGACTGTGTTTATCGTAGACACTGAGGAGCTATGTTTATGTTTATATGCTTATATAGCGCTCGATTGTCGTGGCATCTTGGCCCTCGGGTGAGTGGGCAGGAGTGGTACACTATGATTGAGAGAGGCCTATGCGGTTGTGAACAGCCAAGTTTTCAGGCTCTTCCTAAAAAGCTGCAGGTTGGGTTGAAGCTTCATAGGTAGTGGCAGTTTATTCCAAAGATTTGCCGCGCATTGTGATATTGCCCTGACCCCCCATCTTGCCCGTCTGGCCTTTATGGTCTTAATGAGCACAAGGCTGGCAGATCTAAGAGCGCGTGAGGGGATGTATGATGGAAACAGTTTTTGAATGTCCTCAGCACCACCACCATATATTGCCTTATGCACAAGGCTGAGGGATTTAAATTCTACGCGCTGTTTGATGGGGAGCCAATGAAGTGATTTCATTCCAGCAGAGGTTGGCTGTCCTCTGGGTATGCCCAGGAGTAGTCTCGCTGCGGCATTTTGTAAGGACTGCAGTTTTTTCAGTTGGAATTTGTCGATGCCCAAAAATAGGGCATTACAATAATCCAACTTGGATAAAAAGAGGGCTACCATCACCGTCTTTTGCAGCTCTTGAGAAAAGTATGGGAACATTTTTATCGGAGTTTTTAAAAGGAAAAAGCAAGATGAGGTGAGGCTATTTACCTGGGCACCAAAATTCAGTTTATCATCAAAGATGATTCCCAGGTTCCTGGCCTTGTCCACCGGGTAGGGGTGGTTCCACAGGGGCTGGCCCGGACCTAACTCTGTAACCTCTGTCTTATCTGTGTTTATTTTTAAAAAGCTCCGACTCATTCAGGTCATAATCTCGGTGAGACAGACATGGAAGCTGGCTACTGTGGTCTCTGGCTGATTGGTAACAGAAATAACAAGTTGTGAGTCAACAGCGTAAGAGACCAAAATAAAGCCATGCCTCTTGATAAGATTAGCCTGTGGGGTGACGTAAAGGTTGAACATTGTCGGAGACAGGGCGGACCCCTGTGGGATACCGCATGGAAGATGGAAGCTATCAGACTTCAGGCCATCCCAGAACAGCCTCTGCTCTCTTGCCTCCAGGAAGGAGGACAGGGGGGCCAGGGTGGTCCCCCCTATCTCTACGTCCCTCAGCCGCTGCACCAGGACAGTATGGTTCAAGGTGTGAAACGCAGCTGATAGATCCAGGAGCACGAGGACCGCCCTCCCCCCCTCATGCACCACCCTGCAGATCGCTTCAGTGGCAAGGATTAGGGCAGATTTGGTGGAATTGCATGAGCGGAAACCATGCTGGGTGGTGTCCAACAGGTTATTTACATCCAGATAGTCGGTTAACACAATGTTCAGTTGTTTTTCGAGAACTGTAGCCACAATTGTTAGGCCAGCAATAGGGTGGTAGTTTTTAGGTTCATTCGGGTCCAGATTTGGTTTCTTTAAAAGGGGTGTAATCAATACTTTTTTCCAAGTTTCTGGATAGCAACCAGATTCTAGAACTTGGTTCAAGAAGGGGGTAAGATTGTCGCAAATCTTGTTGGCAGCTTGATGCAGGATAGTAGGGGGACAGGGGTCGGCAGTTGAGCCAGATTTTATGGAAAGCAGGAGTTTTTGTGTTTCCTCGCCAGTTATTGGCTGGAAACAGGATAGCCTGCAGTGGGAAGGTACCATTGGTACTATTTTGTCCTGAGGTCCTGGGGTAATTAGAAAGTCATTATAAATTCCTTGCACCTTATCTTGGAAGTACCCGGCAAGTTTATTGAACAGGATCTGATCGGGCTTGAAAGCATTATCCTGTTAAGGTTTAGCTAGCATGTTAACAAATTTAAACAGTTCCTTTGTGGAGTTTCCAGCCTCCTTTATTTTAGTTGTGAAAAAATGTTTTTTTGCGGCAGTGATTGCCTCCTTATATTGTAAGATAGTTGAGTTGTATGTGGATTTCTTTTGATTGTCGTAGTCTTGTCCCCAGAGGCGTTCGGCTCTTCTGCCGTTAGTTTTTAAGCATTTAAGCTCTGAGGTATATACCATGGTCAATTGTTTCTTGGGTGCTACCATATCCGCAGCTGACAGTAACCAGCCATTGAACTGCAGGGCTGCTGCGTTATTATCTATTTCTGGCATAGCCGGGAAGTGATCAAGGGCCGACTCAAAGTCATTGCCCTTGACTTTGTTACAACGCCTTATTAGTACCTTAGATGGTTTGGCCTGTGTGCGAAGATGTAACTGCATGACTTAGATGTTAAAATAAATAGCCTTGTGGTCTGTCCATGGCTGATCCAACAGGTTAGTCAGAGTAATATCAGGGTTACTTGTAAAGATCACGTCTAGTGTGTGTCCTGCCTGGTGAGTTGGTTCAGTTATAAGTTGGTTTAGGCTGAAGGCCTCGAGATTATCCAGCCGTCTAATGGTAACTGTGTTATTTTTGGATTTTAGATGGTAATTAAACCCCCCAAGAATTGGGAGGAAGTGATGGTCAGTGTATGACTCCAGAAGCATCAGAAGGGCTAGGAAGAAAACCGCTTTGGGGCCAGGTGGACGAAAAATTAGCATCCCCTGGAATGTGGAGAGATTGTTTAGCTTTATGCAAAAATGCAGCGCTTCTGCAGGCAGAGCAGAGATCGCCTCAAAGCGTACTTTGAAATGATCGCGATAGGTAATCGCTATGCCCCCCTTTGCCTTTCTCCCTCCCCTGTGAGAGGAAGGCATAGCCTACTGGTAAAGCAATGGTCCAGTCTGGCGCTGATGTGGTGTCTGTCCAAGTTTCTGTCACAAAGACTAAATCTGGTGTAGAGAGTTGGATTAAATCTTTCAACTCGTGTTTGTGCTTGACTACAGAACGACCATTTAGCAAAAAACAATTGGCAAACACATAGATGTTGCCTAGAATCCTTGATGATCCAACAGTGAAAGCAGGTTTTAAAGGTGAAGAGGACCCCGATTCAGAGGAATTTACTAGATTAATTGGCACATTCAGTAGATGCTGGAGCACCAATTCGGGTGCACGTTGCATTATGTTTTCTAAGAATTGTATTGTTGCTTTATTTGCAAGAGTAAGCAGTTGTCCGGATAAGGCCCAATGTCATATTATTTCAGTGTTTCGCATATTATGTGAAATTCCTGAAAGGTGCCATCACGCCGTATAATTTTCCATCAGATGTGGTGAATGTGAATGTCGCGTAGAGTGGGATAGAGTGATGTAGAATTGAATGGAATGGCTTAGAGCAGTGTTGCATACAGTGAAGTGGCATAGGGTTGAGTGCCATTGGGTGCCGAAGAGTGGCGTTGTGTGCAGTGGCATGGAGTGCGGTAGAGTGGGGTAGAGTAGCATAGACTAGAATGGAGTGGCATAAAGTGAAATCGTATAGATTGGCATAGAATGGCATGGTGTGGGGCAGAGTGGATGGGCATAGAGTAGAGTGGTGAAGAGTGGAATGAAGGGCTGGAGAGGGAAGTTGTTTGGAGCGGCGTAGAGTAAGGTGGCATATAGTGGGGTGAAGTCGAGTAGAAAAGAGTGGCATGGAGTGGCATAGAGTAGAGTGATGCAGAGTAGAGTGGCGTGGAGTAGAGGGGCATAGAGTGGAGCGGTGTAGAGTGACATAGTGTGGCATTATGTGGAGTAGTATAGAGTGAAGTGTCTTAGAGTAGAGTGGCATAGAGTAGAGTGGAGCGGCATAAAGTGGCATGGAGTTAGATGGAGTCTCCCAGTTAAGGGGAGTTGTTTAGAGTGGCTGAGCATAGAGTGGTGCAGAGTGGAGTGGCTTACAGTCATACAGTTGTGGATGTAACTAATTAAAGCATCAATAGAGACAGCAGATCGGGTGGAAGCAACATAAATAAAAGGTTGTATGCCTGTGTTAAAAGAAGAAAAAGCACATTGCACGTCTAGAAGAGGCGTGAAGTGGCGTGGCATAGAGTGCCGCTGATTGACATTGATTGGAGTGGTGTAGGGTAGAGTGGAGTAGAGTGGCATAGATTCCTTCTGTTGTGGGTGTAAGTAACTAAATCATCAATAGATACTGCAGATAGGGTGAAAGCGACGAAAAAAATTGTTTGTTTACAAAAGTACGAGGAAGATCTAAGATGATGAAGAACACGTGTACTTGGTTCATGCTCCAAGGTTCTCACCATTTAAAACTGAAAGAAAATTCTGTTAGGGGGAAAATCCTGTCATGGGACCACATGGAGAAACAAACAAAAGTGGATGCTGAATCCTTCATGTGTGAGTTATGGTGGAAAATGCGCTGTAACATCCAGAATAGACGCGAGAACTGGCGGCCCTTGCGGGGCAGAATCTACAGCATGTGCTGCACTTCTTCAGCGCAGGGTGTTTCGCAGTAGTGTTGTAAGCACATCAACAAAATCTCACCAAGTTCTTTTGTGAGAATGTTAGACTATTAGCGCAAGGACATTATTTTTCCTAGACACATCCAGCTGTTGCTTCTTGCATACTTGAGGTAAATACCTCCTTTTCGAGGTTTTCTGAGTGCTAATTTTAACCTATTAGCAGCAAGATGCTGGGATTTTCATCTGAAAGGCTATCTCTTCTTTCTCACCCACTACACTGTTTGCCTGATTTCCTACAAAAAGCAAAAAGACAGGAACTTAATTTTATTTTGCATTTCACAATGCTACGACAGTTAATGTGTTTCATCTGTGCTTAACCCTATTGGTGTAGTGGGTAGTCTCTAAGTTTCTCATGTTCGACTAGCATAGATCTAGTAGCTTGATCTTCTCACAGCAGGTGGAGCTCGGGATTTTAGGCAGTACTTGTAAGCCACCAATGAGGTCAGATTGGTACCCCATTTATTTTCATGTGTCAGTCTAGCATTGATCAATAGCTCTAGTTCTTCTGTGCAGGTGTGGATACAGCTGCCGGGACTCTGTTTGGCCAGCCAGATGGATTCAACCTGATTTGGTGAGATGGATGCAGACTCATTTGGGCTGTTGGCTCATGCCAAAAAAGATACAGACCATGAATGAGCCACTACGATCAAGCGTGCATTTGCAACTTTAGCCATGACTGAACCCATATGAACAACAGTGCAGTTACAGCCTCAATCAAACCAGTGATTTTTGTGGTTCCCACCAGGAACCTTCTGGGATACCTAGGGATCTTATGCTGCACTCATTGCTCCTATCTTCACTCTCAGGTAGTCAGCTTTCCCTGAGTGTTCTCCATCTACAGACACACCGAGGGGCATATGTACAAGCCCCTATCGCCACCACAACAACACCTTTATCGACGTTACACTGTACTTGAGTATCATAAGTGGATGTATACCAGTTAAACAATAGAAGGGGGAAACCCTAGTGGCTGAATGCTGAGTGTTATTGTAGGCCAATTCAGCGAAAGGCATGAAGGATTCCCAATCCTTAGAAGTAGAGGTCAAAAGACATTGCAGTGTCTGTTCCAAAACCTGATTTTTCCGCTCAACTTGCCCATCAGTTTGTGAGTGATAGGCAGATGAGAGTAGAGCATGAATGTCCAAAGATGTGCAAAGACTTTGACAAAATAGGGAAATTGATTATGACCCCCAATCTGAAATGATGACCAAAGTGAGTCTGTGCAGTCACATGACTTGTTGAATAAAAAGCATGGGGAGGGTCTTGGCAGTGGGAATTTCTTTAAAGGCTATAAAATGCGCCATCTTGGAAAAACGATTTAGTACCACCCAAATGGTAGTATAGCCATTGGAGTTGGGAAGTTCAGTAATAAAGTTCATGCTTATGGTGTGTCAAAGAATGTGGAGCCATTGGTAAGGTTTATAAATAGCCTGATGGAATGGAATGGGATGCCTTGTTTTGAGAACATTTAGCATTGGTTGGCAGTGGTTAATGCACAGAGTCCTATGGCCAATAAAAACAAATTTAGCAAAATCAGAAGAGTGACTGCAAAAAGTTTAGGATAACCCTGCAGAAAGGGCCAAATCCAACAGCGTTGAAGAGTGGAAGCTGAGCAATGAACCTTAAGGCACTCCACAAATGAGTTTGAGGGCTTCTGAGGAGTAAGTTTCCAAGCTGATAGCTTATGTTTTATATATAGGTATAAGGATATAGGGACGTTATAGTTAGGCTGAGGTTTCACTCATACAAAACCAGTGATATTCAGCAGTTATAGTTAGCTGGGCTAACTATAACTTGCGCCCCCCCCCAAATGACCACACATATTACATCACATATTACATCACTCATAACATGGTCAGTGACATCACTGATGACATCACGGATGACCTGATCTAAGCCTAACAATAACGTCCCTGCAGCCTTTGTTTTTTCAATGAATTTCAACGTTTTTTTTAGTCCATTTCCGAACTATCACGTCCCTGTAGCCTTTTGTTTTTTTCAGTGAATTTCAAGTGTTTTTTAAATGTTGATTCCTAACTATAACATCCCTGTAACCCTTGTTTTTTTCAGTGAATTTCTATGTTTTTTAAGTAGTAGTCACGCTGCAGAGTGTTGGAGAAAGGGGCCTGGGCTCCGACCAGCTTTCAGGAATCCCACTAAGTAGGACGTGCCGGGAGGCGCATTTGCTTAGTGCGGAGAAAGGAGGCGTCGCCACCTGAAACATCTCAATAAACCACTGTGTAGGACTAATAAGAGGTACTGGGAGGGCTTCTTGGCCCAAAGGTCCCTCAGGAGTAAAGTGGACTTTATCCCCCAATCAGTAGTGTGCCAGGAGGTACATTTGCAGAGTGTTAAAGAAAGGGGGCATGGCCTCCGAACACCTTTTAGCAATCCCCCTGTGTGGAACTTACTAGAGATAGCAGGAGTGGCAGTTGGCCCCAAGGACATCCTTGGTGGGCAACTACCACTCCTATTACCTCCAGTAAGTCCTACAAATCAGGATTACTGAGACGTTGTCGGGGCTATGCCTACTTACTCAACCACCCTGAAAACATGCCTCCTGGTGCACTACTATTAGGGGGTTGAAGTCCCCTTGAGTTCAGAGGGTCAGTGGGGGCCAACTACCCCTCCTGTTACTGCCAGTTAGGCCAGCACATTGAGTTTTCTGAGATGTTTTCAGTGTGCATGCCCCCTTTCTCTACCACACAGCAAATGTGCCTTCTGGCGCATTACTAGCTGGAGGACTTAGTCCCCTTGTCTCTGGGTCCTTAGGGGACAGCTACCCCTTCTGTAACATCCAGTAAGACCCACACTGCTGGATTGTTGAGAGGTCATCAGAGGCCATGGCCTACTTCTCCACCATCCTGCAAACGCACCTACTGGTTCACTACTAGTTGGGGGAAGAAGTCTACTTTAGTCCTGAGGCCCTCAGGAGTAAAGTGGAACTCTTTTCCAACCAGGAGCATGCCAGGAGGCACGGTTGGAGAGTGGTAAAGAAAGGGGGCATGGTCTCTAAGTCCTCTCAGGAATCTGGCTGTCTGGGACTTACTTGACTTAACAGGGAGGCTTGTTGGCCCCCAAAGACCCTTAGCATTCAAGGGGGCATCAGTCCCCAACCACCGCTGCTCCAGGAGGTACATTTGCAGAATAGTGGGAAAGGGGACGGGGCCTCCGGCATCTTGCTGGAGGGTTTTTATTTTACAGGGAAGGAGGACTGCCTAGTTTCCCCCTTCCCTGGGCCGATTTGGGCCCCAGACATCCCATCCCCAAGGGCCAGTCTTTTATGAAATGAGGAGGGGGCAACGTGGCCCCCCTACCGGGCCTATTATGACCCCAGGGACACCATTTCCTGGGGCCTGGTGTTTCTTTTTTAAATTTATTTATTTTATCATTTTAAATAAAAGGAAGAGGAGCCTCATGGCCACCTTCCATGGGATGGTTTTGACCCCGGGACCCCCTCCCCCGGTGCTAGGCCTTTAAATATATATTTTTTTAAAGGGTAGGGGGCAGTGCGGCCCCCTTCAACAGGCCGATTTCAGCCCAGGGGACCCCATACCAAGGTCTTGGCCTTTCCCTTTCTTTTCATATATTTTATTTCAAGGGAAGGGACCCTATGCACCGGGGCATGGTCAATACGTTGGGGACCGCAAGGGAAACCTGAAGGCCCCACCTCCTGCGGGAGCCAGTATTGCTTTAACACAGAGGGAGCTGCTGACATGCTGCCTACTATGAGTATACGCAAAGTGTGCTACTTTGAGCAACTGAGAGCAAATAACGGAGCACATTGTTTCCTATAGCTTGCCATAGCAAACTGCAATGCCCTTGGAATGGGCAGCCCGGGACATTGCTGAAGCCGGCCCTGTGGGTGGCTGTCCACAGGCTCATCTGGGGCTCCACGAGGGCAGCCCCCTCCTTTATTTTGCCCCAGAGACGTGGTGGTCCCGGGCCAGGGGTCTGCAAAGTACTCCTTTCATTATTTTAATGTATTTGCCCAGGGAAGGTGGTTGTTCCTAGGCTGCAGGGGGTCCATGATGCCTACCACACTAAATTTCAATAAAGCCCCAAAGAGTGGCAGTCTCCAGGGCAGCAGGGGGTCTGCATGGACCCCCCAATCAATTATGTAAAAGCAACAAGGAAGTGGCAGTCCTGTGGGCACAGGGTTTGGTGAGCACCCAGCACTGAATTGTACTAAAGCCCCGGAAAGGTGCCGTTCCCTGGGGCAAGGGAAGGTCTGTGCAGGCCCGCACTATATTCAATTAAAGCCTCTGGAAGGTGGCAGACCCAGGGTCAGTGGGGGGAGCGTGATCCTCCCGCATTGAATTGTAATAAAGCCCTGGCGTGGTGGTGGTCCCTAGGACTACTATAAGCTCTAGGAGGGGGGCCTCATTTCCAGACCCCAATGCCCCCAAGGCCTGGCCTACCCTGACAGCGGGAAACCACTTGTATTTTTTTAATTTTGGAAAAATTATTCGATCAGCCTGTGCTTTTTTTTCACAAGATTTATTTTTAAAGAAATGCTTTTTAGCCATGGTGTGGGTCTCTGGGAGATGCCTTTGCCTCCCCTGGCCCCTTTTCTTTTTATATATTTTTTTAGTTGGACTCGGCTTCAAGCAGAGTCCGAAGATGGCTGCTAACACTTCCTGGTTGAAGTTTTGGCAGCCAATCAAATATAAGTAGGACTGCAAGATCCCGCGTACCTAGGTATTTATATTTTTAAAGTTAGCTATCTGAAAAACTACTGAACGAATTTACACATATATATATATATATATATATATATATATATATATATATATTAATCTGTATATATATGTATATATACATATATAAATTTATATTACCTACTGGCGGTCGCCTGTAGGTAGTTATAGTTAGGACCTATTCATAGGAAATTTGCAACATTCTATTCCCAATAACTTTGGCGCTGATTGACGAATCTTCTCAAAATTTTCAACACTTATGGCATACTCCTATCTTGAAAGTAAGTTTCGGGGTGATTCATCAAGTGGGGGGCTGAGAAAAAATGGGGGTCTCAAAACTTGTTTTCCCCATGCAATTTCCCATAGGAAACTTTAGGCATGGCTACAGCCCGAACTGCTTAACGGAATTTCACTAAATTTGGCAAAGAGGTAGCCCTTGGTTCAGAAAGATCCCTTTTTAGGTCTCGTAGAGAGACCTATTGCGGTGAAACCAGAAAGTTTCACCGAGTGCGGATTTCCAACAGTTCACGTGAAATCACGTGACCACAAGCACGCGCATTTCCCCACCTCAAAGCCATCAGCCTCCCTCCCACAGGCTTCCCCAGCGTGCGCAGTGCGCGCTGGCTTCCCTTCTCCTCCCCCTTATTGCTTGTTTTCAAGGCACGACATCAAAGGGTTCGGCTTCCTGCCCCCTGCTTCACGGACGCTTCTCAGGCCATCTGTTTTTCTCCTCTAAGCAGGCTCGAGGCTTCATCCTGCCACTGATTACCCGTTCCCACCCAGGCAAGTCTTTTGTATCTCACTTCCATTCCCTTTCTTTTGGAGGCATGACACCTTCTGGTAAAGTCTGCACTATATCAAAACGCATAAATAAACAAATCTCGGAATGGTAATAAAAAGTCCCTCCATTGCCCTCACCCATATGCGTATCTCTCTGCATTCATTGTCCTGGACGGACCCCTCCCCCAACTCTTCTCATCCCTCCTTTACCCTGCAATCCAACCCTATTATCCCTCCTCCATGGTCACTTAATTGGCGCCCTTTCTGTGATTTGCCCAGATTCACAGGATCTTGACCCTCCCGCCGAGACTCAAACTCGTTTCCCCAGCTTCAAAAGTGACCGCTCTAGCCGTTATGCCACATCCTGTCTTGGCGGCCGTGTCTCGCATTTCCCCTCCCCCTCCCCACAGCAATGCCAAGAGCATGTTATGCTAGCACGTACGGACGTCCTTTTGCCCCCACACTCCATACAAGTGCATGTGTTTGAACTCAGTCTCCTGTGTTTTTTCTTCACTTCAATATAGCGCAAACTCGGCTTGATGGTATCGGAGCGCTTTACATGATGAGCCAGTTGCAGTGCACACAGATAGATTCATTTTTATGCATGGAGAGATTAAGTGATTTGCCCAGATTCACAGGATCTTGACCCTCCCGCCGAGACTCAAACTCTGTTCCCCAGATTCAAAAGCAACCACTCTAGCCATTATGCCACATCCTGTCTTGGCGGCCATGTCTCACATTTCCCCTCCCCCTCCCCACAGCAATGCCAAGAGCATGTTATGCTAGCACATACGGCCGTCCTTTTGCCCCCACACTCCATACAAGTGCATGTGTTTGAACTCAGTCTCCTGTGTTTTTTCTTCACTTTAATATAACGCAAACTCGGCTTGATGGTATCGGAGCGCTTTACATGGTGAGCCAGTTGCAGTGCACACAGACAGCATCATTTTTATGCATGGAGAGATTAAGTGATTTGCCCAGATTCACAGGAACTTGACCCTCCCGCTGAGACTCAAACTCTGTTCCCCAGCTTCAAAAGCGACCGCTCTAGCCATTATGCCACATCCTGTCTTGGAGGCCGTGTCTCACATTTCCCCTCCCCCTCCCCACAGCAATGACAAGAGCATGTTATGCTACCACATTCTCGCCTTCATTCTCTGCCACACGTGGTTGGTGTCTGTTGGCTGTACTCCATGTAAGCTAAATATAGACCGACCTGTACATATGTAGGAAGCTAGTTTGACCAGGTCGTTTCTAATTTGGAATTGTTATACACTTTTAGACTTATTTTTGACTATATAGTTAAAATGTTGTGTGGCACAAACGCTCGCTCCTATTATCTTCCACTGCATACAGTATCATATGTAAGTTCAGTTTTTCCACCGAGCTAAAATAATGTGTCCAACACTTGTTTTTTGCTGTTCATTTCATGCTGGTGTGGTGCAGCCTCCCCGGGTAGTAAAGCCTGCAAAACCCTTTCTCACTTGCTGGTCCTAACAACTCATACCTTGGCGGCCCTGGGAGCTTCGAGTCATTCTACAGTTATGTGAGCTCTGAGGGACCTTTGCCAACTGTTCATCTGTTATACTTTGACTGTGGGTAATTATTTCTGTCCTCTGGCACGACGCTGCAAACCCTACAGTTGTCCAACACAGGATATTGTTTTATGTTTATAAACATTGGAACTGCACTGCCTATGATCCCATTTTGATAGCGAATATTTTTGAAATAACTAAAGATGGCAGACACGACATTAAGCTCGGGTGCTGGACGCATTTTTTCAACACCACCACAGCATCAGCACCTTCGACACGGTGGACCACGCCACACTACTCAGCCGGCTGGCTGAGATAGGTATTCAGGATAGAGCGCTGGGATGGATAAACTCCTACCTATCTCAGAGAATGCAGAAGGTAGCACTTGGAACGATTTCTTCCACACCCAAAACCCTCAGCTGTGGAGTCCCGCAGGGGTCGGCCCTCAGCCCCCTTTTGTTCAACATCTACCTGGCTCCTCTCTTTACGCTAATTGCCAACTGGGGCGCCAAGGCAATCTCATATGCCGACGACACCCAGTTGGTATTTCCTTACTCTGAGATGACGCAG
This sequence comes from Lissotriton vulgaris, assembly GCF_964263255.1. Lineage (NCBI taxonomy): Eukaryota > Metazoa > Chordata > Amphibia > Caudata > Salamandridae > Lissotriton > Lissotriton vulgaris. The sequence goes on along the minus strand of NC_141690.1, from coordinate 253,754,790 downwards.
GAGTCTTTCTCTAATTTCAAAGGCTGTCTCCAGGATATAGCACACTGGATGAACACTAATAAATTAAAACTTAATGCCAATAAAACCGAAGTAATCTTCTTCGGCAAGGGTCCCTCCCCCCCCCAGAACTCTGGTGGCCAACGGAGATGGGCCCCCCCCCTTCACCCAGTCACTCGGCAAAAAATCTTGGTGTGAGATGGGATAATAACATGTCTTTTTCATCCCATATCCAACAAGTCGCCGGATGCTGCCTGAGCAAGCTGAGAAACCTCCGAAAAATCCTAAGACTCCTACCAGAGAGCTGTAGAAAAACGGTTGTCCACGCGACGGTCACCTCCCGACTGGATTATGCCAATGGTTTATACCTTGGCCTCCCAAAATTCCTGACTCACAAGCTTCAGGTAGTTCAAAATGCGGCTGCGAGACTATTACTGCGAATCCCGTTCAAGCAGTCAGTCTCTCCGCATCTTCGAACCCTACATTGGCTGCCAGTAGCCAATCAGAATAAAATTCAAAGCTCTGACGCTGGCGTTCAGAGCTCTGCATGGCTCCTGCCCACAATACCTGAAAAACCGCCTCCCAAGATATCACCAAAGTCGCGCACTACGGTCCAACGACCGTGTCCAGCTGGCCGTCCCGCGCGCAAAAAAGGCCCGACTAGGCGGTTGGACCTTTTCAGCAAACGTCTCCGCTCTGTGGAACTCACTGCCTCAAGCAATCCAACAGGCCCCTTCTGAACCCTGCTTTAAGAAACTACTAAAGACCTGGCTATTCACCCAGCCACGTTAACTTTCCTATTCTTTAGCCCAGGTCATTTGTGTTCTACTAGCGCCGGGACACCTCCTTCGTGAGGTAGCTGTTCGCGCTGTATAAAATCCAGTATTATTATTATTATTATTATTATCACTCAGCACCACCACATTTTCACTCAGCACCACCACATTATCACTCAGCACCACCACATTATCATTCAGCACCACCAAAGCATCACTCAGCACCACCACAGCATCACTCAGCACCACCACACCACCACTCAGCACCACCACAGCACCACTCAGCACCACCACAGCACCACTCAGTGCTACCCCAGCATCACTCAGCACCACAACAGCACCACTCAGCACTACCACAGCATCACTTAGCACCACCCCAGCATCACTCAGCACCACCACAGCACCACTCAGCACCACCACAGCATCACTCAGCACCACCACAGCATCACTCAGCACCACCACAGCACCACTCAGCACCACCAAGCACCACTCAGCACCACCACAGCACCACTCAGCACCACTACAGCATCACTCAGCGCCAGCCCAGCATCACACAGCACCACCACAGCACCACTCAGCGCTACCCCAGCATCACTCACCACCACCACATTATCACTCAGCACCACCACATTATCACTCAGCACCACCACAGCACCACTCAGCACCACCACAGAACCACTCAGCACCACCACAGCACCACCACATTATCACTCAGCACCACCACATTATCACTCAGCACCACCACAGCACCACTCAGCACCACCCCAGCACCACTCAGCACCACCACAGCATCACTCAACACTACCACAGCACCACTCAGCACCACCACAGAACCACTCAGCACCACCACAGCACCACTCTACCACAGCACCACTCAGCACCACTACAGCATCACTCAGCACCACCACAGCACCACTCAGCACCACCACAGCATCACTCAGCGCAACCCCAGGTTATAGGTGTCACATTTGCAAAAGTTATAACTATTGGCATCGTAAATAACAAAGCTAATAATTTAGCTATTTTCAAAACCAACGCATAAATAAAAGAATTGTCATTTACAAGACCAATAGCTCAAACTTTCCTAATGCGAGACCTATTGCATTGCAAATGCTTGTTGTTAAATGGACCCAGGGACTCTCAGGATTAAAGGGGACTTAATTCCCCAACTTAAAAAGGCTACAGAGCGTGTTTACACAGTGGTGAAGGGAGGGGACAGGGCCTGAGGTGACGTGAGCAAACACCCACTGTGCTGTGTTTTAAGTTGAGGAAATAATCCCCCTCCAATAATGAGGGCCCCTGGGGGCCAACTAGCCCACCAGGTGCTTCCAGTAAGCGCCACTGCGCTGTGTTGCAGAGAGGTGATCTAGGCCATTCCCCTTATTACACCTCTCTGCAACGCAGCTCTGTGGCGCTTACTGGAGGTACCTAGTGGGCTACTTGGACCCTAGGGAACCAAAGGATTGAAGGGGAATTATTTCCCAAACTTAAAACATGGCACAGGGTGTGTTTACACAGTGGTGAAGGGAGGGGAAGAGGCCTGAGGTGACGTGTGCAAACATGCCCATAGGCTCGTTTTAAGTTGGGGAATTAAGTCCTCTTTAATCCTGAGAGTCCCTGGGTCCAACTAGCCCACCATGTACCTCCAGTAAGCACCACAGAGCTGCGTTGCAGAGAGATGGTCCGAGGCCATGCCCTATTTTACAACTCTCTGAAATGCAACTCTGTGGCACTTACAGGCCATACCTGGTGGGTTAGTTGGCCCCCAGGGACCCTCAGGATTCAAGGGGACTTTATCCCCCACCTTTTTGCACACATGTCACCTCAGGCCCCCCTCCCTTCACCAGTGTGCAAACGCACCCTGTGGCGCATTTTAAGAGATAGTTTTAATCCCCCTGCCCTATTATATACCAGGGGCTTACAGAGGAGATCATGCTAATCACAGGGGTACCCCAACACATAGTGTTCCACTGTGTCTTTAGCTTACCACTGGCTCTAGGTCTGGTTAGTCAGAGTCAGTTAACACCAGTACCCATCTGAAAAGGTTGTGGCCACAGGATGATTTGGTAACAAGTCCTCTTTCTGCTCCTCTGTTGGTTCTTTCTGCACATGGCTTGCTTCTTTGTGCACTTTTCTTTGTCTTTGAGGACCTCTGTTGCTTCTTTCTGCATTTCTTTTGCTTCTTTCTGAGCGTTTTTTCTTATTTCTTCACATATACTACCTCTGTAGGCATAGTTAGAAACTAGCATTTAAAAAACCTTTGAAATGCACTTAAAAAAACATAGGTTTCAGGCATGTTATAGTTAGGAATTAGCATTTAAAAAAAACTTTAAAATTCACTGAAAAAAACATGGGTTTCAGGCACGTTATAGTTCGAAATTAGCATTTAGAAAAACCTTTGAAATTCACTGAAAAAAACATAGGTTTCAGGCAAGTTATAGTTAGAAATTAGCATTTAAAAAACATTTGAAATTCACTGAAAAAACCATAGGTTTCAGGCAAGTTATAGTTAGAAATTAGCATTAAAAAACCTAAGAAATTCACTGAAAAACCCATAGGTTTCAGGGGTGTTATAGTTAGATGGACATTTCATATAAAACCATAGAAATTCCACCGTTATAGTTAGATCAGCTAACTATAGCTTGCGCGCCCGCAATGCACTGCTGATGAGTCATATATTACATCACTCATGACATGGTCAGTGACATCACTGATGACATCTCAAATGACTTCAGTGAATTTCAAAGGCTTTTTAAATGCTAATTCCTAACTATAACATATCTGAAACCTTTGTTTTTTTAGTGAATGTCAAAGGTTTTGTAAATGACAATTTTTAAATGTACTAATTGTTATATTTATGTGCTTGATATTGATTTACTACATATTTTAAACTATTTATTTGTAGATATTTTATTTTTTTAATTACATTATAATTACATTATACATTACATTACAAAATATACTTTCTCAGAATGAATTACTTTAGTTTAAATACTTTGCAAATAGTCAATAGACTTTTAAGTACAGTAGTTACAGTTGTTGCAATGGGCAACACAATTACAAATACAATGCAACATTGAGCTCAATGTGAATTTCTAGTTAAATGCAATTCGTTACTTTATGGATTACTTTTCTAACCACAGGACTGGATCCTAGATTCAGTCCTTGGACATCTCCTGTAAACAGTTGAGTAAAAGTGTTTTGGTTACAGTAGTGATTTTTAAGGAATATTATTGTATTTTAAAAGTTGACACTTCAAGATTTTTTCACATAGAATCACCAATGTTATCCTATGGGAGGAAATTCACTTAGTAGGTAAGGAGTAAGGCCCACACAACAGGGTTGTTGAGAGCTGGTCTGAGGCCCTGTTGCCTTTCTCTACCACTCTGCAAACATACTTAGCAGTTAAAAAACCTTAGAAATTCACTTAAAAACCAAAGTTTGCAGGGATGTTATAGTTAGCAAATAGGTTTAAAAAACTGTAGAAATTTACTGAAAAAAACCAAATGGTTACAGAGATATCACTAATATCCAACACTCAAATTACTTTCATATTTCACTATACTAATTAACCACGAATCCTTTATGGGTTCCAGAGTAGCTTGCTACTCGCCAAAAAAAGTGCTTCAACACCCCATCAGGGGTAACAAGCGCTATATAAATGCAACCTTTTTCCCTCTTCTATCCCTCCTCTATCCTTCTGAATCCAAATAACTGCCATACTCATCCACCCCTCAAATTACTTTCATGTTTCACTATACTAATTTAACATTAATCCTTTATGGGCTCTGGATTAGCGTGCTACTCGACAAAAAAAATGCTTTGACGCCTCATCGCAGGTAGTAAGAGCTATATAAATGCAATTACAATACAATACAATACAATATCAGTATAGTTAGGCTTAGATTTCACTCATAAAAAACATAGAAATTCAGCAGTTATAGTTAGCTGGGCTAACTATAACTGACGCCCTCACAATGCACTACTTATGACCTGACATATTACATCACTCATGATGGGTCAGTAACATCACCAATGACCTCACTGTTGGCATCTCAAATTACATCACTGATGACATCACTGATGAAATCATATAGCGAGTTTCTTAAGTGTTTTTTTAGAGTTTATCGGTGCTAAGCATATATACTAACCTACTACAAAAGTTAGATTAGTGCACTATTTGTACTACTAATGAGTGATATTATCTCTAACATGTGTGATCTCAGTGGGTGTGTGACCATTGTATCAGTGTGTGTCGGCGTGTGAGTGGCTGTTTGGGTGAGTGAGCAGATATGGGAGTGCTTCTATGGATGTATGAAAGGCTGTGTAAGTGGTTGTGTGGGTGTGTGAGTGAGTATGTGAGTGCTTGAAAGGGTGACTACATGGCTGTGTTGAGAGTCTGTATTGGTGTGTGAGTGGGTGTGTTAGTGTCTGTATAGGTGAATACACGTGTATGTGAGTCACTGTATGGGTGAGTGTATGGCTGTGTGGGTGAGTGACTGGTTGTATGAGTGGCTGTATGGGGGAGTGAATAGTTGTGTGATTGGCTGTATGAGTGAGTGGGTGGGTGTGTGAGTGGCTCTATGGAGGAGTAAGTGGGTGTGCGAGTACTAGTATGGGTCTGTGAATGGGTATTTGAGTGGTTGTGTGAGTGTGTGAGTGGGCATAGAGAGGTTATATGGGGTCTGAGTTATGTTTGAGTGCTTCTGTGGATGATGTCATCAATTATGTCATTTGAGATCTCATCAGTAATGTCATCAGTGATGTCACTAGCCTTGTCATGAGTGATGTAATATAAATGTTAATATTATAATATTATAATATAATAATAATAATATTAACTCCTCCACTCACACTGAAAGCATTGAAATCAGGACAAGATCAAAGTACTAGAAAACTCCATGAACATTTTCATAATTATTGGCATACTCCCAGCTTCTATATAGTTTGCATCTTTCATCATCATGGTCCCGTAGCATTTTTGAAATGTGGGTCAAGGGTTTTAAGGTAGCCTTGAGACCTAGGTTTGGGATTACTGATTGATAGGTCACAGGTGGGAGGGTGCGTAGCTGTCAGGCAAACACTGGGAGGAAACTTTTGATTAATTCCACAAATAGGCTCAGCAACATTACAGTGGTCAGGAGAGATTGCCCCAATAAAGCACACATGGAATACATTTTCCTTTGTTTGAATTCAGCCATTTAAAGGTGGATTCTGGACATACATGTGCAGCAGCCATCTTTGCATACATTTTCTTTTGTGTAAAGAAAACTACTCAGAGCAGCAAATTCCCGGAAGACCACTCAGCCTTCAATACCGCTGGCATTGAACACTACCACCTCATTAAAACAACAATGAAAGTGGCCCTACAAGAAAGGATCAACACCAACGCACTCAATAGCAAAGAACTCTTTGCAATGGTCAAACCATTCACCAAACCAAGTACAGAAACAGCCGGCATTCCACCCTCCCAAGACCTCTGCAACAAACTCAGCACCTTCTTCCACAGCAAGATTAAGGGGATGTATGACAGATTCGACAGACTCAATACCCAAAACCCTCTCTCCCCACCTGCAACCCCAGGACCCAATGACGTCGGCGGCCATCTTTAAGAAGTAAATTAATGCACATTGAGAAAGCCTTCAAATTGTTGTTAAGAGCTTGAGCGGTCATCTCTGGAAAGCTATTTTGACACGTTTCGGAATCAACATCGGTGGAGTATGCCGAGTTCAGCAAGCGTCATTGAGTGTTGTCCTCCGCGGTGATACACTCACCCTTGTGTTGTTGACATCTTCTTCACAAAGAGGACATTAAAACAAAGAGTGGAGAAGACAGTAAGACAATTTTATATACAGCGCATTGGTGGTCAGTACATGGTTTGGTTATCTTACAAATCAAATCTAGGGCATATTCATTGAGGTGAAAATGTTTTCTTTATGCTTGTTGTGTTCTGGTGGGGTTGCCAGTTTTTAAAGCCACATATATATATATATTTTTACAGTCAACATTCTTAACTATAAGTTAATATTTGATAATTCTCCTGCATAATTTGGAAACTGTTGGGTGTAAAGATGTTACAACAGGTTAATGTAGCTTTGCCCCCTCAGTTTCTAAGTGAACCTGGAAATCCTATAATTTATTGGGAAGATTGGATAGCCATGTTCTACAATTACATAGAGGCTTTAGACGGCGAAGACTTTTCACCTAAGAGAAAGAAAGCTTTGTTGATGACCACTTTGGGGAAAGAAAGACAAAGAATATTTAAGTATATGCCTCAAGTCTTTCCTTGCAGTAGTCAGTCCGCGCTGGATGAATTCAAGGAGGCAGTTTCTAGACTGGAAATAAGATTTGTGAAAGAAGAGAACCTGGTCAGGAACAGGAACAAGTTTTGCAAGAACAAGCAACATGAAGAAGAGTCTATTGATGATTTTGTTGCCCGGTTACGTGAGTTATCTGTGAAATGTAACTTTGGTCAGATGATAGATGAGTTAATACATGACCAATTGATTGTTCAATGTAATAATCGTAAAATATGGGAGAGGTTGTGGGCAGCAAAAAATCCAACATTAAAAGTTGCAATAGATTTAGCAAAAGTAGTAGAGGAATCTAAAAAATGCATGAGAGAATTGCAAAAATGTGGGTCTGAGCAGAAAATTGCTGAGTTATCTGATAAGATTTCAATAAATAGTGACAATAGTGATAACGAAGGAGGAGCAGTAGCTTTAGTTAGGAAAAAAGGGTATGTCTTGCAGAATATTTTTTTTACCAACAGAAGTCAAAACAAAGTTTGTTCGAAGTGTGGCAGCAATGCTCATAACTCGGATGCAAAAGTTTGTTTTGCGAACAATAAAGAATGCTTAAAGTGTGGCAAAACGGGGCATTTTGCTAAGATGTGCAGGAATAAGACAAAAGTCAAAGTAGCTGTAGTAGATGATGGGAATGAGATAAAAAGAGATTTGAATAACATTTTGGTTTTAGAAGATACAAATGTAAGTGTATGCCAGGAAAGGAGAGAAAAGCGTCCCAAGGCAGAATTTGTTATTGATAACAAAAACATCAGTCTTATGGTTGATTCGGGTTCAAAATGGACCATCATTCCTGAATCAATGTTGAAACAAGTCTGGGGTGAAAAGTCACTTTTAAGTAGTGACATTTCTCCCGCAGGCTATTAAGGAGAGAGGATTGATTTGCTTGGATACATTGAGAGTAACATATGCTTTAAGAACAGAACAACAGTGGGGAAAGTGTATGTATCAGTTGATGGTCCACCCATTTTAGGTTGGATGCATCAATACGATCTTCATATTATAGTCAACCCTAGAGCGGAAGTACAAGTAATGGTAATCGATGATTTTAGTATAAATGACATTTTACTAAATTTTAAGAATGTTTTCAGAGATGAGTTGGGGGAGTTGAAAGGATATGTGCATAACGTTCTGTTGAAAGAAAATGCAATTCCAACCCAGCACAAAGCTAGAAGGGTGCCCATTGCAGTAAGGGAGGATGTCAAAAGTGTCATTGAGGAAATGCTTCAAGGGGGGATAATTGAGCCGGTTGAAGCTTCCACGTGGATTTCTCCAGTGATCATTACACAAAAGGTTGATAAAAAAATTAGATTTTGTGTGGACCTGAGGTCCTTGAATAAAAGTGTTGTAGCCGATGTCTTTCTGTTACCTAATATAGGTGAACTGGTTACAACTTTGCAGGGAGCTAAATTTTTCTGTAAGCTTGATCTTAAGCATGCATATCACCATATTTGTCTCCATGAGGAGTCGAAACATCTCACAGTCGTCATAACTGGCGAGGGAACGTTTCAATTTACCAGATTACCCTTTGGTCTGATATCTGCGGCTAGCATCTTTCAGAGGATGGTATCGGAAATTTTCAAGGGTATAAGGAAAGTGCTATTTTTTCAGGATGATATCCTGATATTCGGAGATACTATTGTTGAGCATAATGAGGTACTTAAGCTTGTTTTGTCTCACACTGCGCAAGGAGAAGTGCTCATTTCTGGTCCAGGAAATAGAGTATTTGGTCTATGTACTGCAGATGAGGTTAAACCCAAGAAGAACTTGTTGTCAGCGATTGAATCAGCCCCGTGTCCGGTGGACAAAGATCAATTGAGATCCTTCATGGTGTTGATTGAATTCTATGCCAAATTTGTGAGAGATTTTTCAAGTAATACTGCTGTTTTGAGGGGTTTGCTAAAAAAAGGTGTAAGGTTTGTTTGAGGTGCAGAGCACACAAGTTATTTCAACCATATTAAAAGAGAATTTTGTGATGCAAAGGTGTTGACGCCATTTGATATTAAGCGTACCTTGATTCTTATGGTAGATGCAAGCAGCATTGGTTTAGGTGCAGTGCTATTACAAAGACATGGGAATGAAGAGAAGACCGTAGCCTTTGCCTCTCGACCCCTAAGCTCTTCTGAACGGAATTATTTGGTGATAGAAAGGGAGGCGCTCGCTGCTGTCTGGGGTATACACTACTTCAGGACGTACTTGTGGGGTACCAAATTTTTGTTGCGATCAGATCACAAACCTTTAGTGAATGTGTTTGCTTCTGGTGGTGCAGGGAAGGGTTCACCCAGATTAGCAAGCCTGGCTTCAAGGTTGCAGGATTTTCAATTTGATTTGCAATTTATTCAGGGTTGGAGAAACATACAAGCGGACTTTTGGAAAAACCCACTTGTACTGTCAACTAATTGTAAAGAACATACAAAAGCTGCCTTTTGGTCCTATGTTAATAATACATACTTACATGAATGTGGTACCGGCTCCTTAACTTTGAAGTTTCTGCAATTTAAGGATATATCCATGTTTGAGCAGTTTATGGATGAAATAGAGCCACCCTTGGCCAAAACTGTATACCTACAATACAGGTATGGTGTCTTACAAATAAATGTAAATACCTGCAGATGGGGACAAAGCACGGGAAATGAGTTGTATAATTGTAAATTGTGTGAACTCAAACATAAAGAAGATGAGGCCCATATTCTCTTCTTTTTTCCGGTGTACAAACACCCACGTATGAAATGGATCAAACCACTTTGTAAAAATTTGGGCATAAAATCTTACAAAGAGGCAGAGAGGATACTTAAATCTACAACCTCTCAGCTGGTAGCTTTTGGAGTCAGTAGGTATCTCCTCAGTGTTTGCTTGATTAGAAAGAAACTTGGGGTTAAAACATAGGGCTTGACACCCCGCAGCCCTGATTTCTACAAGGGATTTCTACAAGGAAATTCTTAAATCTGCAATTAAGTAAAAACATGCTTTTAATTTACTGGCATTTTAATTATTTATATAATGTAGATAGGTTTTTATTTTCGGTCCTGTAACAGATTTTTAAAATGTATCAAATTGCATTTTGTATATAAACACTCATGTTTCTCTATACAAATTGTATATACCCCCTGAGGATGTTGTTTCTGGTGCACCACAGATGTAGTCATTGTACCTTGGGTAATTATGCTCTTTATACTTTTGTAAATGAATGTATTTTAAAAATGTTTTTATGGCTTCATGACAAATATGTCGAAATAAAGCTTTACAAACAATTACAAGCGGACTGTTTATCCAGGCTGCCAGTTCAGGTTAAAAATGTTGATGATGTTACTTCAGAACCACAGGAGGAAGGTGCAGTTGCTTTCTTTCAAGATGTTATATCTTTTGGTAAGGGTTCATTTTCAAAGGAAGAGTGTTGTTCTGGTATGGAGAAAGATTTGATTTTACAGAAGGTCATGGATCTTATCAAAATAGGCACCAGGCGTGAGAGTACGGTCGAGCCATCTGTAAGACCATTCATTAAGGTGTTGAATGAGCTGTTGGTCTTTAATGGTGTGGTTCTTATGAGGGGGGACAGATTTGTTCCACCTTATTCCTTAAGACACAAACTTCCCAGCCTGGCTCATGAGGGACATCTGGGTCAAACACTCACCCAGCGTGGAATAAAAGTGAATTTTTGGTGGCCTTCTATTGATGCGGATGCGGTGTCCTGTGTTGAACATTGTGGTAATTCCAAAGAAAGCGAAAAGAGGCTAAAGATAGTGGGTGCCCAAGGAGTTGGGAAAATATCCTCATCTGATCAACCATGGCATAGTATTTGCCTGGATTTCATAGGGCCAATGGATGAATTGCTGTTTAATCAACGTTTTGCAATTGTGGTGGTAGACAATTTCTCTGAATGGCTCACAGTTAATTTTGTTAGAGAAATCACCACTGACTCTACAATTAACTTTCCCAAAGGGGTTTTTCTTGATGAAGGTTTCCCATCGGTTCTCATAACTGACAATGAGACGCAACTGACGTCCAACAAAATGAAAATGTTCTTAGAGAGTTGTGGTATAACTCACCATCGGACCAGCCTGCATATCTCACAGGGTAATGTTATTTGTGAAAGAGTGAACAGATTGGTGAAGGGCATAATCCAAATGACATGTGCTTTGGGTTGTTTTTCAAATGATAAGGTTCAGGATATAGTTTGGGCATATCGTTCTACTCCTCACAAGCAGGATGTCAATTGAGTTGATGCTGGGTAGATCCCCGGGTACCAAGTTGACACCGTCTTGGCTAAAGAACCATAATGTTCGTTTTCCTCCCAAATGGTGACAGATAAGTCTTCTGTGTCAATTTCGGTGGGAGATCTTGTTAAGGTTAAACCTGGTAGAATCTTAAAGGGGCTCTCAAAGTTTAGAGGTCCATTTATTGTAAAACAAATGTTTCCACATTATGTTCTCCTGGAGAATGGGGAGAAGTGGAATTATGGCAGAGTTGCTTTATATCAAAAGTGTCCTGACGCCAAGTCTAGCAATGTAGCTTCTGAAATGCTTTCAAATAGTAATGGGTATATGTTATCTACTCAAGTTAATGTGAATGTTCCGGTTTTGTCAGAAATTAGAAGGGAAGAAGGGGATGGTGATGCCTCGCATAATCTTGGTGTTCAAAGCCAAAGTTATATGGTTCAAAATAATTCCTCATCGTACAATGGTCTGACAAATAACAGTGCTAGAAGTTCACAAACTCGTCGTCCACCTGTTTATCTGGATGATTATATTTGCTGATTCTATGATGTATCATTTTAATTTGTTTTCTTTTAGTTTCTCTTCTCAGTGTTCCAAGGGAGGGAGATGTGTTGTAAATATGATTTTGATCTTACAGTGATGTGTAGTCTGTTCTTCATGTCATTGGTACTTTATCACTTCTAGAATACTGTGAATGTTCTCAGTTGTACGTTCACCCAGCTGGGATTCCAGTCTCGGCAGTTGGAGCCTGGTCAGCTGGTGGGATGCACGTTTGTCTCTGTGCTGCAAATAAATATATTATATCTTCATAAGAAGTGCCTGCTGGATTGATCATTCCATCTACAACACAAAACTGCAGCCCTCCTCTGCCTGGACTTCTCAACTGCCTTCAATACCATGTCCCACCGCACCATATGCACAAGACTCCATAACTGCAGCACCCGCGACAAAGCACAGGAGTGGATCCGCTCCGTTGTCACCAGCCGAACACAGAGAGTCAGACTACAACGGTTTCACTCTGAACCACAGAAATCAGCTGCAGAGTGCCTCAGAGCTCCTCCCTGAGCCCCGCTCTCTTCAGCATCTACATGGCCCGCTCGCAGCCATAGTCAGGAACCACAGACTCAACATCGTCTCTCCAATTAACCCTCAGTCACCAAAACAATTTCCACGACGGGATGGAAGCTGTCGCCACCTGGATGAAGGACAGCTGCCTCTAGCTCACTGTGACTGAAGTCCTCATCCTGGGCTCCACCCCTTCCACCTGGGATGATTCCTGGTGGCCCGCAGCACTTGAAGCACCCCCCACAGACCACTCACAAAACTTCAGCATCATCCTGGACTCCCCGCTCACCATGAACTGCCATATCAACACCGTCTCGTCATCCTGCTTCCACACACTACGCCTGCTCCGAAATATCTTCAAATCGATCCCCACCCAGTCCATAAAAACAGCAATACACCCTACGCCGGCATCACCCAGAAATGCCTCAAGAAACTGCAGAACTTTCAGAACGCCTCCGCCAGACTCATCCTCAACATCCTCCCCCACAGCCACTCAACGGCCACCTGAGAGACTTCCACTGCAAGGCAGCCATCTTTGAAGAAGTTTTCTTATAAATTAATTCAAAGACTGTCAGCCCTGCTAAGCACGCATGCTGGGGTGAGCTAAGAGAAAACCAAAAAGAAGAAAACAAACATTGGCAATGTCAGTGCCAATGTTTTTTTTTCTTCTAAGAATAGAAAGTTTAGAACATTTTCAAGCGTTAACCGCAAATGCAATATAACTAATCCTTATTTTAATTATCAGCACTATAAGAAAAACCATTAACTGCCTTATACATTAGTGATTTTTAAATTCTCTTGTTTTCACTCCTACATTTACTGAACATGATTCCTTCTCAGATTAGTTGTTTTTTGAACCGTTGCATCATGGCTGCGGATTAAAGCTGAAATACTTTTGCTTGGAGCCTTTAGTCTGTACTCGGCTACGCTTCAGAATACATTAAAGTTAAATTTCCATCGCCCTCGTCTCTGCTCATAATCCGCCACTAAACAATGCGTTTGATTGGCGCCTTATCTGCATCGGTTCTTCCGAGGCGCCCCCAACATCCCCAGGAATTGAGCACGAGCCCACCAGCAGGCGCGGGTTTTGTGCGATGGAAATTGATCTTTTCCCGCTTCCTGCAGCCGCAGATAATGTTCACGGCTCTGTGTTTGAATAAGAGATAAGGGCTTGAAGACAGAGGGCGTCAGTGACGCCACGCGCGGGGCCGGAGGATGAGCGCGCGCCTCGCTGCACAGAAACAAACAGAAGTGGGATATTTATGACCACTCCAGGGGGAAAGCCCTGCGCGTGATTTAGAAAGCTCTAATAGACAGACTGCAAGCACCATTAACTGTTAAAGAATTGATAATGAACACTTAATTCTCCAGTCAATATTGCCAGCTACGAGGGCGCCCGCTAGTTCAACAAAGACATTTGGTAGTGTGTGTATTTGGAACAGAGAGGGGGTGCACTCCAGCTGGAGAGCACACAGACGGTGGGGGCCAAAGTTAGGTGCTAACTACGTCAGTCTTGTATTTAGATTCTTTCAGCAAATAAAGGGTTTAGCGACCTGACACTTAATGTTTAAATAACTATTTAGTTTTATTCATATACCTACTGCTGTTGCTTCTGAAAGGTGAGCCCCAATGAAAGATGTTGACAGTTCTCAGCTTAGCTACTTCACTAGAGCTGTTTATTGAAAAATAATTTCATGTTATTAAGGTATTCAATGAAGTTTCAGTGTGCTTTTGCCTCATGGCGCTATCTGGGGCACCTTTACAGAGGGCATGTTTTCTGGAACTAGTGTTATACCTGGGACAGATGGTGTGGCTTCTGGAAATAGTTTCCCTTCTTTAGAGTCTGTACAGGAGAGGAGAAGGACAAACTCAATTTCAAGGGAAGAATATAGCACTTTACTACGCGATGCATTACATCGCGTGCTATTACAACGTGATCGTTACAACAATCACGTTGTTAGTACGCGATGCATTTACATCGCAAGTCTTTACAACGACTTCCACTAGGGGGTGCGCTGGATTCAGGAATAGTATTATTTACTATTCCTACTCCTGTTTGAGCAACAGTAGGGAAGGTGTTGGAATTAATTTCCAATGCCTCAGCGCCTCCTAGTGGAATTCGTTGTAAAGACTTGCGATGTAAATGCATTGCATGCAAACACTGCGGTCGTTGTAACAACCGGGTTGTAAAGATATCACAGTGTAATGACTGCGTTGTAAAGGTTGTTTCCCGCAAGGGAGTAGCCAGAAAATGAAACAACCCACAATATTGAACCAAAGCTCTGCTGGCATCAAGCAAGTGAAGGAAGTGAGCCAGACCCTCCCGAGAAGAGCTCCCTTCCCTCTTCCATCCAAGCATGTATCCACTCATCCTTTCATTCTTCCATCCACCCACTGATTTCTACCTTTCATCTTTACATTCTGTTATCCATTCATTCTTTCACCATTCCATCTATCCATTCACAGATGCACCATGCATGCTGCCATACACATATCCATCCACCCATATGTCCATCCACCCATACATCATTCCTTTGACTAACCCATACATCGATGAAGCTTTTCATCCATCAATTGATCCTTTTTCCATCCATCCACTTAGATTTTCATTTACTCTTCCATCCTTTTGCCCATTCATTACCCTCCCAGATGTCCATTCACTCTGCCATCCGATCACCGATCCATCCATCTCTCCATTCACCATCCATCTACCCACTCATTCACCCACCCACTCTTCCTACTTTTCTTTCACCTTTTCTTAATTTCGACCTTCCATCATTCTTTCCTGTTTCTAGTCACCCATGTTCCTTTCCTCAGTCACAGATCTGAGCCATCATTATTTTGCTCAACACGCAATGCCTGGCTCAACCCTGGGCGCTATCATAGCTCTTGAAGAATCACTAACCATATAAAGCATCCTTCCTGTTGACTGATCGGACCGCCACCTAATTTTATTTCACATCAGCAAAGTGTCCTCCCACCCAACTCGCTCAAACAAAATACTCCATTGGACGAGAAACATAAGGCAAGTACCTCTTCAGGACCTTGAAAAAAAAATAGTGTCACTACTATCCCCATCAGAGAACCTTTCAACAACTGAACTCATCACTCAGTACAACTCAAAGATGTCCTCTTTCCTGAACCAAGAGGCCCATCTAAACCTGAAAGAGGTGAAACACTCCCTTCAGATCCTGGTTCAACAGAGACCTCAACACTGAAGGAAGACAGCTCAGAGCTACCAAAAGATTCAGGCGAACAAACCCTCTACAACCCATCTGGACCAGCTTCGGATGGAACATAGGAAATATAAATAGATTTCAAAAGAACAGTGTGACAATTTCGCCATCTTCTTCAACAATAAAATCACGAAGATCGAACACTACCTCGACCTCAACCAGGCATCAATTGGGAATCCCCGACCCAGGAATGCAGATAACAACACCGTTCTCGCTCCAGGGCCTCCCTAGTAGCTATCACTCCACAGGACACCAACGAGTGCATCAGAACCCAAGACCCCTACAGTTGGAAGGTGTTCAGCCAACTCACAGAGGTGGAAATATCTGCGCTGATAGCTTGGGCCAAACCCTACGCCCACCTTGCCGACCCCTCTCAGCCCCCCTGGCAAAAAAAACTCAACCACGCCCTAACACCCATCTGGACCAAAATCATAAACAGCTCCTTGATGACTGGAGTGATACCAGGCTGTTTCTAACTTGGTCAAGTCATGCCTCTGCTTAAAAAAATAAGGAGCGGGGGTCGTGGCCAAGATGGCGAGCAGGTAAGACGTGCAGTTATCGTCTCTCCGCTCCTGTTCGCCCTATCCTGGCTCCTACAGTGAGATCCAGGACTGGTTCAGCGCCAGGGGAACTAGATTGCTGGCACCGGCGTCTGCGACAGAGACCCGTGGAGCGGAGTGAGCCCAGGGGCAGAAAATGGCAGGGCCACCAGGCAGAGCCTGAAAGGCCTAGGCTCGGCAGAATCACCCCGGCGGGTGTGGTGAAGGAATCCATGGCCTGGGGTTTGGGCGGGCATCGGGGAGCAGCAGATGCTACGGGTGTCAGGTGAGGAGTCCAGCACAGAAGCAAGAGAGCCCTGTGGGGAAGGACAGAGCCCATACAATAAAGGGCACAGGGGACCCAGAGGCATGGGTGAGTAGGGCCGTGAGAAGAGGGAAGGCACTGCAGTGAGCGGAGGTTCCCCGGAACATAGCCGCATCACTTCTGCGACCGCATTCGGCTGGCGGGGTCCTAAATTGGGATCCAGGGGAGGCCTTCACATACCCCGAGGAGAAGGATCCAGTGTCCCCAGCGAGGTGGGACTCGGCCAGCCACTAGCCGAGCATACCTAACGGAGGGGAGCAGGCCCAGAAGCAGAAAATGGTGGCAGCTCCCAAACAGGGATGAAGGCCTGCACTCAGCTGAAGGGGACGGGTGTGCACAGCTGAGAGGCCAAGCCAGTGAGGCTGGAGCGCGCACCTACAGGCAGGCAGGGCCGCTGGTGTGTCTCGGGCACAAACGGGGGCGGTACCTCAGCAAGGAGCCCGGTGGAGAAAGAGAGGGTTCCAGGGGATGGCAGGGGCTCCTACAAGCAATACCAAAGACAGACTCAGTGGCACCCGCAGGCCCTGACTAGGAGTCAGGGAGGCCCCAGCAAGACTAAGAGCCCTAGGGCAGAGACATTAACCCCACAGCGGCAGCTCGGCCGGTAGTGCATCAATCTATACCAAAGGTGCGGATAGAAGAGGCCTGGAGGATGGTAGGTTAACAATTTGGAGGGAGTGGAGTAGACTCTTCCCCAGGAGGGCCAGTGTGGAGGGGACCAGAGCATACGGGGGCAGAGGTGGCGGAGGAGGGATCGCAGTAGTCCCAGAGCGATACACACTGGTTGAGATGCCCAGGATTGGGGGTTCACGCCTCTAGCACAAGGACGAGCGGAGGTACAGCCTAGGCAGCCCGAGGGCAAACAAATACAACATAGGCGGGGGCACAGGCCGCAGCAAGGCAGGAGGAAGGGGGGTCACCAAGGTTCATGGAGAACTGCAAGCTAACATGCCTCCAGAATAATACCACAGTTGGAGCGGAGACAGGGTGCAGGGGCACAAACACAGCGGAATCCTCAGACGGTATGTCCTCGCTGAGAGGGAAAAAGGATCAGACCCTGAAGGACATGTTGAATCAAAGCCGCAGGCTGGCAGAGAAGAGGGCACAAGGTCTGCACCCACGCAAATAGAGCACAAGACGGAAGGAGCCAAAGCCCCCGTCACACGCTCTTTCCTGGAGACATTGTTTAGCGCGCTAAGAGATGATTTTCAGTCATTAAAAAGGGATCTCGCAAGGGATATAAAGGACATCCGGCATAATGTGGATGCAGTAGGCGAAAGGGTGGCCAACATCGAGGACCAGGAACAGGCCAGGGAGGAAGAAATGGAACAGCTGCAGCAAGAGGTGATTCCACTACTGGCCCAGCAGGTAGACCTCCAAGCGCATACGGAAGACCTGGATAACCGCTCCAGGTGGAATAACTTATGGGTGAAGGGTGTTCCATCGGAGGAAGAGGGAGCGGACATTGTGCAGTACCTGAAGGGGATGTTCTGGGGTCTCAGAGGACTTTGATATAAGGATAGATCGGGTGCACAGAGTGGGTTTGAGAAGGAAGGCGCCTGCCCCCCTTTCGGCCATCCTTGCCTACTTACCAAACTTCCCCTCAAGGAAAGCATTTTAAGGGAGGATAGGGCAAAGCATCCATTCACATACCAGGGCAAACCTGTGGCCCTCTATCAAGACTTTGCCTTAATAACTCCGCAAAAAGAGAAAGGAATTTCCTTTGGTGATGACACATTTGAGGGACCAAGGGGTGGCATACTCTTGGAGCCACCCTGTCCGATTGATTTTTAAGTGGCAAGGCAAGTTATACCAAATCAAATAATTACAGGAAGCATGTAGAATACTAGGCCTGGAACGACCAAGTCAAGAGGAGGCAGCTAGCCAAGAACGCAAGTCCCCGCAAGACCGGTGGCAAAGAGTCCGAGGGAGGCATCTCACTGAACACACACTGGGGCCACACCCCACAACCATGGTGCAGGAGTAGCAATCGGTACTCTAGGACACAGCTTCCCAAGATGGCTCTTGAACATTGCTGGGATAACTACACACAACAGATATAAGGGGAGCTGGGGGGTCATGAATGGGAGCGGGGAGAATGGGAGATTTGGGCCACAAATTTCTGCTTTCAATTCCTTTAACCAAGGGCACACAACCACAAACTGCGGACTCTGGACATTATGTGGTGTCAGTGGGTACTTGGTTGGGGTTAGGGAGGGGGAGGGAAGAAAATGGTGTGTCGGGAGCTGATGACACAGGGATGGAGATCAATCCAGGGGAGGCGGGGCAGAGGGGGGCTCACAGAGGGACCGAGGGTTTTGGATCCTCCAGGAATGGCAGACCCATCATGATCTTACATCATGACAGAGTGAAAGTAGTCACCCTAAACGTGAAGGGCCTTAACAATCCTGTTAAGCAGAAAGCCATCCTTTCCTACTTGGAAAACCTGGGGGCAGATGTGTGTCTTCTCCAAGAGACCCACCTTCTATCTAATGACTGGCATCGGCGGAGGTCAAAGGCATTTCTCCACCAATTTTTCTCATCGGTATCGGATAAAAAAGCAGGGGTAGCCGTTTTAGTAGCCAAGCAATTTCCAGGGATAGTGGGAGACAAGATTGCGGAGGTTAAGGGTCGTCTACTGGCCTACACATTCCAGATAGGGGAGCACACACTAGCGGTGGGGTCAATATATGCACCCAACTTGGGGCAGGAGAAATTCCTAAAGGAGGCGCTTTTGGAGGTCCTGAGCAAACAAGAGCGGAAGACGATAGTGGGAGGGGATCTAAACCTTGTCATGGACGCGGCTAACGGACGGTCATGTTACCGATTCAATCAGACGGATGAACTGACCAGGGAAGGGAAGGTATGGCTTCAATCTAGGGGACTGATAGATTTGTGGCGGGTGGCCCACCCCAAAACATTTTCACCACAACCCGTAGTCAAAATCAACGGAGCTTCGAGCTCACGTGGCCCAATTTTAAGGGGCAAAGGGCGCGAAACTGGATTGCTAACAGGGGCGCCAGAGAATCCAACGGAAACATTTGTTAAGCCAGACAAAGGTGCGCCAGGGAGTTTCGAATGCTTAATGGAACTTTTCGCTGCACCAGTGTCCAACAGAAAAGGCTCAACGACGCCCGATGTAGCAACTGCGACGTAAGGCCCTCTCTGATCAACCGGACCAATCCAGTTTCGCGCCCTTTGCCCCTTAAAATTGGGCCACGTGAGCTCGAAGCTCCGTTGAATTTGACTACGGGTTGTGGTGAAAATGTTTTGGGCCTGGATTTGCTCAAACGTTTGTATGCGACTTTGTATTGTTCTCCTGCGGGTGTAAAGCTTACGTTAGGAGAGAGGGTTGTCTCTCCCATGTACTTGTCTCTCGATAAGCTCCCACCGGAATTGAGTTCTCTTCCTGCGTCTTTGTGGGCAACAGGTCCCAATGATGTGGGCCTGCTTGACATCTCCCCATATGTTGTTCAGTTGAAATCTAATGTGCGATTGCCACGTATTCCCCAATATCGTATCTCCCTTGATGGTGAACGAGCACTGTTAGCGATCATTTATGATCTGATCGAGAAGGATGTCATTGAAGAGACTAGGGGAAACGTGTGCAACAGCCCTGTACTGCCCATTCTAAAACGTACTGATCCTTCGAAACCGCCTGTTTATCGCTTTGTTATCGATTTACGGGAGGTGAATAAAATTGTGGTTCCTCAATTCCCTGTTGTGCCTGACATCTCAGCGCTACTGACTCTGATTCCAGCTTCTGCATCGTGGTTTTCGGTGATCGACTTGAAGAATGCGTTCTTCAGCATCCCGATTGCAGAGAGCAGGGACCTTTTCGGTTTCTCTCTTGGTGGACGCAGCTTCCGGTTCAAACGCGCTCCTCAGGGCTATTGTGAAAGTCCATCGATTTACAGCCAAGCCTTGAAGGGTCAACTGGATGCGTTTAGGTTGCCGGTCGGTGCGGCCTTAATCCAATACGTCGACGACTTATTGGTGGCTGCTGATACTCAGGACATTTGCAAAATTGCTACGGTGTCGTTGCTGCAACATCTCTGTGAGTTGAATCATAAGGTGTCCCCTTCTAAACTCCAATATTGTTGTCAAGAAGTAACCTATCTAGGTCACTTATTGTCAAAGGAGGGAAGGAGGTTGACCCCAGAGAGAATTGCAGCAATTGCACGCATGGCTGTGCCAAAAACCCAAAGAGATGTGCGTGCCTTTCTAGGTATCACGTCGTACTGCAGGCAATGGATTCCAAATTTTTCATTGCTAGCGAAACCATTAGTGGCTCTTACGTGCAAGGATGTTTCGACTCCTTTACCATGGACGGAAGAATGTCAGAAAAGTTTTTCTGAACTGCGTGATTCATTATGTTCGGCTCCTGTGTTGGGTACTCCCGACTACAGCAAGCCGTTTACATTATATGTTCACGAGAGAGAAGGTTGTGCTTTGAGTGTCTTAATGCAACCTTTTGGTGGTAAGCAACGTCCATGTGCATATTTTTCCTCGACTTTGGACCCGGTAGCTAGAGCATTGCCGAGTTGTTTACGAGCAACAGCGGCAGCCGCGGTCTCCATCCGACAATCAGCAGGACTGGTCATGGATAATATGCTTACGGTGATGGTTCCGCATGCAGTCGATACTCTTTTGAATCGGACGAAAACTCAGCACTTGACGAGTGCAAGGTTGTCTGGTTACGAGTTGACGCTGTTGGCAAGCCACATTCAAATAAAACGTTGTAATGTTCTGAACCCGGCAACTTTGTTACCAATTAGCACAGAGTCAGATGTAGTGGCAGAACATGATTGTTACTTGAGGACCGAAGAAGAAACAAAAGGTCGAGTGGACCTTAAAAACACCCCATTGGAAGATCCGGATGGTACATTGTATGTGGATGGGCCATGTTTTAAGTTGCCGAATGGCGATGTGACTACTGCTTATGCTGTTGTAACGTTGAATACTGTTGTTGAGACTGCAAGATTAAATCAGAATTCTGCCCAAGCTGCAGAGCTGATTGCTCTTACTAGAGCGTGTGTGTTAGCAAAAGGGAAACGTGTGAATGTGTTTACCGACAGCCAATATGCATTTGGCGTCGCACATAGTTTTGGACGATTGTGGAGAGAGAGAGGTTTCTTGACGTCGCATGGTACGAAGATTCAGCATGGCCAGCTTGTGAATGATCTTTTGGATGCACTGACGCTGCCTAAGCAAGTAGCGATTGTTAAATGTAGTGCGCATCGTAAGGTGACGGATGATGTTGGTCGTGGTAATGCGTTTGCGGATGAGACTGCTAAGGAGACTGCCCGGAACCTTAGCACTCGAATGTATGTGACGAGTTCGGTTAGGTGGCCTACAGAATCGAGCATGTGTGAGGATACTATCGAGAGTGTGAAAGCAATTCAGAATGAGGCCACCGACACTGAAAAGACGAAGTGGAAAGAAAGTACGGGAAAGTTGGATGCGAATGGTTGTTGGATTGATTTGTCTGATCAGAAGAGATGGATGTTACCGGATGCGTATGTGCTGGCCGTTGTGACAATGGCGCATGGGTTAGCACATATTAGCACGAAAGGTATTTGCAAATTGTTGTCTCCTGTATGGAAGAATGATGGTATCACGAAATGTGCTGAGCGTCTGGTGAAGAATTGTATGGTGTGCATGATGTACAATCCTGGCAAAGGAACCCCAACTCCTCCTGGCAGTTTTGCTCCCCCTTCATGCCCCTTTGAGGTGATTCAATTGGACTTCATCATATGGAGAGATGCAATAACCTGAAATACGTTTTAGTTGTGGTTTGCACATTCTCCCGATGGATCGAGGCTTATCCTCTCAAAGACAATACTGCTCTGTCTACTGCGAAAATCCTACTGAAGGAATACTTTCCTCGGTATGGAATGCCTAGAGTCGTGTGGTCAGATAACGGAAGTGAGTTTGTGGGTAGTGTGATGAAGAGTGTGTGTAAGGGCCTTGGAATTAATCAGAAATTCCACAGCGCCAATCATCCCCAGTCAGCTGGTTTGGTCGAAGGGTATAACGGCACCCTTAAACTAAAGCTAGCGAAGATTCAGGCTACGACTGGTCTTCGTGGCCTGACGCTTTACCCTTAGCATTACTGTCAACTAGGGCAACTGTACACTTCCGAGTAGGGCTTAGTCCCTATGAAATAGTGTTCGGTCGTCCTGCGAATGTGTGGGGGGTTCCTAAGCCAGGTATTTTTCGTGATCTTGAGTACCCAATGTTGATCGATTATCTTCATGACTTGACTGCTAAACTGAGGTTAATTCACCAACAGGTTCACGAAGCATTGCCGACGCAGACGGAGGGTCCAGGCCACCAGCTCCAGCCCGGAGATTGGGTGGTGACGCGGAACTTTTCGCGCAAGAACAACTTGGATCCGAGGTTTACCGGACCCTATCAGGTCCTCCTTGCCACGAGAACTGCAGTTCGTCTTGAGGGGCGGAAGAATTGGGTGCACGCCACCCACACCAAGAAAGTCCCCATTCCGTTGCCAGCAGACTCGTGGGTGAGGAAAGGCATTGCATCAACTGAAACCGAAGGATTGCCGGCGTTTGTACCTTTTAGTGACGCACAACCTGTCGGAGAATCCTCAGTGCAGCAGAGAGACACTGTTGGACGATTGTCAGAGAAGGACTCAAGACCAAAACATTCAGCTGATCAACAGGACGCTGTCCCTTCAACGGATCCTTTGTTCGACGAACAGACACGTCCTGGGAAAACTCGATACTTTTTGCGATCTAGCACTAAAGACTAATAAAAGATCCTGCTTTGCTGTATTGACAACTGCATTATCCCGTTTTCCACGATCAGTTTGAACATTCGTACCACTGTAATTATTTTGTATATATACATTGAGCTTTGTTCCTTACACTTTTTGCTTCCACAGCTGAGAGATATTGTTTTTGCATATATATTGTGCATTAAAGGCCGTAGGGCCGCGCGCGTACTTCCTTCTGGATAGTAGGTCTTGACGCTAGGTTAAAGGCCGTCGGTTCCTGGGAACTCCTAGGAATTGACTATTGCTACACAGAACGAAGTGCGTCAAGAAACGTTGCGGATGGTCGTAGGGTTTGGCATTTTTGAAGCTGAAGGATTTGGAAGGAGCTCAGGCTCATAGATTCAAGCTGCAGCAACTCAGTCGCACCAAATGTTTTATATTCCTAATATTTGTATTGTTTTTGACTGCTTCTGCATTATTGGCGGGTGGGGTGTATTACACGATGTCTTACTTCTTACCTTCTGCTACACCTACTCCTACTCCTGACCCTAAGCTTACCTCCACTGTTTCTCCTCATTCCTTTCATATGTTACCCGAACACGAACAGGCTAGACGTGTAGAATTCCGCAACAATTCCTTTATTCAGCTCCTTCATCAGCATCAGTTAGTGGTTAACACTACTAATTGTTGGGTGTGTGGGTTGATGCCACATACTACGGATAAGGGAATTCCATATCTGGTGTTACCGTATAGTTCCCAAGGGTCTGCTCGAGCATTTCAGACAATGTTTCGAAGCGCACTGGGTTTCCACCCCATTCGAGAACCACGTTCTCCCTACTCTGGTCCTACCTCGTATCAAAAACCTTTGTCGATAGCAATAGAGGATTTAGATAGCGATATCTATGATCCCTCGCTTATTCCCGAAGAAGAGGTACAAGCCTATAGGGTCCTAAGTAGAGGTGAATATAGTGTGTTCACCAGTGAAAAGCAGCTTAAAAGCTCGCCTCCGATATGGGTCGTACCCCACATTGGTAATTTTTGTCTCATGGGTCGTGGCCGAAGATCGCAAGCCCGACTTGGAGCAAGTGCTTGCACTGAAAATTACATTCTGCTGATGTTCTCGTCCCCTGTGTTTCTGGCTGCCAAGGGTACATACTTTATCTGTCATGATCGTGCATACGCATGGTTGCCCGCTGACTTCATGGGCTCATGCTCCATTGCAAATTTGTTGCCTCCGACGTTCACTGCAGATGCCGATTATCATAAGACTAGAGTTGAGCAAGGCGTAATTAGCGAAGAGGATACTGCCGGTCAAGAGGCAGGATACTTTTTCAAGGGTTTCCTCCCGTTTTGGGGACCTATGGTTAATAGTAGGAACCTGAGACAGTTGACTCGAGTGGTAGAATCGACAGCTAATATTACTGCCAGTGCCCTTGGTAATATCACCACTGAACTTCAGGCGGATAGACTTATGACGTTACAAAACCGTATGGTTTTAGATGTCATCTTAGCAGATCGAGGTGGGGTATGTAAGGTGATCCATTCGAGCTGCTGCATTTTCATTCCAGATAACGCTCCAACTGTCTATCAAGCCATCTCGAGGGTGCATAAGATCTCCGAATCCATACACGTGGATGTAGGGGATTGGACGCTACTTGGATGGTTTTGGGGCCTGATGTCGACTTGGGGTTGGAAGATTCTGATGATCATCGGAGTCGTTGTAGTGTTCCTGTTCACGTGTTGCCTTTGTGTGCAGTGTGGTCCTGCCTTATGTGGCCTTTGTGCTACAACGTGTATGAGACAGCCACCTGTTACCAAGGGGACTCGGTTGGACAGAGCTATGCTACAGCAACATCTCGATGGTCTGATGAATATCGAATATGATTCCGACTAGTGCTTGCCTACATGAGGGCAAAAGGAGCGTCTGAGGTTCCGTGACAATTGAAAGTGGTGTTTTCGACTCGCACGAATATGGTCGAGTCTGGTATCTATGAACCGCAAATGACGAGTTTAGTAAGTGTGCGCAGTTTCGCTGTGCTAACTTAAACCGTTCATTTGTTAGGTGGGTTTTTCATCTGTACCCACGGGTTCCATCTTAGATACGGCATCCATTTTGTCTCTTGCCCTCAAGTAGCCAGCGAACGGACGCTGTCCGCTTCGCGACCCTGGGACTTCCAAGATATTTGCGGAAGACACATGTCCTTTGTAAGTGTCTTTATGACGAGGGGGATGATACTGTAAAGCAGATGGCCCCGCTCGAGGCTCATCTCGCCGTGCCGGTTTATTGTCTCAGCCGTGCATCTCATTAGGCACGTCCCTTTGATGCCTGTATCTCGTGTTTCCCGATACCTCCCCTTTTACACCCTTTCCGATCTCCCCACTGTCTCCGTCTTCCTCTGCACCTGTCTTTGTTCATATTTCGATCTGTTTTACTGCCGATTGGAATTCACTAATGTTGGGAAGATGGGTTTTTACAGTTGGGAACCGCCAAATGTTTCCGCACTTATGTTCCGGACCTTATGTGTATCAAAGTGACCGAAGCGACCCCTCTGGGGGATAATGGTGGGAACCGGGTTGTAAACCTTTGTGTACCATGTTGTCCTATGGGTAAAAACTGTATAAAAGGAGCGATCCACAGAACCAATTTGAAGCAGTCTCCCCAAGTTGCACGAGTTGTACTTGTCGTGATATCTGTGTTCCCTGCAGCAAATAAACCTTGAATCTTTGACGCCGAAGGAAGTGTCCCATGTCTCTGTCATTCGTACGCCGGAGCAGGTTACCCACGAAGGTTTCAGGTGTTGTGCCCTGGCACCGCTGGGTCTTAAAGAACCCAGTCCTTCACCCCCAGACCTCACAATTCTCCTTTTACTCTCATGCCCACGGTACTTATGCCCTCCTCGATTACCTGATAGGTACAACAGAATTAAATGCAATGGTGGGGGAAGTGGACATTATCCTAGTGGCGTTCTCTGACCATGACCCTTCTGTTGCCCCTATAGTTACAACAAGGGGTGGTGAGGGACAGAGTCTCTGAATTAAGCAGAAAGCTCTCACCCAGTCAAGAGATCAGGGCTAGATCCAACACCGTTTTTTAGCTCACTGCTCCATCCCAGTTTCAGAACCTGGCTGTATGCAAATTAGTCTGTTCCTGTCCCAGTGCATGATGGGAACAGGGCAAACCAAACTACAAAAGCCAATTCTTACACTGGGAAGGAAACACGATGATGCACTGGGCCAGGGACAGACTGAGTTGCATATAGCCAGGTTCTGAGCTGGGATGGTGCAGTGAGATAAATAACGGTGATGGATCAAGCCCTGATCTTTGGACTGGGTAAGAGTGGTCTGCTTAATTCAGACACTCTGTTCATCACCACCCCCTTTTCTGAATCCTTCTGTTGCCCCTGACGTGGAGTCAGGGAGGCTTGTTGCACAAAATATAGGTGACACACCAGATACAAAAATGCATTAAAGATTATTCAGACATCTCCTTGCCCTCTCTATGGTGGGCCCTATAAGCGGTGCTGCGCTGAGAATTGATAGCTATATCGGCTGCAGACACCAAACATCGCAAAGAAAAGAGAGATCATCTCACAGCACAAGGGCTGGATTTAGAGTTTGTATTCAGTAGAACTGGGGCACCGAGGGTCGGGCATCACCTGAAGGCAGCATGAGCTCAACTGGTCGGTCTTGACATTGATAGAGCTGAATACGCAGTGCTTCATCTCAAACACTCCTATTATGTGGGAGGTATTATGTGGGAGGGGACAAGACAGGGCGCATGATGGCGGGTAAACTACGAGCCCGCACACACCAGATGACAGTCTACTCAATCGCAAACAACAAGGTGGAGGTGGTTAAGGAAGACGAGGAGATAGCTGAAGTATTCAGAGACTTTTACGCAAAACTATACACAAGGGAGGCCCCCTCTGGAATGCAGATGATGGCATATTTGCGGGGAGCAACAGTGGTAGGTAGGGAGCAAGCAGAGCTAATGGATGCTCCGATCTGAATAGAAGAAGTTATAGGGGCGATCTCACGCCTCAAGCTCATGAAATCCCCGGGACAGGATGGATTCTCGGCAGGCTTCTACAAATCCTTTTGCCATATATTAGCTCCACTCCCGACAAGGCTTTTTAAATCCTTTGAAGGGCCAGGGTCAATTCCCCCTGACATGCTAGCAGCATCCATCATGGTCCTGCCTAAACCGGGGAGAGATAAAAATCTTTGGGGTTCCTATCGCCCTGTGTCCCTTCTCAATGTGGACCTCAAGCTGTTTACCAGCATTTTAGCGGCAAGACTAGGCCCCTTAATGCTGTGCATCATAGAGCCAGATCAATCAGGATTCATCCAAGGTAGGCAGAGTAGCAACAACACCAAAGGGATCCTCCACCTGGTTGATATATCTCACTGCACAAATATGGACACCCTACTGCTACCGGTAGACTCCGAAAAGGCGTTCGACCGGGTAGACTTGGACTTTCTAGAACAAACCCTGGTGCACTTCGGGCTTGGGGATCGGTTCAGGCAATGGGTGATGAGTTGCTATAGCTCGCCCACGGTGACAATTAGGGTAAATGGGCCATTGTCCCGACCCTTTGCAATCCAGAGAGGGACGAGGCAGGGGTGCCTACTGTCACCACTCCTCTTCGCTTTATACATGGAGCAGTTGGCACAGAAGATCAGAGATACTCCACACATCCCAGGTGTTCCCTTTGGGGGGGGGGAAAGACATGCAATAAGCCTGTACGCGGATGATATCATCGCTCCTCTGCAATCTCCAGTTCACATGGTCCCAGCATTCTTAAGGGTACTTGAGGTATTCTGTCTGGTCTCTGGATTCCGAGTGAATGTGGGGAAGTCAAAGATGCTCCGACTAGATGGTAGAAGGTCAGCCTGAAGGACAGGTGATGATATTGCCTCCGGAATTAAAATCATGGAGGCCATCCCATATTTAGGAAATGAATTGGCTGCGACGATTCAACGAACGATCACACTAAATTACTCCAAGCTTGTCCGACAGGTCACAAGAGAGTTACAGAGCTGGGAGCAGCATCAGCTGTCACTGCTGGGATGCGTTGCGGTGGTTATAATGGTTATTCTCCCCAAGTCACTAACATTGTTCCAAACACTGACAGTTTAGCCACCAAATCGAACAATCCACACTCTGCAAAAAAAAAAAAAAAAACATTTTGTTTGGGCAGGAGCATGACCACTCATGAAGAGAGAGCTGGGGCATTTGAGAACGGAAGAGGGAGGTCTGGGGATCCCTAATCTGATAGAGTACTTTAGGCCTGCCCAACTGCGATACTTAGTGGAATGGAGTAGGATGCAAACGGAAAAGAGATGGATATTTCTAGATAGAGCATTAGCGAAACTCACTGAATGGAAAGTCCCCTTTCTGAAAAGAGCGGACCGACCACAGAACCTTCAGGGCTCCCCGGTTATGAATACAGTAATGCAGGTATGGGACGGGGTGGCCAGTAGAAGGGGTCTAACAACTTTTCGCTCTCCGATGACTACCCTCCCGGAAAATAGGGAGTTTACCCTGGGGCTTGATGGGAGGGCATTCTCGGCGTGGCAGGATTCTGAGTACAAAGCGACAGGCCATCTGTTTGATGTAGAGGGGATCATTCCTTTTCCTCAACTAAGACAGGACAATACCCTCCCAGAAGTAAAAAGGTTCCACTATCTCCAAATCAGGCATTGGCTTCTTCAACTAGAAGTACTCCCGAAAGTCAATAGAAAATTGACAGCATATGAGTAGTGGCTAGTGACGAAACCATCAAATAAGAAAATGATCTCAGAGTTATATGCAATGTTGCATCCACCAATCCCAACACAGTCAGAAACGCTGGGCGAAAGAAATAGGGAGGGAACTCTCGAAGAAGGAGTGGGGGGGGAAATCTATTATAGGGTGTTGGAAAGTGGGTTATTGGTAGGGGCAAATGTAGGTCTTCCACTGGCAATCAGGTCACTAACACTTGGTAGAACCCACCATAGGGCTTAGAAAATTATTCCTATGCTTAACCCTTCGCAACATGGCTGCGAGCAGACAGGCTTAACTTCAAAGAAAGGTATGTAAAGCATTTAAAAACACCTTTTCTGTACATAATTGAGAGACAACAAATATTAAAAATCCAACACTGATTTATATAGTTAGGAGATATTCTTATCTTTAAAATGACACCAAAATGACAACAATCTAATGTAGGGAACTGGAGATATGAATTTTCAAAGATTTAATAAAATATAGCACTTAGAAGATTGTAGCACCATATTGCGATACCTGCTCACGATAGACCGGGGCAAAGTCAAAGTTTCAGGCCAGGGATAGAGCCCTGAGCAGCTACAGCCCCCAGCAGGTCCCGGTTAGGGGTGGGCGGAATTGCATAGTTACTCTACGCAAAGCTCCGCGAAAAACAGTAAACAATCTCCGCGAGCATGCAAAAGTTCAGCGAACACGTGAAATTGCTTGTTCCACCCGTTCGCAATGCTTTCTTCCTGTTTGCGAACTCTGTTTGCATGCACGGGGAGAAATATTTCACAAACACGCATTTTGAAAGAGCGTACAAGGAAAAAATTCCACAAAGCAGCAGAATTTTTGCCAATTCCGCGTTCTCTGCGGAACGCAAAATTAACCAAATTACCCAAATTCCGCGAACGGAATGGAATTTACCACCCAGGCCCAATCCCGGTCTCAGTTCCTACCTTCACACTTAGAAACGTTTCTGGAGCTTTTCTTCCCGAGGCCCCTCGAAGCTCCTAGCCAGTCCGGATTCGGTGAGGGTTCGCCAGCTTGACTAGTGACAAGGTTGCGCTTAACTTCCCTGGAGCGGAGTTAGAAAATATTCAAGATTGCTTCAGCGGGACAACCCAGGAATGGAACAGCACACCGCCCTCCCAGCAGAGCTGGTAACCCCAGGGGCTCTATATCACCTCTTCAAAGCAGCCTGGATAATCCACTTAACTCTGACCAATCAGAGAAGCCAACTGGAACGCAGAATTTGGACTTACAAACAAGAAAGTCTTATAACTTCTTGTATGTACATTTTAGGAGAAATTCAACAATATAATATTGTTGGATTTTTCACTACCATTCTAAGTGTGTGAACGGTAGCTTTATCTCCTTCCTATCAGGAGTTATTATTTAATAACTTCCTAAAATGTTAACTTATGTGGGCTGGGATTTGCAATGGGGAAAATGGCTTTGGCCAGTTTTCTAGCATCAGGACTTATGTTATAAGTATTTCCCTAATTTATACAGGACCCGACCCCCTGTGCAACTAGGGGAGACTTTAGGGGTTCTGAATCTGCAGAAATATTGCAGATCCTCCTGCCACAGTTCATCGAATTTGATTAGCACTTTTGCACAATATAGTGAGTGAACTGTGAAATTTCACTTAATCCAGGCATATAGAAACTAACGTTATAAGTCTGTACCTTATAAATACTTGACCCCCCACCCATGGGATACCTAGGGGAGACCCTGGGGGTCCCTAATATGCCAAAATGTTGTAGGTTATCCATTTTAAGTGCCTCTACCACCAAAATCAAATCTGGGCACACTTTAATCTTTATAAGGAGTCCTGCACCCAATGCTGCTTTTAAACTGACCTCAGGCTTCAGCAGTGCACACATGCAAGTGCAGAAAAAGCTGCTGGCCTCTAAAACGCAATGCCCCAGGGTCTTGGGGACTTCTAGGTAGTTTCAATCCCCTGTCCTATTATATACTAGGGGCTTATGGGGCAGGGCATGCCAATTACAGGGGTACCCCACTTACCATAGTGTACCCTAGTGTATGTTAGGTGTTTTTTAACTGTGTCCTAATGTTTCTCTTTCAGCTTAGCACTGACCCTGGGCCTGGTTAGGCAGAACCGGGAGTCAGTCAAATTCAGTTACCACCAGTATCAGTCAGCAAAAAGTTGGGGGGTGCCCAGGGCACAGGATGACTTTGCAACATAGGGCCAAACATACAGCACAAAACTCAGCCAGCAAGAAAACTTCCTTCAAGATCGCCACTGGTATCTGACGCCAGTGCAACTTAACAAAGGCAACCCAGATCGCAGTCCTACTTGCTGGCGGGGTTGCGGGGAGGAGGGCACGTTACTTCACTTGTTATGGGAATGTAAGGAGTTAGCAATATATTGGCCCAAGATCTTGGACGACATAGACCAGCAATTTGAGACACAGATTCCCAGATTCCCGGCTTAAGTAGTATTGGGGTTACCCAACCCTTTAACATTTCCTCTGAAGTCCCATAAGGAGAAGCAGATGGGCCTAGCCCTTGGGGCAGCACTCCAGAACATCTTATCGCATTGGGGTACACAGACAAGACTGACACACATGGGGTGGCTACATAGATTATGGTACATCCTGGGAATGGAAAGGATACAGGCTTCCCTCACAAACACCATGCCAGGATTTAGAGAGGTCTGGTGGCCCCTGGTGTTTCATCTGTCCACCAAATTTAACGAAATCACATGCAAAAAATACCTCCGCCTTCTCAGACTCATGGCGCAGTAAGGGCCTCCAACTGGACCCTGAGCCCGGCCACAGAATTAACTTTGAGAAACACTGGAAAGATGGATTAGACATGGCGCAAACCGGTTAGGGGAGGGGGGCAGGTAGGGTGTTTTTTTTAATATGTTTTGACAATGTTGAATACAAATTATCTTATCAAAATGCAGCATGTAAATTGATCAAGGGTAAGCCTCACAAGCTTATGGGAGGCAATTGTGAGCCTCTATTATCACAGAGGACACCGAATGCAGTTATGTATGCTTTGGTCGCTGGATACCAGCGCGGACTGTGAGGCAGATAGAAGAACTGTGTTTATGCTAAAAATGTCAATAAAAACAACGTTAAACCTAAAAAAACAAGGAGCAAACTAGAACGACCTCAACTATTTTAGACCAGCAGTTCCAATCCCCCATCCTAGCCAAAACTCTGGAGAAATGTGTTCCCTCACAACATATCAAATCCATTGACAACAACAATCTCCTGGACCCTCACCAATCGGGGTTCAGAAGAGGATGCAGCACGGAAACAGCTATCTTGAACATTGCTTGCCTTCATTTTGCAATTTTTATTTAAAAACATTGCTAATTTTTTCAGTGGAAAAACGTGCACAAACTCAGATAGAAACAAAATTCTCTCACAAAAAATTGCTGAAGAATTCTGTATAAAAATGTCTTTTTGATGACAACTCAAAATCCAAATACTTCACAAAATAAGAATTTTCTGTTGACATGGCCTTCCACAACCCAACACTGGAATTAAGTTATTCCTTTTTTTTACAAAGACCTTTAGTCCCTGCAAGAGAGCAATTCCAACATTACACCGTACCCACCCACACCCAGCTTATTCCTTCCCACTTCCTCATCCAGGGTTCCACGGCTGGGGAAGACATAGAGGGCACTGCACAGTAATTGTTTAGGTCTATCAAGTCTTTCATTACTAACTGCATCCAGTCAGTCAGTCCACCTCCTGATGAAGGCCAAGAAACTCCCAATGAAATTCGGGGTGTCTCAGAGCTCTGGATTACTTACCATCTGTTTACCATGTGAGCCATTTAGCAAAAATGCTCCAAAATATGGGTATTCAGGTATGCATGTATGCAGACTATACTCAAATACCTCTTCATCTGAATAGCAATCTAACATCCATAAAACCCTTTCAACAAGTCATGAAGTTCAGTGTAAACTGGATGGGTAGAAAATGGCTCGAATTACTTGCAGAGAAAATACGTTGCATCATAAACGCGACCCGTGAGCGCACGTCCGTCCGCGTTCATCCGCATTTGGATACACAGACCCCCGTATCGAGCCATGTGACGCTTGCTAGTATTGGGAAGTTGCTAGATTCCACTTTTGGGACCCATCCGAAAATAAGGAGAATATATATTTTTTAAACGCTGGCATCCATCCCGTACCTTACTACATTTATTGGAAGGCGGTACAGTTCAACGCTGGGACTTATTTGAAAATAAGGAATATATATTTTTAGAACGTTGGCATCCATCCCATGCCCTACTACATAAATTGTGTTGAGCATCAACACGGATGTGGTGCAAGTTTGTTTGTCTTACTTCATTGAATCAACATATTGAGAAAACACACTGCATCAACCATAAGGTCACTTCATGATCCTTATTCGTGGCTTCCTGATGAAGGCTGTTAACCGAAACGAGCGTAGGAACTACAAGAAATTTTAGCCATGACACAAATGTTGTTTTGACATAACAAATATGTTTTCCCGTCTTAAATGTGTTTAGAAGACAATATATGAATTGTTACAACCATTACAATTTGGAAGTATTTATTGTATTTAAAAACAACCTTTTGATATTAACTAAATAAAAATGTGTTAAGCATGAATGGTTGTTCTCTGGATATCATATTGCCATCTACTTATTGTTATTGATTTGAATATATCATGCTGATTGTTTAGGTCCATTTGTTTTATCTTTTGACTCCTAAATATGTTTCTTACAATTGCTTTATTTGCCCTGATTTAGGATTTATAGTTGGGGGTACCTCCTTTCTGTTTACAAACGAGAAAACTGACATACCAGTTTTGACCAAAAAGTTCAATCTATGGTTAAATACTTATTGACCTGGTGAAATGGGAATTCTTCCTTCACTGCCTAAAATCTTTAAATAGTCTTTAGATAATTTCTCCCATGTCACCACTTCCTGTACCTTCTTCTAAAGTCACAATGGAACATCCTACTTTTCTATAAAGATGATGGCAAAAGACTGGCTATATCTGTGTGGTCACCCTCATTTTTTGCTGAATTTTATCGCTGGTTTTTAGACTCCGCACATTGAGGCACTTGTGTTCAGTGCCAAGTGTATGTGCTACAACCGCTACATAAGTAGAAATTGGCTAATCGGTGATTGACATATTTAACTTTTCTATAAGGCCATATACTACATAGCAGAAAAGTACCCCTGGCATGAAAAGTTGAATGTCACCTGGGGACTACAGCACTTATTGTCCTACCCACTAATGTGACATCTGAAAACACAGCTTCAGGTCCACCATTGTAGCCTGACTGCACTCTACCACTGTAGTGTAAAACATGCAGCGAGACCTGTTAAAATAACCCTTTTTGACAGGTAAAAACCTTCCTTTTAGATATTAGTAAGTCAGTTCTATGAAGCCCTTGTAGCCCACAAGTGAGGATGCAAGGCATTTAAACGTGAGACACATAGAACATTCATGTTATCATGTCCATAGAGTGACAAGGTCAAAAATGCTATTTTCACTGTGGCAGGGATGATGCTTCAAAAACTTCAGGAATGCATATACTACATAGGCAGCCCTCAGTGCTCAACAATGATCTCTCAAACAAGAACCATCCATAAACAGAATCAGGTCAGCCATTTCAAGAGGAATTTCTTTAATGTCTGATCTATACATGTACATAACCCTGTGACATAGATGCAGTCATAATCCCGTTCATCATCATCATCACCCCTGTCTTTATCTTTCTTATTGTCTGGAACAGGAAGCAGCATTGCAGGATTTATGGAATTACACCTTTTAATGGAGATATTCTCAGCTGCCATTTTGACGTGTTCATATCTAGCCAGATGACTGTTAGCCATATGGCGAGTCTGTGTATGGGTCAGCAAAATTTCATCTGAATGTGGAACAAACCCAATGAATGTACGCCACATCACAATTCCTTCACGGTGCTAAATAGCAATGTAAACAGCTGCAGCCACTTTTAGACAGCCAGGAAGTCTTACAGCTACAGGATCTAACACAGCTGGAAGAAGGCCACAGGCTTCATTGCTCCACCATGTCTGTGGGGATGAACTGAAAGAGCACATCTGCCTCACTGGTGACAATAAAGAAAAAACTCCATATTGTAATCAGGAATTCCAAGGGCAGGTGCATTACACAATGTTTTCCTCAATACCTAGAAGGGCTCTAAACAAGTGTCATTAAATGGTAGAGGTCTCCAATGTCAATGTGGGCCAGCCTTACTAAAGGCTAAGCAATCAAGGAAAAGTTTGTAATCAACTGATGACAGTATGACAGTACCCAGCAATTCCTAGGAATATCCCCACTTTCCTCTAGGTGGTAGGAGGATTCATCTTCAGAATTGCAGAAACTCGTTCTTTGGAGACTCTCCTTGTCCCTTTCTCAACGTGATGATCAAGATAAACCACTTCTTTCTTACAGTACTACATCTTCATTGGGGTAACCTTGTGACCGCTGTCAGCCAGAGGATTCAGAAGTGCAATAGTATGGGACCAGCTAGAAAAAAAATTAAACCACCATTTTTAATAATATTTAAAAATCTAATTAAATGCCAGGTATTTAAAACATATTAAGGGCTTTTAGAAAGTTACCCTTTTCCAGCCTGAAGTTCCTGGAGGCTGATGGACATTAACTCTTCTGTTTCTCCCAGTCTGTGCTCAGTCCGGGTAGAGGTGTGAAATTCCTCCCAGGAGCACTCTCTAGGTTTACCTGAGTGGGCAGAGATGGCTCATCTGAGCTCAATGGAAAATGCAGGGTGGGGTTTGTGGGTGTCAAATCTTGCAGCAAAGCAGACAGGAACTACTAAAAAAGTAGGTAGGCCAGGGCCTGGAAGCAATGACGCCATTGGTCAGAGAGATACTGGGTGTGCCATAGGGTGTTCTCCTCCCACAGGCTAGTGAACCCTACAAAGCTGAACCCTCATGAGCCATCCTCAGAACACTGCTGCACTTTTGAAAGGATATCAAGCAGACTGAACCTGCTGCATGTGGCCTCCGTGACCTGTGAGGAGGACCGGAGGAGCTTGGACCCCCTTCAACTTGAAATCCAAGGGCAGAAAGACCTCCAAGGGCCAAAAGACTGATCCCCTGGGAGGCTCCAGGAACATAAAATAGCTGAAGAAGACAATCCTTTGAAGAATCCCAGTGGACAAGTGACAACTGGACCTGGATTGGGTTTTGCTGTGGCCCTCTATTTGACATCCCAAAGGTCTTTAAGTGCTTCCCCTGAAGTGTACTCCTGTAGTAGTTTGGGCACAAAAAGAAGTTTAGAAATGTTGTCATAACTGTTTGCCCCAGAGCTCTGGAGCTTCAAGGGGACCGACTTTCAAAAGTGTACAATTAACAGTTCCACAGCGTCAAATTTGATTTCAGATTTGTCCTACATGGAAAAAAGGTTTTCCTCAGAAAAACAACAAAGTCCTTTTCAGATTCAGACTTTTCCAAACTTCTCTACTTCCAGGCCCTAGTGGGGCCAATCTACTTACTGTACCTGGCTAGGTCTCCATCCCGTTCAGCTTCAAATTGACCACAATTGGTGCTTTGACCGGCTTAGCACTATTTTCTCTAAAATCTTAAAGAAATGAATTCATATATCCGATCCCTCTTTTTGAAAATTCTGATGTTTTGGCGTATTTTTGCTTATTAAATTTTACTCTATCTTAATAAATTTCAGCTGGATACTTGTTGAGCTGTATTTTTGACTTTTTAACTGTTGTGAATGTTTGAAAGTTTTAAACACTTTACCCATTTTCTATAAGTTAAGCCTGTCTGCTCTGTGTCACAGATGATACAGGTTGAGTTCAGGTTGAAATGAATTAAACATTTGACTGGACCTAACAAGATAGAGACTTTTTGCTAGAAGTATGAAACACTAGTGGAAAAATACTGGTTCCAATTTGCCGCCAGTATTAGTGCAACTAGTGCTGTATTTTTAAAAACTGACCTGGGAGGGTGGTTTGAAAAATACTGATCCCTAATGGGTCGCAAATAGACCTAGCTCATTAATATTAATGAGATAGGTCACAATTTGCCACCCACTAGGAATCGCAGATATCACAGGGATTGTGCCCAGCTGGAGTCAGCAGACCCCCATGTCTGTGATTGCTTTTAAAAAAAGAAAGCTTTTGTTTTTCCAAATGCAGTCCATCTTCCCCAGAGAAAAATCGGATGCATTTAAAATGAACTAAAATTTTAGTAACATTTGGGACCACAGCCTACTTTTACAAATATTTGTTAGATCATTCCAACTCGCTGCACTGTGCAGTGCGAAAGGGATAGGGCAGGACTGTGACATATTGATCAATATATGGCTCAATCCTGCTGGTTTCTACCTGCACTGGTGTGCAATTTGCTGTCTAGCACCAACGCAGGCCCCCTTGCACCATGCTGCAAGGGTCCCTGCATTGTAAGCATGATTGCATTTTTGCAGGAAAGGCCACCAATCTTCACTAAAACAAACCTCAGGGGGGTTTTAGTCTTTTTAACTGTTTTGCAGAATGCAGCACACTTAGAAAGAGAAAACAGTGAGGAGAAATAAATATATTTGTTTTCGTTGCACCTCGCCTGGGAAGGCGTCACACCTTGACACATATCCCAGGCGTGTGCCAAAATCCATGGGTGGAAGCATGAGAACTCCCAGGTTATGGTACCCCCCTGCATTTACATGCAGAAAGCGGCAGGCACCGCGCGGTGCCTGCCGCTTTCTGCATGTAAATGCAATGCATGCCTTTTTCACATTGCGGCGGGTGCAGCTTGAAGCCGCACCCGCCGCAATGTTAAATACAGAGGATGTGACCGCCAGGGTGGCGGTCACATCCTAATTGCACAGGAGGGAACGCCGCAGCACATGCGGACGTTCCCTCCTACTCAGGGCTTTCCGACAGACGCAAGTCCGTCCGTGATCGTAATGAGCCCCTAAGTATGCCCGTAGAGGCATGCAAGGCCTCTGCGTTGCATGATAAATTTGACTTTAGTGATGTGTTGGCTTTGCAACACCTTGCATGATGCAAGCACAACGCAATGCTATGATAAATCTGTACCTGTGTCCGCCCCACTCATACCAGTATGGCATACTGTATCTATTCTTCTCCTCGTACATTTGTAAACAGGATTGTCATCTTCACTTGGTCATCATCTCCCTGACAAGCCAGGTGGTGCAGGCGAATGTGGAAAAGCACTGTATTCATGCTAAATACGTATCAAACCATGAGCTACCCACCTCCGGCTGTAACTGCCAAGATAAGGGACTTTAAGTTTTAAACAGCATAAAAATCCTAATGCATCATAATGTGAAAGACAGAATCAATAGAATGCATAGAAGCAATAAAAATATATGAGACTGTCCAATTAACTTAAGGCAATTAATGACATTATTTCAAGTTTAGGTTTGCATGCTATATTTCTTAGCTTTGATTTTGAGGAAAAACTTTCCATTAAAAAATTTGTCGTGAATGATTCATGTGACATGGTTGGTTGATATGCTCCAAGAATTGCATCAAAATTGGTGTAACAGATGTAGTTAAGGCATTTTAGACCTACTGTGAATCAGGGATTATTGGAAACTATTCGAACAGTTCTGTTAGAATGTATTTAACTCGGTTTTTATCATTCATTGCTTTATTGAATTGAGCTTAAATATACTTACTTTGCATTGTAAAGGCATGCATGGTAAAGGCAACTTTGTGGTATAGGCTTGCGCTGCAAAGGCATTGTGTTGTAATGATGCGTGATAGGAGCATTGCGTTGTTCTGACCGCATGCTAAAGGCTGTTTCCCGTGACTTCACTTGACCATAACTCACGTAAGAGCAACAATTTTGATCTGATGTCTTGTTAAGGGCACAGTGTGAGGTCACTGAGAGTAAAAAGAGACAGAACGCTCTTCAATGGCTCAAACTCTATGGGCCCGATTCACTGAATTAACTTAAGACAAAATCCTAAACTTACTACTTTTGGCATTCACAGAATACACTTACTACTTTTGGTATTCACAGAATGGATTTACAACTACTAACTTTACGTCCGCACTCGGGACGTAAATTCCAGCCTGGAGGCGGAGCTTGCAGCCCGGAGGCAGGGCTTGTGGCCTGGAGGCGGAGCTTCTGGCTTGGAGGAGGAGCTTCCGGCTTGGAGGTGGGGATTTAGCCGTGGCTGAAATCTCCACCTCTGGGCCGGAAGCTCTGCCTCCGGGTGGCAAGCTCCGCCTCCAAGCCAGAAGCTCCGCCTCCGGGCCATAACCTCTGCCGGCCCGAGTGCGGATGTAAAGTTAGTAGTCGTAAATCCATTCTGTGAATACCAAAAGTAGTAAGTGCATTCTGTGAATACCAAAAGTAGTAAGTTTAGGATTTTGTCTTGTTAGTTCTGTGAATCGGGCCCTATGGTAATGTATGACAATGTCATGAACATTATACTATGCAGGCAGTCTAGTGTAAGTTGAGTTATGACACCCTACATCTTGTTATGAATTTCAAATGGCAAACTGCATGTAATGTCATTATAGACAACAGCCCTAAGCATAAAAGTGCAAAAGTATTTATAGACAGCCAATGAGTGAAATGGGTCTGTGTCTCCCCAAAAGTTATGTATTCTGATACCAATGCAAGATATGCGCATGATAAAATTACATCAGGAGCCACGTTAACTATTTACTGCAGATGCCATACTGCTCCGACACATGTTAATATGTCAAAGCAAAACAGCATTTTTGCAGAGAATAGGCATATTTGTATTAAATATTATATTATATTGTGTATATATTATATTGTATACATGTTAAAATTAAAGTAATGACTTGGGTGATGGTAAGGAGAGTGGAAAAGAAGGAATGCATTGAGAAGAAGCTCCATGCTGCCCTTCAGACTGTGGGTAGTCTCTGAACTGATGATAAGGTTTGAGTAAAAATGAATGTAAAGCAAAACAAGAATATCTCGGGCCTCAAATGAAGCCCTGCTAGACAGTGGGTAAAACATTATGAACACGTGCTGTAAAGACCATGGAAGTAATGTGAAATTAGGGCATTCTTAGTGGGAAAATGTATCTTTTTACCCAAGATGAGTAAAAATTAGATAATTTTGGTGTGGAATTAAACATTTCTGACCAAATATAATGCAACTCACAAGTTACATCTTTCAGAGAAGAACAGAAAATTGCTTCTTCTAAATCCACGATGTGTTAATGTCATCAACCCAAATGTGGTCATGGCCAACCTACCTTAAGGCAAAATGCAAGCCTTGGGGCATCAAGGTGCAGTTTTGACTTGTGCCCCTCAGCAGGTAATTTCAATGCCTCTCTGAACTCTAAAACTTGAATGGAAGCCACTCAGGAGGTTATTAGATCCTATATATTGGCATCAAATTGTGGTTTTTTGCAATAGCTCTGTAGTTAGCCAATAGGACAGCATTGACATAAGGAAGTTTAATAGTTTTAGCATTACAGAGCCATAATAGGGTGGCACCAGGTTCAATTTGTTGAATATAGTGCTGGGTGTGTTTTCAGACACTAGACCAAATGTGTCAAAGAAATGCTAGTGAATGTAGAGACACTGATGTCTGGCTTATCAATCAATTAGTCAAACTGGATTTATAGAGCACTTTTTATAACCCGTGAGGGTCTCCAGGCGCTGTTTGGGGGAGGGGGGGGTCGCGTTCTACTGCTTCCTGCTATTTGTTAATAGTCAGGTTTTCGGTCTCTTTCTGAACTCCAGTATTGGTAGTGCTGATCGAAGAGATAGGGGGAGGTTATTCCAAAGTTTGGGGGCAAGGCGGGATAAGGATCGACAGCCGCTTCTGCGGTTTCGAGGGGAGTGGGTGAGGTGGAGGGAGGAGGAGCCAAGCTGTCTTTGGGGATTG
Organism: Lissotriton vulgaris; assembly: GCF_964263255.1. Lineage (NCBI taxonomy): Eukaryota > Metazoa > Chordata > Amphibia > Caudata > Salamandridae > Lissotriton > Lissotriton vulgaris. The sequence continues at coordinate 253,713,976 of NC_141690.1, read as the reverse complement.
TTGAAGTCCACACTCTGGTTGAGCTTAGGAGAAGAGATGATTGGGACAAGGTGAGCCAGGATTAGAGGGGTGCCAAATTCGACCAATTTCCTTTCACTTCAATGATACAACATTTCTGGATAGTTAGGCAAACTTTGACATTTAGCCCTATGTCCAATGGAGAACGCATTTTGGGCCAGATGTAGGTAATCCAGATTTACTGATTCTAAAATACCAAATTTTAACGATTCGGTATGTAAGAAATGGTAAATGGGATGTAGGTATTCATTCGGTAAATTTTACCGAATCATTAAGATTCGGTAAATACCGAATCGGTATTTACCGATTCGGTATTTCCTATTCATCCCTTTGGGCCTCCAGGCCCATAGAAATGAATGGGAATTACCAAATCGGTAAATACCGATTCGGTAAAATGGGGAACACATTCAAGGGTGGCAGGGTGTCACTTTGACACCCTGTTGCACCTCTGAATAGTGCATGGGTGCACATGTGGCACACATACATGCCCTCTGCCACATGGCACTGTTATAATTTGCAAAAATTAGCTTTTTTTTAGGGTTTTCAATATTTACCACCAACTTGTAGTTGGTGGTAAATTACAAATCCTGAAATGGGAAAAGCACTCATTTGAGTGCTCCCTACATTAAGGATTCGTTAATTTACTGAATCAGTATTTTAAGGAATCGGTAATTTACCTATTCCTTAAAATACCGATTCGGTAAATTACCGAATTCTTAAAATGTAAATCAGGTTATAATGGGTAATCCAGTATCCCTCAGAACCTGGGCAATACAATTTAGTGTATACAATGGTTCCGTCGGGTATGCAACCTGATTGCTTCAAACTATGTATGAATCATACAGAATCCGTAAAATGGCCACCTAAATCTCAAAAGCCTAATACCGGACAGTAATGGATGAAATTCGGTAATTTTGGCAGTTACCGACCGGTATTGGGCGACCTACATCTGGCCCTTTATGTTTTCATGCTAAAATGGCCTAAAAAAGCACAAATAAGGCATTTGTAGTGAAAAACAGCTTCTCATGCTCTTGTTATTCACGTTGTTCACACGTAATAATTCCTTGGTTGACAAATCCGGGCCACTATCTACAACGGTTTCCTGCTCACACTCGTATATTTAAGTTTTTCTAATCACCTTCAGGCCCATTATTAAATAACCATATTACCTCAGATTATCTCTCCTCTGTGGTTTGTCTCTGAGATTCCGGGGCTGTGAATTTTGCACCCAATAAATTAGATTAGGGATGCTATTTGTTTTAGTAAACTCGTCACTTTATATATTAACACCTTCGCCGCGGGGCAGTGATTGTGACGAGCTCGGCTTGTCACGCTGCATGGTGGCGCTGTGCTCATGTCGAGCTGAGCTCGTCATGACCACACCCACTTAATGGAACGCCCAGCACGGCAGGAGAATTATTCCCGCATGGGCGTTCCACGGTAGTTATGACGAGCTCAGCTCGTCATGAGCGCAGCGCCACTGTGCCTCATGAGGAGCTGAGCTCTTCATGAGCACCGAAAGAGTTAAGTTTTCCGCTTCAAATAATGAATACGTTAAAAGCTGATATTGAAATGAGACTGACAAAAAAAACAGATAAAGACATACCAAAACAAAGTTAGTCCCCAACTAAGCCAAGAATGCATTTTGGGGGGTCACAGCCAAACATTTCCCCTGAAGCTAACCCTTTGCCTGTCCCACCTGTGCCTGGTGGAGTTTCCTGGGAAATTATGACTGTGGTCAAGTACAACACAACTTCCTGGAGTCCCTGCCTGGGATAACTTATTTGAAATGTATTTTCACTGCCCATACCCTTCATCTCTGCTATGGAAGCCTTGATAATAGAGTTGTCAAATTGGCGCATTTAGATAGGACTCTGTGTTTCCAGTCCTCACCTTGTACAAATCATTTTCTAAAGTGATTGACAGCCCTTTGAATTAAGCCTGAGTCGCAAATATAAATGGACGTGCCAGCAAATTAAAAGGGTGTTATCGAGCCTAGGGTCAGCTTGGCTCTAAAAGTCCATGAACAACCCAAGTCATGAAAACGGTTGGCATCTATATTGTGCAACAAACATAATGTAAAAATCTGATACAGTCTCTTCAAAATTCAGAATATCGTATGTCATTAACATGCAGATCGTTTTCCCCTTAGTACATCGATTTAACCCCTTCGCTGCAGGGCCAATTTTCCCACTGTGCTGGGGGGTAGGGGGCGCGCACAGCGTCCCGGTGCTCATGACGAGCTCAGCTTGTCATGAGCCACGGTTCTCGTGTGCTCATGACGAGCTGAGCTCGTCATGACCACGCCCGTTCCTTAGAACGCCCAGCAAAGCAGGGTAATTAGCCCCGCATGTGAGCGTTCTAACAGTCATGACATGCTCAACTCGTCATGAGCACACGAGAACCGTGGCTCATGACGATCTGAGCTCGTCATGAGCGTGGGAGGGGTTAAATGACTGGCTAGAAAGTCATACTGGCTGAACATTATTTCAGCCCATGTGACTCTAACTCGTCAAAAATGTTCAGTCATCCAGTTCTTTCAGCTTACATTTGTAGAAGCTAGTCTTGTTATCTTACCACCTAAATGAACTCTGTGGGGTGCTTCGGCAGTGTATTAAACCATCTAGCGGCCACATCATATGGTCATCATCATGCACCCTTACTTCTTATCAAGAGCTTTCCAAACCGGAGGGGCAGAGCTTGCCTGCGCCGATGGTGGACGCTTGAAAGTCCCGGCTGACTAGGCCGCAAAGCATCGGACTGGCGTTGTGTGTCATCCGGCATGCATCACCCGACATGCGGAGGGAGTTGAGTCATCAGCCCCGGAGACCCGGAGACACTGCTACTGCCCATGAACCCTGGCCCGCCAGATCGTCAGTGACTGCGGTGGAGGGGAGCGACCCCTGTAAAGCTGCCGACCAAATCGGGGTAGACCTTCCGGAAGCCCTGAAGGGCCGCTACATAGAGGTACGCTGTCGGCCATATTGGCGTGCTGGGCCCGTAGACCGCTAGTTCGGCTTGAGCGCGACCTGGAGGGAGACGCTGGAAGCATGACCCGAGCAGTGCAGACCAGCTCGGGGGCGCTGGAGCGCTAGGGGGACCACTGAGGGACCAACTTAGCCCTGGGAGTGGTCTGCGCCCTCTGTCCGCTGAGGAGCGCTTTGACAATGGCTTTGGCCTATGCGTCCTTCACCCGGCGCTTGGTTACGGTCGGGAGAGGCCTGTTTCTTGCAGGTGACAGTGGAGCGCGGCAACGATCGGGGTGCGTACGCCGGTGGCGAAGATCAGTGGAGCGACAGTCTGCCCGGGGGAGCTCGGGGAGACCAGCCTATACTGGACATTCACCCCCCTCCCCATCTCCTCATAGGTCTACCGTGGCAGAGCGGCAGTGAGGTGCGCGTTGGATCTGGCGCAACAGAGGTGGACATAGAAGGGGCCCGTTCTTGTTATCTTGACGCTCGGCCTGGTGGGCGTTGAGGGGCGCCCTGTGGAGGGGGCGAGCCTGTCACCCCCGGTTGTCCAATGTGGCCCCTCTGAACAAAGAGCTGGCGCTTTAAGATTTGCTGAGGAGAGCACTTCTAACTGCCCTTTGCTCCCCCCCTCTTGACGGCGGAGTGTCGACACAGACCCTGATTGTTGGTGTGGAAATCCTGCTGGGCAGCCGGACACGTCTAACGGCACTCCGCCCCTGCTTGGCCAGGGTGCACTCGCTTGCTGACTGGGGGTGCCATTGATAGGGTTTCTGGAGTTATCGGGTGGTGCTCTGGAAGCGGGAACATTGCACTGAGCTGGGCTCCTTCCAACGGCCTAGGAGGAGCGGGGACCTTGCGACCAACCTCGGCGCCATGGGTAAAGGGGACAAGACGCAAACCAAACTCCCTTTTGAACAGCGCCGGGCGAAGGCCCCGGATACACAGGAGCCGGAAACGACGCATCAACCCAGGAGCCTGGAGGGCACGATGTACTCGGACATCAAGGAGCTGCTGCTTACTATGGAGAAGGCCTTGCAGGACAGTATGGCCTCTATAGGGACCAAGATTGACGCCCTCACTTATCGTATGGACCGAATGTCAGAAAGAGTGGACAAGCATGCGGAGTGATTGGACATGTCCGAAAGATGCCTGACCGAAGTGGAGGAAGCACAAACGGAACTAGACAAACACTGTAAACAAATTGGCAAGCTACTCCAGGTGATTCAGGACTAGTCAGAGGATTTGGGAGCCCGCTCTAGGCGCTCTAACATACGCATCACAGGAGTTTCGGAGACTACAAACACCGGGAAAATTGAGTTATTTGTTGAGAAGCTGCTGAGTACTTTACTGGGAGATGATGTCTTCTCGCCCATGTTTATAGTTGAGAGAGCACATTGCACGCTTGGCTCCCGCCCGCGCCCATGGGCACCCCGAAGCCAATCATCGCAAACTCCTCAACTATAAAGACAGAGATACTGCATTGCGGGTGGCCAGAGAGAAGGGACAGCTGCAGTTCGAAGGGGCGGCCATATCCATATACCCGGACTTTACGGCGAAGGTGCAAGAGGAGCGTCTGCACTTTGCTCCGTATAAACGACAACTCAGAGAACTTGGACTTGGACAAATCTTGCAGCAAAGCAGACAGGAACTACTAAAAAAGTAGGTAGGCCAGGGCCTGGAAGCAATGACGCCATTGGTCAGAGAGATACTGGGTGTGCCATAGGTTGTTCTCCTCCCACAGGCTAGTGAACCCTACAAAGCTGAACCCTCATGAGCCATCCTCGGAATACTGCTGCACTTTTGAAAGGATATCAAGCAGACTGAACCTGCTGCATGTGGCCTCTGTGACCTGTGAGGAGGACCTGAGGAGCTTGGACCCCCTTAAACTTGAAATCCAAGGGCAGAAAGACCTCCAAGGGCCAAAAGGCTGATCCCCTGGGTGGCTCCAGGAACATAAAATAGCTGAAGAAGACAATCCTTTGAAGAATCCCAGTGGACAAGTGGCAACTGGACCTGGATTGGGCTTTGCTGTGGCCCTCTATTTGACATCCCAAAGGTCTTTAAGTGCTTCCCCTGAAGTGTACTCCTGTAGTAGTTTGGGCACAAAAAGAAGTTTAGAAATGTTGTCATGACTGTTTGCCCCAGAGCTCTGGAGCTTCAAGGGGACCGACTTTGAATAGTGTACAATTAGCAGTTCCACAGCGTTAAATTTGATTTCAGATTTGTCCCACATGGAAAAGAGGTTTTCCTCAGAAAAACAACAAAGTCCTTTTTTAGATTCAGACTTTTCCAAACTTCTCTACTTCCAGGCCCTAGTGGGGCCAATCTACTTACTGTACCTGGCTAGGTCTCCATCCCGTTCAGCTTCAAATTGACCACAATTGGTGCTTTGTCCGGCTTATCACTATTTTCTCTAAAATCTTAAAGAAATTAATTCATATATCTGATCCCTCTATTTGAAAATTCTGATGTTTTGGTGTATTTTTGCTCATTAAATTGTACTCTATCTTAATAAATTTCAGCTGGATACTTATTGAGCTGTATTTTTGACTTTTTAATTGTTTTGAATGTTTGAAAGTTTTAAACATTTTACCCATTTTCTTTAACTTAAGCCTGTCTGCTCTGTGCCACAGCTGATACAGGTTGAGTTCAGGTTGAAATGAATTAAACATTTGACTGGACCTAACAAGATAGAGACTTTTTGCTAGAAGCATGAAACACTAGTGGCAAAATACTGGTTCCAATTTGCCGCCAGTATTTGTGCAACTAGTGCTGTATTTTTAAAAACTGACCTGTGTACTGAAAGGGTGGTTTGAAAAATACTGATCCCTAATGGATCGCAAATAGACCTAGCTCATTAATATTAATGAGATAGGTCGCAATTTGCCACCCACTAGGAATCGCAGCCATCACAGGGATGGTGCCCAGCTGGAGACAGCAGACTCCCATGTCTGTGATTGCTTTAAAAAAAATAAATCTTTTGTTTTTCCAAATGCAGTCCATCTTCCTGCATTTAAAATGAACTAAAATGTTAGTAACATTTGGGACCACAGCCTACTTTCACAAATATTTTTAGATCATTCCAACTTGCTGCACTGTGCAGTGTGAATGGGATAGGGCAGGACTATGACATATTGATCAATATATGGCTCAATCCTGCTGGTTTCTGCCTGCACTGGTGTGCAAGTTGCTGTCTAGCACCAACTCAGGCCCCCTTGCACCATGCTGCAAGGGTCCCTGCATTGTAAGCATGATTGCATTTTTGCAGAAAAGGCCACCAATCTTCACTAAAACAAACCTCAGGGGGGTTTTAGTCTTTTTAACTGTGTTGCAGAATGCAGAACACTTAGAAAGAGGAAACAGTGGGCCCGATTCACAGAACTAACTTAAGACAAAATCCTAAACTTACTACTTTTGGTATTCACAGAACTTAGGATTTTGTCTTAAGTTTGTCTTAAGACCGACTTAAGACAGACTTAAGTTAGGATTTTGTCCTAAGTCTGTCTTAAGACAACCTTAAGACAAAATCCTAACTTCTGTGAATACCAAAAGTAGTAAGTTTAGGATTTTGTCTGAAGTTAGTTTTGTGAATCGGGCCCTGTGAGGAGAAATAAATATATTTGTTTTCGTTGCACCTCGCCTGGGAGGACATCACATTTTGACACATATCCCAGGCCTGTGCCAAAATCCATGGGTGGAAGCATGAGAACTCCCAGGCTCTACCCATGGATCTTCTTCCTAGAGCAGAGTAACGCAGGGCAGCAACAGGAGCTGCCTTTAGCTGCTCCAGATTTAGTTTGCCCGTAGAGGCATGTAAGGCCTCTGCGTTGCTTGGTAAATTTGACTTTAGTGATGTGTTGGCTTTGCAACACCTTGATGCAAGCACAACGTAATGCTATGATAAATCTGTACCTATGTCCACCCCACTCATACCAGTATGGCATACTGTATCTATTCTTCTCCTCGTACATTTGTAAACAGGATTGTCATCTTCACTTGGTCATCATCTCCCTGAAAAGACAGGTGGTGCAGGCGAATGTGGCAAAGCACTGTATTCATGCTAAATACGATATCAAACCATGAGCTACCCACCTCCGGCTGTAACTGCCAAGATAGGGGACTTTTAGTTTTAAACAGCATAAACATCCTAATGCATCATAATGTGAAAGACAGAATCAATAGAAGGCACAGAAGCAATAAAAAGATATAAGACTGTCCAATTAACTTAAGGCAATTAATGACATTATTTCAAGTTTAGGTTTGCATGCTATATTTCTTAGCTTGGATTTTTAGGAAAAATGTTCCATTAAAAACATTTTCATGAATGATTCATGGGCCATGGTTGGTTGATATGCTCCAAGAATTGCATCAAAATTGGCGTAACAGATGTGGTCAAGGCATTTTAGACCTACTGTGCTGAATAAGGGATTATTGGAAACTATTAGAAAAGTTCTGTTAGAATGTATTTAATTCGGTTTTTATCATTCATTGTTTTATTGAAGTGAATTGAACTTAAATATACTTACCTTGCATTGTAAAGGCATACATGGTAAAGGCAACTTTGTGGTAAAGACTTAAGCTGCAAAGGCATTGTGTTGTAATGATGCGTGATAGGAGCATTGCCTGGTTCTGACCACATGCTAAAGGCTGTTTCCCGTGACTTCACCTGACCATAACTCAGGTAATAGCAAGAATTTTGATCTGATGTCTTGTTAAGGACACAGTGTGAGGTCACTGAGAGTAAAAAGTGACAAGGTGCTCTTCAATGGCTCAAACTCTATGGGCCCGATTCACAGAATTAACTGAAGACAAAATCCTAAACTTACTACTTTTGGTATTTACAGAATGGATTTACAACTACTAACTTTACGTCCACACTCGGGCGGTAAATTCCAGCCCGGAGGCAGAGCTTTTGGCCCGGAGGCAGGGCTTGTGGCCCGGAGGCAGAGCTTCCGGCTTGGAGGAGGAGCTTCCGGCTCAGAGGTAGGGATTTAGCCATGGCTGAAATCTCCACCTCTGGGCCGGAAGCTCCGCCTCTGGGACGCAAGTTCCGCCTCCATGCTGGAAGCTCAACCTCTGGGCCAAAAGCTCTGCCTTCAAGCCGGAATTTCTGGCCCAAGTGCAGACGTAAAGTTAGAAGTCGTAAATCCATTCTGTGAATACCAAAAGTAGTAAGTGCATTCTGTGAATACCAAAAGTAGTAAGTTTAGGATTTTATCTTAAGTTAGTTCTCTGAATTGGGCCCTATGGTAATGTATGACAATGTCATGGACATTATACTATGCAGGCAGTCTAGTGTAAGTTGAGTTATGACACCCTACATCTTGTTATGAATTTCAAATGGCGCTCTGCATGTGATGTCATTATAGACAACAGCCCCAAGCATAAAGTGCAAAAGTATTTATAGACAGCCAATGAGTGAAATGGGTCTGTGTCTCCCCAAAAGTTATGTATTCTGATACCAATGCAAGATATGCGCATGATAAAATGACATCAGGAGCCACGTTAACTATTTACTGCAGATGCCATACTGCTCCGACACATGTTAATATGTCAAAGCAAAACAGCATTTTTGCAGAGAATAGGCATATTTGTATTAAATATTATATTATATTGTGTATATATTATATTGTATACATGTTAAAATTAAAGTAATGACTTGGGTGATGGTAAGGAGAGTGGAAAAGAAGGAATGCATTGAGAAGAAGCTCCATGCTGCCCTTCAGACTGTGGGTAGTCTCTGAACTGATGATAAGGTTTGAGTAAAAATGAATGTAAAGCAAAACAAGAATATCTCGGGCCTCAAATGAAGCCCTGCTAGACAGTGGGTAAAACATTATGAACACGTGCTGTAAAGACCATGGAAGTAATGTGAAATTAGGGCATTCTTAGTGGGAAAATGTATCTTTTTACCCAAGATGAGTAAAAATTAGATAATTTTGGTGTGGAATTAAACATTTCTGACCAAATATAATGCAACTCACAAGTTACATCTTTCAGAGAAGAACAGAAAATTGCTTCTTCTAAATCCACGATGTGTTAATGTCATCAACCCAAATGTGGTCATGGCCAACCTACCTTAAGGCAAAATGCAAGCCTTGGGGCATCAAGGTGCAGTTTTGACTTGTGCCCCTCAGCAGGTAATTTCAATGCCTCTCTGAACTCTAAAACTTGAATGGAAGCCACTCAGGAGGTTATTAGATCCTATATATTGGCATCAAATTGTGTTTTTTTGCAATAGCTCTGTAGTTAGCCAGGATAATTTAGTTTTTATAAGAGGAAATATGATGATAGCATGTTGAAACATAAGGAGAATTGTCCCCGCCAATAGGACAGCATTGACATAAGGAAGTTTAATAGTTTTAGCATTACAGAGCCATAATAGGGTGGCACCAGGTTCAATTTGTTGATGATAGTGCTGAGTGTGTTTTCAGACACTACACCAAATGTGTCAAAGAAATGCTAGTGAATGTAGAGACACTGATGTCTGGCTTATCAATCAATTAGTCAAACAGGATTTATAGAGCACTACTTATAACCCTTGAGGGTCTCCAGGCGCTGTTTGGGGGAAAGGGGGGTCGCGTTCTACTGCTTTTAGCTATTTGTAGTCAGATTTTCGGTCTCTTTCTGAACTCCAGTATTGGTAGTGCTGATCGAAGAGGTAGGGGGAGGTTATTCCAAAGTTTGGGGGCAAGGCGGGATAAGGATCGACAACCGCTTCTGCAGTTTCGAGGGGAGTGGGGGAGGTGGAGGGAGGAGGAGCAAAGCTGTCTTGTGGGATTGTGGAAGTCCACACTCTGGTTGAGCTTAGGAGAAGAGGTGATTGGTACAAGGTGAGCCAGGATTAGAGGGGTGCAAAATTCGACCAATTTCCTTTCACTGAATGATACAACATTTACTGGATAGTTAGGCAAACTCTGACATTTAGCCCTATATCCAATGGAGAACGCATTTTACGCCAGATGTAGGTAATCTAGATTTACCGATTCTAAAATACCAAATTTTACAGATTCAGTATGTTAGAATCGGTAAATGGTATGTAGGTATTCATTCGGTAAATTTTACTGAATCAGTAAGATTCGGTAAATACCGAATTGGTATTTACCGATTCGGTATTTCCTATTCATCCCTATAGGAATGAATGGGAATTACCGAATCGGTAAATACCGATTCGGTAAAATGGGAGACACATTCAAGGGTGGCAGGGGGTCACTTTGACACCCTGTTGCACCCCTGAATAGTGCATGGGTGCACATGTGGCACACATACATGCCCTAAGGGCATGTATGTCTGCCACATGGCACTGTTATAATTTGTAAAAATTTGCTTTTTTTATGGTTTTCGATATTTACCATCAACTTCTAGTTGGTGGTAAATAACGAATCCTGAAATGGGAAAAGCACTCATTTGAGTGCTCCCGACATTAAGGATTCGTTTATTTAATGAATCGGTATTTTAAGGAATCGGTAATTTACCGATTCCTTAAAATACCGATTTGGTAAATTACCGAATCCATAAAATGTCCACCTACATCTGAAAAGCCTAATACCGGTCAGTAACGGCCGAAATTCGGTAATTTCGGCCGTTACCGACCGATATTGGGCGACCTACATCTGGCCCTTTATGTTTTCATGCTAAAATGGCCAAAATAAACACAAATAAGACATTTGCAGTGAAAAACAGCTTCTCATGCTCTTGTTATTCACGTTGTTCATACGTCATAATTTTTCTGCAAATGGCAGTGTAATTACGCAATGTCGCATAATGGTGTAATTTTGAGAATTTCACATAACAAACATAACATGAACTTCCCAAAATTACACCAGCATCATTTAAGTTTCTCCCTGACCTAGCCAGGATGTCAGATGGGTTACCTGAGGGAGTAAACTCGTTTTCAGTGAGAGGATGGGGGATGTTGTTAGCCTGCACATTTTTCAGGCTTTTCTTTTTTAGATTTCTTATGATAAAGAATGAAGGGATAGATAGGGTGGTTAATACTGAAATAATCGGAATGATGAATGTGTGAAGAAAACACATCTGCAAGCCTCCATAATATCAGGATACATATTTCCTTGGTTGACAAATCTGGGCCACCATCTACTACGGTTTCCTGCTCACACTCGCATATTTAGGTTTTTCTAATCACCTTCAGGTCCATTGTTAAATAAACATATTACCTCAGATTATCTCTCCTCTGTGATTTGTCTCTGAGATTTCGGGGCTGTGAATTTTGTACCCATTAAATTAGATTAGGGATCATATTTGTTTTAGTAAACTCATCACTTTATATATTAACACCTTCGCCGCGGGGCGCGCGGCGCTGCAGTGCTTGTGACGAGTTCGGCTCGTCACGCTGCATCGTGGCGCTGTGCTCATGTCGAGCTGAGCTCGTCGTGACCACACCCACTTAATGGAACGCCCAGCACGGCTGGGGAATTATCCCAACGTGGGCGTTCCACAGCAGTTATGACGAGCTCAGCTCGTCATGAGCGCAGCGCCACTGTGCCTCATGAGGAGCTGAGCTCTTCATGAGCACCGAAAGAGTTAAGGTTTCCGCTCCAAATAATTAATACGTTAAAAGCTGACAGTGAAATGACACTGACAAAAAAAACAGATAAAAACATACCAAAACCAAGTTAGTCCCCAACTACCAAGCCAAGAATGCATTTTGGGGGGGTCACAGTCAAACATTTCCCCTGAAGCTAACCCTTTGCGTGTCCCACCTGTGCCTGGTAGAGTTTCCTGGGAACTTATGACTGTGGTCAAGTACAACACAACTTCCTGGAGTCCCTGCCCTGGGATCACTTATTTTAAATGTATTTTCACTGCCCATATTCTTCTTCACCACGGGAATCCTTGATAATAGAGTTGTCAAATTGGTGCATTTAGGTAGGACTCTGTGTTTTCCAGTCCACCTTGTACAAATCATTTTCTAAAGTGATTGACAGCCCTTTGAATTAAGCCTGAGTCGCAAATATAAATGGACGTGCCAGCAAATTAAAAGGGTGTTATCGAGCCAAGGGTCAGGCTTGGCTCTAAAAGTCCATGAACGACCCAAGTCATGAAAACGTTTGGCATCTATATTGTGCAACAAACATAATGTAAAAATCTGATACAGTCTCTTCAAAATTCTGAATATCGTATGTCATTAACATGCAGAACGTTTTCCCCTTAGTACATCGATTTAACCCCTTCGCTGCGGGACCAATGTCCCCGCTGTGCTGGGGGATATGGGGGCGGGCACAGCGTCCCGGTGCTCATGACGAGCTCAGCTCGTCATGAGCCACAGTTCTCGTGTGCTCATGACGAGCTCCCACGCCCGTTCCTTAGAACGCCCAGCACAGCAGGGGAATTAGCCCCGCGTGTGAGCATTCTAACGGTCATGACGAGCTCAACTCGTCATGAGCACACGAGAACCGTCATCATGCACCCTTACTTCTTATCACGAGCATTCCAAACCAGTAGCCTGAGTGCGCCTCCCACTCTTTATTTATTTTATTTAAAAGCTTTTATATAGCGCTGGCTGGACCCAGGAGTATCAGAGCACTTTACAGGATAGGTTAAACAAAAGACAGGTCAAACTGAGTACAGTTGCTAAAATAAGGTAACGCAGTTGAACATTAAGAGCGATTTACAGATGCCAGGGACCTTGCCAGAGACTTCAAATCTGGTCAAGGGTTCACAACCAGCTCTCTGGACCACAGCGATGCAGCCAAAGTCTGGCCTATCACTGCCATGTTGTCTGGCAAGCACCAGCAGCATCCTTCCACCTTTATTCTCTCCAATATTGTCAATCTAACATCCATCCTTGGCACAGCTGAGTCAGCCACCATCCACCTGGCAGATGATCAACTGTGCTTACTAGATGATGGGGAGCCTGTTTGCCATGATCTGTCAGCTACTTTCGACAGAGACGGTCATGAGGCTCTACTGTCTATTAGGGCTTCCAACCTATGTAGGGGGCTCTGTCCAGGCCATGTAATCATCTTTCTTCCAGTGTTTGCAGAAGACTGGTCTGAGGTCTGCTAGTACCCCCATGCACTATGGAGGGATCCGGTCTTAGCACACTTGCTCAATCTCCGTGCCATCTCTGGGAGAACTGGTGCAAGGCACAGACACCTCCATTTACTAGTAGTTGACAGAACTGAGCTGTACCTCTAGCATGTCTTGCTGACATAGAGGACTATATATTTTCTCACTCTTTAATGGTTAATCCTTTTTAAACTGGTTTCCTTGTCACCCACTAACTCATGTTTCATCTCTCCCTGCCTTTCTTCTCTTTTCACAAGGTGAAGAACTCATTTTATTTTTTCTTCTGTAAAATCCCTTGCTTTTACTCTTGAAACCCCTCTAAATCTTCCATTTCATATCGAGAGATTTGTCTGCCTCCTCTTGTGAGCTCCCCTACTTAGAAACAGCAATCGACCTTTTCCACTATCAGATTTTCATACCACTGTACATGCCAAATCAACAACTTTATTCGGTTTCTTATACAAAAACCATAAAAGCACACAATAAATCCAAATATAAATGTCCTCAAATAAAAGCTTGCCTCCTAGAATAATGTCTGAGACTGTATATAAAGACAGTATGGGCAGTTAATAAGCAATAAGAATGTACCAAACTCTACGAAGTGCAGCATGCCAAAGAAAGAGATTAATCACAGCTAGATCAAAGCCATATCGCAGATTTAAAAAAGCTAAGCATGTGGAAAGCTGTACTACCCAAAAGAATTAATAAAAAGATATTGGCGGGACGCACTCACCTAAAGTTAGCTTTTTTCAAGATCGGGATGATAAAAGACTTCCTAGATATGTCATAAAAACTGCAAAACATGAAAAAATGAATCATGTCCTGTGGAGACCTACCGTCACAACCTGGGCAGGACTGGCCATAGCGGGCACCGAGCAATCCCCCGGTGCACCGCACGGGTGGGGCATTTTTTGTTACAGGCACGTTTTTGCAGCATAGCTGCAAAATCGGCCTTGCCACAAAATCAGCCGAAAACCGGACCAGGCAAAGAACTCGGCGGCACCTCCACCTGGCTTGCAAGTTGCAAATTGGTGTTGGTTAGGGTGCAGGGACATTCTATCACATGATATTGTACAATGTTTGTCATGCTTGGATATGAGTCATGTAAAGCCTAATTTGTAAAAAAAAAAAAAAAAAAGAGCAAGGGCCCTCGTCAGGAAGCCGCTGCAGCTTGCACCATCCATTGTCCATGCCTGCATTACCAATGAGAGTACCAACATAACTACTGTGCATCACCCTCCTATAAGTGTGACAGGTCAGACTGTTTCAGGGGCCTAACACTAAGGAAATGGCTTTGGTGGGAGGTATAAGACATTTTCAATATATATTGAATTATTAAACAACTTTTTTTGTGCTAATCTCTAAATTAGACACACATCGCCACCATGTGGCAGGCTGTCATAAGCAATGGTGTTGACAATGAAGATCCAGTGCCAGCCCCAGAAACCACCTACTCAAATTAAGCACTGGGGTCCTGGCCTTCTCTGCAGTCTTGTCCTACCTCTGGTAATGCATACCCACTGAGGTCAAGCTTGCAGCAAGTCTGCTTCTTATTGACAAATATATAAACTCTTTAATTTATTCTGAAACCTTCAGTGCAGGCAATCTTCGGTAGCTGTTTTAGATACGTTGTGTGATTGCCTATTTCTGCTTTTTACATTCTTCCCTCCATTGTTCAGTTCTTGTTGAAAATATGTCTTATTTATCATAGGTATTGCCTTTTTATTGTACTGGTCAGTGTCCAGTTACCCTGGAATATTTGTTGCACTATAGAAATTGTAAACTGAATACATGTTAAGCCCAGAATGATGGCAGAAAAGGCATAAATCAATTCATATACAGCAATATTCATTTAAATATGCAAGGCTACTTAACTTAAACTCTAACCACTACATGGCTAAAACAAAAAATCTTTATTAGTCTTCAATTCTTCCTGTGAAAGTCTCCATATTTATAGTCTATTTTCCACCTCTTCTTGTCCAGGAGCACTGGATGTTGAACAGATGTAGTGTGTCAAAATAACAAGAGTATTATTACTTCACTTCTCACCTACCACCAACAGCTCCTCTGCCATAGAATAGTATGGAAAATTATTTTGATTGACTGCGACCATTCACTATGATATTATAGCCTTATAGCCCGCCGTAGCGGGCTATACTGGCTAATAAAGGTCCTCTCCAGCGTTAAAGGCCCTGAGCCGAAGGCGAGGGCCTTTAACAAGGGAGAGGGACTTTAATAGCAGTATAGCCCATCTACGAAGGGCTATAAGGCTATTAGAACATTCTGTCACTAGAGGTCAGAATGTTCTAACAAAACAAACAAAGCCTTTTGGGAGTGTGAGGGGAATGGAATCCCCTCTGGCTCCCTGAAGCCTTTGTTCACAGCCAGAGCTGTGAACAAAGAAACAATGGAATGATGGAGCTCCGGGCTTAAACCAGCCATTATAAGCCCAGAGCACTCCATTGTTTTCAATGGAGCTCCCAACATTCCAATGTTCTAATAGATGTTCTATGCTCTTGGGCTGTTTATGAGAATATTTTGTGTGAGGTAATATTGGTTTATTATCATCATGATAGTAAAATCAATTAAATCTTTTATTCGGTAAGGCTGTCTTTAAGATTTTTTTGATGTACTGCCAGGCTCTAATAAAAAAAATATGTAAAGGTCCATGAATCCACAAACATCAGAATCCATCTTCTCCGCTCCTTCCAAGATCTGCTGTGACTTGTCTCTCGTTTCTTCGAGAATAATAACCTGTTTTATATAGTGCTTCATGTTAAATATATGCCATTTCTAATCACTGTAAATATGATGTCTATAGTACTCAATCTAATGGTACTCAGTTTACTGCCACCAGAAGGACTGAAGGCTGAGCTCATTCGCTTGCTGAGATTTGAGCTTTTCACTTGCAAGTCACAACAGACCACAGCTGCCAGAACTTAACTATCAACACCTATAAACATATTGACTAACATTGTTTTTGAGTTAGTAACCGCATAACCTCAAAGGTAATATTTGAATAAGTGATTTACAAATTTATGTTAAGCTTTAGGTGAGTGCTGTTAATCCGGAACAAATAGACACAAAGTCGATGAGGCTGGGCCCAAGGAGGGCCTACGTTTGATAACTACATAACTAGTAGCAAATAAACCATAATAACCATTTGTCAGGAAGCTAATTAATTAAAGCAGATACCATACACATTGTGCTCACACAAATTTCAATATATCTATTCACTATGCAAAACAGTATTTTGCACAGTAGACATACATTTAATTATATATGATATTTTATTAAATGGTATATAATATATTCTCTAGTTTTTAATATTGAAGCAAGGATACAAGTAAAGAATCCCAGGACACCAGGAAGCGAAGTCACTTTCAGAGGAGAGTCGATGTCCAGGAAGACACAAAGCTTGACAAAAACCCTGTCTAATTTCCTACTGCGAGAAAATATCACCGTCTTAACTTCCAATTCCCAAACCGGCTGCACCATGCAATAGCATCGTGATAACACATCAAATGACTGTGCAAAAGTCAACGTGACTAACAAAAAGTTGCAATGCCCCAATTCGTGATACCAAAACCATCGAAAACCAGCGACAGCCTTGCCAAACCCACACGTCATTCGGAAAGCACACTATAAAAGCCAATATAAAAAAACACGCCAAAACCAATTCAAACTAAATAGCACCATGGATGCACCCGGACTGAGTGCAGAGGACAAGCCGAACCCCACAAGCCCCATCGAGGACTAGCATCGAACCCCCTGTTCGGGGAAGGCCAAGGAGAAGAGGAAGAGGAAGACAGGGTTCAGTCTGCAGGAAGACCGGATCTTCGTCACGGAGGTTATAGGATACTACCAACAACTGTTCGTCACCTTCACTGCGGCACTGGCAACTCAAACAGGAATATGGCAGACCATTGTCACCAATGTCAATACAGTCAGAGTGGCAAGGAGGTCAATGGAGGAGGTCAAGAGGCACTGGCATGATGTGCAAAGGCAGACCAAACAGAAACTCGCATCCAACCAGAAGGCAGTAGCGGAGAGTGGAGGTGGGAGTCCTGCGCCACAGGAGGAGCTGGATGAGCTGGAGGAAATGGTGGCCACAGTCACCAGTGTGAAGACGGTGGCAGGAGTCGATGGCCTAGACACAGCACGATATGACCTGACCCAACAGGAACAAGGTGAGTGCAATCAGGAACTGGGGTGACGGGGTGAGATGGGCACAATGGCACACATGCACAATCATGAGTAGCACACGGCACACACAATGACTGTGGAACATGTCCCTCATAACCTTGGCACACTGCAGCACACTTCCAAACACCAAGTAGGCCGCCGTCCACCATATGCACATATGGGCCCCCTCCAAATAACCAACGACACTACCAATCAATGCACATGTGATGAATCCAGAAAAGCAGCAGCTGTGTGACCCACACTGACTAAGCAAGTGACACTGCATGACCAATAGCATGGCAACAGCCGAAATACATGACATGGTGCACAAATCGACATGGAGGTGGCTCAGTGTGGATCACATCCGTAAAGGAGCAGGTCACTCTCTGACAAATCCACGTGCACCTACAACCAATGCCATCCAATACACGCAGCAGACAAACAATGCACAAGGCCACAAAATCTGTCCAAGAGCACCAATGACCCAAGTCACAAACATCCCAGCCCCCGAAAAGCACACAATTGAATGAATGAATGAATGAAAAATATTTATAGAGCGCACAATGGCCAAAACGGCTTCCTGGCGCTGGGAGCTCTGAAGAACCGAACAGACAGGGCCAGGAGGATTAGCAGGGGTAGGCCAGGGCAAACAGAAAAGTTTTCAGCGCTTTACGGAAATGAGAAAAAATAGGGATCGAACGCATAGAAAGAGGAAGGGAGTTCCAGAACCGGGGAGCAAGAACAGAAAAACGGGTTCCACCAGTGCAAGATTTGTAAAAGCGGGGAACAGTGAGGAGGGCAGAAGATGATGAACGGAGAGTGCGGGCAGGGGTGTGGCGGGAAATCAAAGAATTAATGAAAGCCGGTGCAGAGTGATCAAGGGCCCGATAAACAAGGCACCCTAGTTTAAACAGAGATCTCTGCAAAATGGGCAGCCAGTGAAGGGATTTGAGGACGGGAGTGATGTGATGGGTTTTGGGCAAGTGAAAGGTAAGACGGGTGGCCTGATTCTGGATAGCTTGTAAGCGGCGGGTTTCATAGGCAGGGATGCCAGCGAACAAGCTATTGCCATAATCAAGGCGGGAAGTGATAAGGGCAGAAATGATGATTTTAAGGGAGTCAAGAGAAAAAAAACGAGAGATTTTCCGGATCATTCGGAGGGAAAGAAAACAGGAGGACACCACGGCGCTGACCTGGCCATGCATGGACAGGTCCTGTCTGACCTTGATGCCCAAGGTTTTAACAGAGGGAACGGGGGTGGGAGGGGGGCCAAGGATAGGAGGCCAGAAAGCAGGGCACCAGGGACTGGATGAGCCGCCAACCAGGACAAGCTCAGTCTTATCTGGGTTGAGCTTGAGGTGGTTGGCGCTCATCCATCCAGAAATAAAGACCATGGTGGAGTGAAAAAAGGATAGAGAATGAGAAGAAGAGGAAAGATCAAAGACGAGCTGGAGGTCGTCAGCGTAGTTATACACAGAGACCCCCAGCTCAAGAAGGGAAGAGATAAGAGGGTGAATATAGAGATTGAAAAGAAGGGGAGAGAGAGAGGAACCTTGGGGGACCCCACAGGGCACCGGGAGGGGAGGAGCAGAGAAGCCGGGAAGGTGGACGGCTTGAGTACGCCCTGTCAGGAAGGAGGTGATCCAAGAGAAGGCAGAACCTCGTATGCCCGCTGCGCTGACACGGTCCAAAAGAATGTTATGGTCGACCGTGTCAAACGTAGCGGACAAGTCGAGGAGGATCAAAGCTTGGGGGCAGTTGACGTCGGCCTTGGCCTTAAGCTCGTCGAGGACGGCTAACACCACGGTTTCGGTCGAATGACCCGAACGGAAACCAGCTTGGTGAGAAGCCAGGAGCTGGTTCCGTTCAACATAAACAGAGAGACAGGAAGTAACGTAGGATTCAAGAATTTTAGCAAGATAAGGCAGAAGAGAGATAGGTCTGAAGTTAGAGGGAAGAGAAGGGTCGAGACCAGGCTTTTTAAGAATGGGAGAGACAATAGCAGATTTAAATGAAGAAGGGACCAATCCAGTGGAAAGAGAGGCATTGAGAAAGGAGAGAGGGGTATCAGGACAGGAAGAAAAAAGAGTTTTAAGAATACGGGCAGGGGCACAGTCAGTGGGGGAACCAGACTTGATTTTGGTGAGCAGAGCTAGGAAAGAGTCCAAAGGGAGGGGGGGAAAAGAGGAGAAGGAGGATTTGGGCGCAGAGGGAACAGAGTGAGGAAGAGTAAAAGGAGTGACCAAGATGTTAGATTTAATTTTTACAATCTTCTCGATAAAGAAGTTGTTAAGAGAAGAGCAGAGGGCTTGGGAGGGAGTGAAGTGAGGGCAAGCACGATCAGAGGTGGCCAAGTTGTTTACCAGAAAGAAAATTTCTTTAGCTTTGTTGGCCGAGAGCGCCACTTGTTCAGAGAAGTACTTGGTCTTAGTGGCCAAAATGGCCTGCTTGTACTCCTTAAGAAGGATTTGGTATTTGGCCTTGTGGTCAGGGCAGTAGCTACGGCGCCAAAGGCGCTCTGAGCGTCTAAGCTCCAGTTTAAGGGTCTTGAGCTCCGGGCTAAACCAACGGTGAGCCTCGTGAGGGCGGATGGATTTAACTAGCTTGAGGGGGGCTACTAAGTCACATGCAGAAGAGAGCCAGTTACCAACTACAGCGGCCTGTGAGTCAAGGGGAATACCAGTGAGGTCTGGGGAAGAAGAAGCAAGGGAGTGAGAGAGGGAGGCCAAGTCAGCACGATTCCAGCTACGGGAGAAGACATTCTTGGGGCGAAGGGGCTTGTGAGGGGAGCCAGTGGTGATAGAGAAGGAGATGAGGGAATGATCAGACCAAGTACATGGGAGGATACTTGGGGGGGAGACTATGTCCTGGGAAGACCCAAAGGCACACCACCTCGAAGGGTCAAGGATCCACGAAATCACGAAATCAGAGCTGCAGGTTCGACTCCCCCACAATGCGGCACACACACATAGCAACCACAGAACATCACCAATGATGGCAATGTGGGACAAAGTGCTACACCTACACCACAGGACAAAGTACACAACAGGTTCCGCTTGTGCGTAGTAACTGGCCACTCCCATCTGGCATTGCCTGAACTGTGTGATGACAATGTACTGGCACTACCATACATCCCTCATGTATCGGAACACCCACTGTCTGCCATCAAATAGCCAGCTCAACCAAAACAGTCACAATGTACATTGTCTTGCAGTTTGCATGTAAACATCTGCAAAGCGGCAACATACATGGGAACCTCTGTTAACAGGCATCTCCCCTTAACATTGCAGGGGGACAAACAACACTTACTGCAGAGCAGACCACAAATCCTATTGGTGATGATGAAGAGGGCAACCTGCACATCTGTTCAGAACTGTATCCGTGAATGAACACCGGAAAGCTACGCAGCCCATAGGAACGCCATCCGCAGACACCACCACCTCATCAGATCCGCCAAAAGGGCCTCCTTCAAGGACCGCCTAGACAACAACGCACACAACAGTGAAGAGATCTTCAACATTGTGTAGGAACTCTCCAACCCCAGCTCCAACACCAACGTCATCCCACCTTCTGAAGACATATGCGACTCGCTGGCCACCTTCTTCCACCACGAGACCGCAGACATCCACGACAGCTTCAACGCCATGGCTGCCCCGGCAACCACTGAGGCCCCTGCCCCAACAACCACCATTCGCACCAACCGCCTGCTCTCCTGGACCAACATCAACGGCGACGACACCATCAACATCGCGAACACCATCCACTCCGGATCCCCTCAGACCCTTGCCCACACTGCATCTTCAACAAAGCCAGCACCACTGTCGCACCACATATCCGGAAAGCCATAAACATCTCCTTCAAAACAGCGACTTTCCCGAAGATCTGGAAGCACGCAGAGATCAACGCCATATTCAAGAACCCCAAGGCGGACCCCAAGGACCTCAATAACTTCCAACCCATCTCCCTGCTTCTGTTCCCGGTTAAGGTCATCGAGAAGGCCATCAACAAACAACTGACCAGCTTCCTTGAGGAGAACAGCACCCTAGACTCTTCCAAGTCTGGGTTCCGCAGCAACCACAGCACCGAAACTGCCCTCGTCGCCGCCACTGATGACATCAGAACCCTGCTAGACAATGGAGAAACCTCGGCCCTCATCCTCCTGGACCTGTCAGCTGCTTTCGACACGGTCTGCCACAGCACACTACGAACGTGCCTCTATAACACCGGAATCCAAGAGAAGGCCCTGGACTGGACCACCTACTTCCTCTTTGGCAGAACACAGAGCGTCCGCCTCCCCCCTTCCACTCCGTAGCCACCAAGATCATCTGCAGCGTACCCCAGGGCTCATCCCTCAGCCCAATGCTGTTCAATGTCTACATGGCACTGCTCACCAACGTCGCCCGACAGCATGACCTCAACATCATCTCCTATGCCGATGACACCTAGCTGATCCTCTTCCTCACCAAGGACCCCCACACCACCAAAACCAACCTCCACGAAGGAATGAAGGCCATCCCTTACTGGATGAGGAACAGCTGACTGAAGGTGAACTCGTACAAGATGGAGGTCCTCATCCTCAAATCTAGCCTCTCGGCCTGGGACGGCTCCTGATGGCCGACTGCACTAGGAACAGCCACAACACCTACTGATCACGCACGCAACCTAGGGGTCATGCTCGATTCCACCCTCTCCATGACGAAGCAGGTCAATGCCGTCTCCTCCTCCTACTTCAACACCCTCCGCATGCTACGCTGGATCTACAAGTGGATCCCCACCAAAGCAAGAAGGACGGTCACCCAGGCCCCCGTCAGCAGCAGACTAGACTACCGAAATGCCCTCTATGCAGGAGCCTCAGTTAAACTCATGAAACGGCTCCAGCGCATCCAGAACGCCTCAGCATGCCTGATCCTCGACACCCCTCGCCACAGCCATATCACACCCCACCTGAGAGACCTGCATTGGCTCCCTGTCAACAAGAGGATAACCTTGAAGCTCCTCACCCACGCACACAATGCACTCCACAACACCGGACCAGTGTACCTCAACAGCCGATTCAGCTTCTACACCCCCACCCGCCAGCTCCACTCTACAGACCGCCCCCCTCACCACTGTCCCCCGCATCCGAAGAGTAACCCCCGGCGGCATATCATTCTCCCACCTCACCGCCAAGACATGCAACACCCTCCCCATCTGCCTACGGCAGACCCAAGACCTTTTAACCTTGAGAAGAGTCCTCAAGACCTGGCTCTTCGAACAGAAGCAGCATTCCCCCCCTCAGCGCCTGACACCCTCACGGGTAAGTAATGCGCTTTACAAATGCCTGATTGATTGATTGATTGATGGATTCAGACACCCTACAACGGATAATGGACAGCCTCCACACCTCAGCCAAGCTACCACGAGGTGACACCACCACTTGCACAGACCACACAGCAGGAAACACACGCCACCAAGGCTGTCTCCCAGGGCCCCCTTAAACATCACATGGAATTCCAACGTCATGTGGTGCGTTGCCAGGTTGAATTGGCTGATCAGCTGCGGGTGGGTTTCGAGCTTGTGGCAGCCAAACTCAATGCCATACGTGGGTGTCTGAGTCCCATCAGGGACCACTTACAGTCCCTAACGGACACACGGTTTCCACACCATGTTCAACGACAATCCTTGGCTGACATCGCTGGGGCCATCTCTCGGATACAAGAACTGCCTTGTCAGAGATGCACCAGCGATGACAGCACAGAGTTGGCACTGATGCTCAGGACAATTGAGACCATGGAGCAGATGTAGGCTGGAGGTATGACTGCCACTGCTGAACACCAGCGAGATGTAGCGGGGATCCTCCGTTCCTTGCAGTTCATCATCCTGCCATTGCTGCCATTGAGCTGGTCCCAGATGTCTGCAGCAGGAACTGCGACACACACTTCTCTGACCCCTGATGTGTCCGTGGCACACAGTGATGCAGGCATTACCCAGCCACACACACCGGGCACACCGGACACAGAGGAAGTATCATAGGGCTAAGATGTGGATGGTAATTACTATGTGAGGAAGGAGGTAGTAGATTCCATCACCGCCGTATGACCTGTCCCTGCCTGGTTCTGCTCCTTTGCATCATGCGCTGGGACAACATCTTCCACTGACCCCCAGAACACTCTGCGACATACACCCGGACTCCGACATGGACCACCATGTTTTCACAGGTTGACAACAACACAGCAATTTGCTGCGGACTGCAGTCTCCCTCTCCCAAATCACTTTTCAATCCCCAAAGGACTCTGGTTCGCACACCACTGGGCTTCCATGTAATGTGGGCTTGTCATGGCCATGAACAGCTCCAGTTCTGGAATTCAGCAAAATGTGAATAAAACATTCAAAATCACACAGATTTGTCATGACTATGTTCACTCAAGTGTGAAAGTATGGATGTATGTATGGACAATGATTGCACGAGAAGGTACACCTTGTAAATTACATCAATGCGCATGTTGAACCTTGAGCTACATGGCCAGTTGGATGTCTGTGAAGGTGAGTACTAGCTTTGGCCTCTTTGCACATTGACGACAATCTCGCAACCCTCCAACGTAGGAACACGTCCATGTATTGAATAGGGCTGAGTGTAGGAATGACGAAATCGGTAGCAGGCCAGAAGTGGTGTCCTACATCACATGTGACACCAGTAGTTCACTTTGCATACCTACTCACACACATCTGTGTGGACACGTTCTGTTTTGATTTATAGCATTGCTCCACATGGTCAGAGGTTGGACACCATACTCACATTGCTGAAGACACGTGAGTGCACAGGCCTGCCAGCAACTATCCCAAAAGACAGTGTTTGGATCACAGAGGTGGAGCAGTCAAAAGGGACTCACCCCCATTGTACATGCGTCACTCAGTCCCTCCCTGTGAAGGGACGATGCTCATTGTGGCACCCGATCCGTACATCTACCAATACTCATCACAGTTGGACAGTAGTGAAGTTGCGGAGAGTTTATTAGCATGTGCGTGTCAGTATGGACAAGACAAGGGCCACAACATGCGGGGACTTGCTTATACACAGCATGGGACCATGTTGAGGTGCAAGACATGGCAGTGCAAAAATGTACACAAATCATTATGGATGGCAACGGTCTCAGCCCACCTTGCATTACAGGACCAGTCATGTGATGTTTTGCATCTGCACATTGCCACGTGTGAGGGGACACGACTCACAGCCCATGGGGTCTGCATAGTGCTGTGCCACTGGACTGTGCCGACTATCTGCTCTGCTGACAGTGATTGGGTGGAAGTTTCCAACAAGATCATATGTCGTGCTAGATTGCCATGTGTGTACTCCCCCCAGCAGTATGTCCGATTTGGGAACATTGCCAAACAACGCTGTGCTGCTCCGACCATGGAAGTGCCTCACCTCGCACAGGTGTGTGTACAAATGCATAGTTCCATGCACATGCATTTTGAGCCCAGATGAGGGCTGACATGTCAACTGTTGCGGTGGGATATGTAAGCATTCCCCATGACGCAACAAGGTGTTGGGACCTGTGCTGTGGGTGACAATCTGATGTGGCTGCAGAAACGTAGTTACTCGTCCATGCATGCCAGCGCACTTTAATGGGCAATGTGTTCCAATAGTACGTCGTTGTCCGGTTCAAGGAACACCAGGGTGACCCAATCCATTAACTGGTCCGGGCAGATGTGCTCAGTCCATGCTGTTTCCCTAAACCACAACACAGCCCAATAGGGTAGCGCTTCGATGTGGTCACTGCAAACGAGGAGTTGTGCAATCTCCCATTCACAATTGCCAGTACGGTATACACCTGTTACAATGCATTTTTTACAACGCAGCACTGTTACAACGCATCTTTTACAACGCAGGTACTATTACAACGCATACATTTACAACTTATACTGTTACAACGCAGGTACTGTTACAACGCATGTACTTTTACAACGCATATATATATATATATATGTATTTATTTAAATTACATTAATTTTTTAAAATTAAGTTTGATTTTAGTAATATGTTTATTGTTTTTAAAAAATTAATATTTGTTTATGTATTGTATATTATTATTTATACTCATTTACCCTGTATATGGTAAATGAGTATAAATATAGTAATGTATATTTTAAAATTTCTAATGTTAAATTAATGTGAATATTAATTAATGAATTAATCAAAGGAAAATTATTTATCAATTACATAGTTTATGAGAAAAAAATATGTATGTATGTGTAATAAGTAATAATTATGAATATAAATAAAAAGGAAGTATTATTGTTTAAATTTGTGTATTAAATATTTAATTATTATAAGATATAATAATTAAATAATGGAAAATTAAGTATCCATTATATTGTTTTGTTTAGTAATATGAGTTTTAATTTGGGTATTTAAGTATTAATTAATTAATGATTTAAATAAAAAGCAAGTATTGTTGAAATTTGTGTATTAAATATTTAATTATTATAAGATATAATAATTAAATAAAGGAAAATT
The DNA here is from genome assembly GCF_964263255.1 of Lissotriton vulgaris. NCBI lineage: Eukaryota > Metazoa > Chordata > Amphibia > Caudata > Salamandridae > Lissotriton > Lissotriton vulgaris. The sequence goes on along the minus strand of NC_141690.1, from coordinate 253,688,272 downwards.
AAGTATCCATTATATTCTTTATTTTAGTAATATGAGTATTAATTTGGGTATTTAAGTATTAATTAATTAATGATTTAAATAAAAAGGAAGTATTATTGTTTAAATTTGTGTATTAAATATTTAATTATTATAAGATATAATAATTAAATAAAGGAAAATTAAGTATCCATTATATTCTTTATTTTAGTAATATGAGTATTAATTTGGGTATTTAAGTATTAATTAATGATTTAAATAAATGAATTTTGAAATAAATATGTATGTTTAATAAGTAATAATTATGAATATACATAAATTGGAAGTATTATTGTAAAATTTGGGTATTAAAAAGAAAATTATTATATGATATATTAAATAATATTTTAATTCCATTTAAATTTATATTTTGTTTTAATTAGGGTATTAGAGTATTAATTTAAATATAGAATAATTATTGTTTAATTATTGGTTAACAATTATTTAATTTTATTTAGTGGAGTTTTAATGAAAACAAGTACATAAAAAAGTACTTAAAAGTTTACTTAGAGTATTAATTTGTGTATTTTATAATTTAATTTATTTTATTTTATTTAAATAATTATTTAATTCATTTAGAAAATTTTATATTCAATGGAGTAGACATTTAGACTTTATTAATAATTAAGTTTTTAAAATAAAAATATAATTAATTGATTTTGTTTGGGAAATACTTATAGAAATGTTTTCGTTCCCACGCTTTAACATTGTTTTCTATGGATACATTTGTCCTTCATTTATTTTCATTAAACATCTAGACATGTAATGCGGTCCGGAATTAAAGTAAAGGAAACCAAAGGAAAGAATTGGAAAAAAGCGGGAAAGAAAGAAGAAAACAGGTAAAAATAGAAAGTATATTTTTTATATGATAATATGAAAGATAAGAAACATTGTATTAAATAAATTAAAACGAAGAGATAGTATTTTATTATGTAAAAATATTTTTTTATTACATACAAAAAATATTATAATAAACTTCACTTTTTTTGATATTTAATGTATATTTTTGTAATATTTTTATATACATGTAATAATATATACAATTATTTTATATGCACAAATAGTTTTATACAAAAATGTACAGTAGTCCTTTGTTTATTGTTGCAGCATATTCTGACGTCATTACGTATACGCGAGCGTCATCGGCCATTTTGTGGAGTACCGGAGCAGGAAGCAGCAGGAAGCAGCAGGACGCTGATCTACGATCAGGTAGGAAAACAATCAAATATTAAATAATAATGTTAAATAATAAAAGATTAACATTTATTGTAAGGATATGTTAAGTAGAGGTTGCTCGAATTTAAAAAAATGTTATTTAAACAACATGTCGCTACTCGTATTATTAGAATATGCCGATGTTGGGTCGGTGGGCGTGGGGAAGATCGGTAATTACTTTAAAGTATGATTTAGATGAATTAGTTTTATTAAATGATGAAAAAGTGTTTTCAAAAGTATTTCATATACCAAACAATATATTTATGTATGCAAAGTATTAAAATGCATTTTCAACTGATATTAAAGTTTGGAATTATGGAGTTTGAGAAAGTTAGTTTTAAAAATAGTTGTTAAAATATTATACGAATGTTAATAGTGATATTTCCAATGTTTTATCCGTGCTTTTATAAAAAAAATATGTATTTGCTGAAGATTCAAATCTTGGGATTATTTGCGAATAAGTGATGTTATGATTGGTTATATTGGTTGTATTTTAGTTTGAATTTACAAATTTGGTTTTGACGTTCTGATTTGTCTTTCGCTTGAAATTATTAAAGCAAAAGTTTCGGGAAATTTGTTTATTTTGCTTTATTAGACTTAAAGGCTGAATTGATGTTTTTTGATTTTCGAATAAAAAGGTGAAGTCTGTATTTCTTGTTTTAGCAGGAGTTGAGAAATTTGAAGTTAGCAAATGAGGTTATTTCGAATTTTAAAAATGACTAGCCCGGATTGTTTTTCATTTTTCGAAGTAAACATAGTTTATTCATATATGAATTACTTATTGTTATGTAAAATGTTTTAGGAATTAGCACTTAATGTAGAAACATGGAAATATCAATATTTTGATTACATATATATTTTAATCAATCATTTTATGGTGTCGTACTGAAAGAAGAGTTTAGAAAAATATTGAAAATGCATTTATTTTATTTGCAAAGTAATTTCCTATTGTTTAATAATGCAGTTCAAACATGAATGCTTGAAATATTTGTTCTGCAAATTTTAGAAAGGCTTATGTTATTCAAAATGTAAAAAAAAAAAACCAGTAAGGGATTTTGTTAATAAAGACTGCAAAAAAATTAATTAAATGGAAAAAATAGTGACCCAACATTAAATATTAAAAAATGTTTTAGAAAAAATGTTTTGGCCAATTTGAATTAGAAAAATATTTAATTTAGGTAAAAGCAGGAAAGTAATGTCAATAATAGTTTAGAAAGAAAGGATATTAGCAAGATTCTCAAGGTAATCTAGAGCCACACACAACGAAAATTGTTGTAATAGTGCCAATAGTCGTTCAGACATTTCCTTAGTTCTTTGAGTAATCCGTGAGTTTAGACTACCTGTGAGAGTTTGTGAAAGTCTCATTTCTTGGAAACTTTGCTCCTTCTTCAAAGTTTCAAGAAATGAATAGAAATTAGGGTGGGGTTTACCAATTACATGATTGAAGGAGTTATGCCATCCCTCAATGGCATTATTTGTTTTGGCCTCTCCCTCTAGGCAACTCGAATAACAGTTCCACCACTCCACATGGAAACGTGGCTTCCTCCTGCGACCCGATCTGCCTAGGTGTCCAATCCATGTGTCTTCCATATAATTTAAAATGGGTGCCAATTTATCTTCGTTTGTTAAATAATAATCTGATTCTGTAATGGCAGTGTAGTACTCGTCTACACTTTCGGGAGGGACAAAACAAAGAGCTGTTAATTTTTTTAATTCGACTTGTAGTTTGCTGTCCGTTGAGTATTCAGTAACTAAGGGTGTTTTCTGTAATTTACGCCAGAATGCCTGGGAAAAGTGGAAAAAACACCCTTGAATTTGGGTATCCGTGTACAGTTTGGTGATCACATTGATCATACTCAATTCAAAATCGATAATTATTTTCCTAGGACTTTGGTTTGTTTTGGACTTAATCACAGTTAAAAATTCTGTGTAAGTTGCTGAAGTCTTATCAGGCAGCAAACTATATACTAGGGGTATTACACTATTATTAATTTTTGCTTGAATAGTATAAATTTGGGTGAATGGATGGGGCGTGCTTTTAAACGTCCCATCCATCATCCAAATTTCACTTGCTTCAAGCTTAACAAGGTTGCGTGGAGTACTAAAAATTATTATGCGCTTAAGAGGGTTTTCGTTATCATGCAGGAGGAAAGGTTCATTAGAAAAAGAAATAGTAAGTTCAGGAGGAATATTGATATCAGAAAAGGTATGTGGTGTGTTTATTTGAGTATTACTTGCCTGCTTTTGTCGTTGTATAATTCTTCGCAAATTATGAAAGTTTGGAATATTACTAGCAATATGAGTAGGGACATGTTGTGCAACCTGTCTCAAAATAGATCCTGTGGATTCATTGGAGGTGCTTGCAATAGCTTTCAATTCATTTACAGTTTCTCTAACATCAACTTCCATTGCAGAGGCAGAGTGGTTATGGTCAGTTGTTCTTACAATAATATCATTGACCGTAACCGCTCTGCCGCTGCAACGAGTTGTATGGTATTGCACGCATCTCCAATGAATCCGTGGATTACTTAACCTATCCTTACAATAAATGTAACCTGCATGAGTTAGTAATTGTTTTCCTTTTCTGGATGGAATATATTTAGCAGTTTGTTGTGAAGACATTTTCTGAAAAGAAAGAATAAATGTTTTAATATTTAGAATTTATAAATTTAAAATAAACATTTGTATGCAGTTTTCATTTTGCATTACTTTGATTATTGTTTATTTCTATATTATCCAGCACATTTTACATGTTTCTTAACTTTCCAGCACTTTCCATATTGTTGCACTTAACTGGAGTTAGAATAGTAATTTACATATCTAGACTATCCTGCACTTTTTCGACTGCTGCACTTAGCAGGAGTGGGAATAGTATTTTACATGTCTCTTAACTATCCAGCACTTTCCCTACTGTTGCACTTAACTGGAGTTGGAATAGTAATTTAGGCCTCTTGACTATCCTGCACTTTCCCTACTGTTGCACTTACCAGGAGTTGGAATAGTAATTTACACCTCTAGAGTATCCTGCACTTTCCCTACTGTAGCACTTACCAGGAGTTGGAATAGTAATTTACACCTCTAGAGTATCTTGCACTTTCCCTACTGTTGCACTTACCAGGAGTTGGAATAGTAATTTACACTTCTAGAGTATCCTGCACTTTCCCTACTTTAGCACTTACCAGGAGTTGGAATAGTAATTTACACCTCTAGAGTATCCTGCACTTTCCCTACTGTAGCACTTACCAGGAGTTGGAATAGTAATTTAGGCCTCTTGACTATCCTGCACTTTCCCTACTGTTGCACTTACCAGGAGTTGGAATAGTAATTTAGGCCTCTAGAGTATCCTGCACTTTCCCTACTGTAGCACTTACCAGGAGTTGGAATAGTAATTTACACCTCTAGAGTATCCTGCACTTTCCCTACAGCAGCACTTTCAAGGAGTTAGATTATTATTTGATGTGTTTAAATATTATCCAGCACTTTCCTTACTGTTGCACTTACCTGGAGTGGGAATAGTAATTTACACCTCTAGACTATCCTGCACTTTTTCGACTGCAGCACTTAGCAGGACTGGGAATAGTATTTTACATGTCTCCTAACTATCCAGCACTTTCCCTACTGTTGCACTTAACTGGAGTTGGAATAGTAATTTACATCTCTAGAGTATCCTGCACTTTCCCTACTGTAGCACTTACCAGGAGTTGGAATAGTAATTTACACCTCTAGAGTATCCTGCACTTTCCCTACAGCAGCACTTTCAAGGAGTTAGATTATTATTTGATGTGTTTAAATATTATCCAGCTCTTTCCTTATTGTTGCACTTACCTGGAGTGGGAATAGTAATTTACACCTCTAGACTATCCTGCACTTTTTCGACTGCAGCACTTAGCAGGACTGGGAATAGTATTTTACATGTCTCTTAACTATCCAGCACTTTCCCTACTGTTGTACTTAACTGGAGTTGGAATAGTAATTTACACCTCTAGAGTATCCTGCACTTTCCCTACTGTTGCACTTACCAGGAGTTGGAATAGTAATTTACATCTCTAGAGTATCCTGCAATTTCCCTACTTTAGCACTTACCAGGAGTTGGAATAGTAATTTACACCTCGAGAGCATCCTGCACTTTCCCTACTGTAGCACTTACCAGGAGTTGGAATAGTAATTTAGGCCTCTTGACTATCCTGCACTTTCCCTACTGTTGCACTTACCAGGAGTTGGAATAGTAATTTACACCTCTAGAGTATCCTGCACTTTCCCTACTGTAGCACTTACCAGGAGTTGGAATAGTAATTTACACCTCTAGAGTATCCTGCACTTTCCCTACTGTTGCACTTACCAGGAGTTGGAATAGTAATTTACACCTTTAGAGTATCCTGCACTTTCCCTACTGTAGCACTTACCAGGAGTTGGAATAGTAATTTACACCTCTAGAGTATCCTGCACTTTCCCTACAGCAGCAGTTTCAAGGAGTTAGATTATTATTTGATGTGTTTAAATAATATCCAGCACTTTCCTTACTGTTGCACTTACCTGGAGTGGGAATAGTAATTTACACCTCTAGACTATCCTGCACTTTTTCGACTGCAGCACTTAGCAGGAATGGGAATAGTATTTTACATGTCTCTTAACTATCCAGCACTTTCCCTACTGTTGTACTTAACTGGAGTTGGAATAGTAATTTACACTTCTAGAGTATCCTGCACTTTCCCTACTGCAGCACTTACCAGGAGTTGGAATAGTAATTTACACCTCTAGAGTATCCTGCACTTTCCCTACTGTAGCACTTACCGCGAGTTTGAATAGCAATTTACACTTGTACATTTTTTTAAACTTTATTCAGTGCTGCGCTTACATAGAGTTGAAATATGTATCTGTTCATTTATACTATGTGGTATTCTTTAGTGTTTATGCTTGATTCATATATGTATAATGAAAACTGTTTTTCACTTACTGTTAGTTTTGGATCTTTGGTTTGCAGAAATGAGTTCTGGCACTTGCAGTTGGTTTGCTTCGATGTTGTTCTACTTCTTGTGAAATTGAGTCCTTAAAAAAGGAAAGTATGTTTAAAAATGTGTGAGATATAATTTATGAGGAGAGTGATTTAAATGTTTTCTTTACATGCATGAGATATGGAAATGACGCATACTTTAGCACTTTCTCTGCACTTTATTTACAGCAGCACTTATTTTGAGTCGGAAACGGAATTTAGTACTGTGGATTATATAGTCTTTTGTCTATTGCTGCATTTACATGCATTTGGGATTGTAAATATCAACTCTGGAGTTTACTGTACTTTCCCTACTGTTGCACTTACCTGGAGTGGGAATAGTAATTTACACCTCTAGACTATCCTGCACTTTTTCGACAGCAGCACTTAGCAGGAGTGGGAATAGTATTTTACATGTCTCTTAATTATCCAACACTTTCCATACTGTTGCACTTAACTGGAGTTGGAATAGTAATTTACGCCTCTTGACTATCCTGCACTTTCCCTACTGTTGCACTTACCAGGAGTTGGAATAGTAATTTACACCTCTAGTGTATCCTGCACTTTCCCTACTGTAGCACTTACCAGGAGTGGGAATAGTAATTTACACCTCTAGAGTATCCTGCACTTTCCCTACTGTTGCACTTACCTGGAGTGGGAATAGTAATTTACACCTCTAGAGTATCCTGCACTTTCTCTACTGTAGCACTTACCAGGAGTTGGAATAGTAATTTACATCTCTAGAGTATCCTGCACTTTCCCTACTGTAGCACTTACCGGGAGTTTGAATAGCAATTTACACTTGTACATTTTTTTAAACTTTATTCAGTGCTGCGCTTACATAGAGTTGAAATACGTATCTGTTCATTTATACTATGTGGTTTCTTTAGTGTTTATGCTTCATTCATATATGTATAATGAAAACTGTTTTTCACTTACTGTTAGTTTTGGATCTTTGCTTTGCAGAAATGAGTTCTGACACTTGCAGTTTGTTTGCTTTGATGTTGTTCTACTTCTTGTGAAATTGAGTCCTTAAAAAAGAAAAGTATGTTTAAAAATGTGTGAGATATAATTTATGAGGAGAGTGATTTAAATGTTTTCTTTACATGCATGAGATATAGAAATGAGGCATACTTTAGCACTTTATCTCCACTTTATTTACTGCAGCACTTATTTTGAGTCGGAAACGCAATTTAGTACTGTGGATTATCCAGTCTTTTGTGTATTGCTGCATTTACATGGATTTCGGAGAGTAAATGTCAACTCTAGAGTATCCTGCACTTTCCCTACTGTAGTACTTACCAGGAGTAGGAATAGTAATTTACACCTCTAGAGTATTCTGCACTTTCCCTAAAGCTACATTTTCAAGGAGTTAGATTATTATTTGATGTGTTTCATTAATATCCTGCACTTTCTCTACTGTTACACTTACCTGGAGTGGGAATAGTAATTTACACCTCTAGACTATCCTGCACTTTTTCGACTGCAGCACTTAGCAGGAGTGGGAACAGTATTTTACATGTTTTTTAACTATCCTGCACTTTCCCTACTGTAGCACTTACCAGGAGTTGGAATAGTAATTTACACTTCTAGAGTATGCTGCACTTTATGTACTGCAGCACTTACTGTGAGTTTGAATATTATTTGATGTGTTTCATTATTATCCTGCACTTTCTCTACTGTTGTATTTACCTGGAGTGGGAATAGTAATTTACACCTCTAGACTATCCTGCACTTTTTCGACTGCAGCACTTAGCAAGAGTGGGAATAGTATTTTACATGTTTCTTAACTATCCAGCACTTTTCCTACTGTTGTACTTAACTGGAGTTGGAATAGTAATTTACACTTCTAGAGTATCCTGCACTTTCCCTACTGCAGCACTTACCAGGAGTTGGAATAGTAATTTACACCTCTAGAGTATCCTGCACTTTCCCTACTGTAGCACTTACCGCGAGTTTGAATAGCAATTTACACTTGTACATTTTTTTAAACTTTATTCAGTGCTGCGCTTACATAGAGTTGAAATATGTATCTGTTCATTTATACTATGTGGTATTCTTTAGTGTTTATGCTTGATTCATATATGTATAATTAAAACTGTTTTTCACTTACTGTTAGTTTTGGATCTTTGCTTTGCAGAAATGAGTTCTGGCACTTGCAGTTGGTTTGCTTTGATGTTGTTTTACTTCTTGTGAGATTGAGTCCTTAAAAAAGAAAAGTATGTTTAAAAATGTGTCATTTATAATTTCTGAGGAGAGTGATTTAAATGTTTTCTTTATATCTTTGAGATATGGAAATGAGGCATACTTTAGCACTTTCTCTGCACTTTATTTACTGCAGCATTTATTTAGAGTCGGAAACGCAATTTAGTACTGTGGATTATCCAGTCTTTTGTCCATTGCTGTGTTTACATGCATTTGGGATAGTAAATTTCACCTCTAGTGTATCCTGCACTTTCACTACAGCTGCACTTTCAAGTAGTAAGATTATTATTTCTTATGTTTCATTAATATCCTGCAATTTATATACTGTTACACTTACCTGGAGTGGGAATAGTAATTTACACCTCTAGACTATCCTGCACTTTCCCTACTGTTGCACTTAACTGGAGTTGGAATAGTAATTTACACCTCTAGAGTATCCTTCACTTTCCCTACTGTAGCACTTACCAGGAGTTGGAATAGTAACTTACACCTCTAGAGTATCCTGCACTTTCCCTACAGCAGCACTTTCAAGGAGTTAGATTATTATTTGATGTGTTTATTTAATATCCACCACTTTCCCTACTGTTGCACTTACCTGGAGTGGGAATAGTAATTTACACCTCTAGACTATTCTGCACTTTTTCGACTGCAGCACTTACCTGGAGTGGGAATAGTAATTTACACCTCTAGAGTATCCTGCACTTTCCCGACAGCAGCACTTTTAAGGAGTAAGATTTTTATTTAATATATTTTATAAGTATCCAGCTCTTTCCCTACTGTTGCACTTTACTGGAGTGGGAATAGTAATTTTCATCTCTAGACTATCCTGCACTTTCTTTTCTGCAGTACTTACCAGAAGTTGGAATAGTAATTTACATCTCTAGACTATGCTGTAGTTTTTCTAGTGCAGCACTTTCCGGGAGTTTGAATAGCAATTTACACTTGTACACTATCCTATACTTTTTTCATCGCTGCACTTAGCTAGAGTTGGTATATGTATAAGTATTTTTAAATTATCTAGCATTGTATAGTGTTTATGCTGTATTCATACATGTATTTCGAAAACTGTTTTTCACTTACTTTTCGGTTTGGATTTTTCAATAGCAGAAATGTGTTCTTGCACTTGCAGTTGGATTTATTTTTTCTTGGATTGGTGTATTTTTCTGAAACATTTTAAAAAAAAATTATTATTTGATTCCGTGTTAACAGATTTATTTTTTGCCTTTAAATTGCAGTGTTTAGTTTCATATAAAATATTTTTATTACCTTTTATAACGATGTCGAAAATGTTTTTGGGGCCAGTTATGATTCGAGATATAATTTAGATGTAATATCTCTGTCAGAAAATAAATATGTAAAGTTTATTCGTAATGCGACCTTTTACATATAATAAATAATAAATGAATTTTTGGAATAATGATGATTTACCTTATTTTAACGTTCAAAAACGGGTCGGTTTCCAAAATGAATTAAATATTTAGGTCTCTCGTTTTTAACCGTTCTGAATTGAATTCTAAGAGAAATATAATAAATAAAGAAAATATTATTGCTTTTGTATTCTATTAAAATGACCTTTTCCTCTCAAAAGTATTTATTTTAATTTTATGTGTTAATTTACATTGGACGTATTTTTAAAACATGTAATTATTGTTCGTTTATCTTTATTTATTCCCAGTAATATTTCCCCTATATTTAATTATATTTCAAATAAGAAATATAGTTCAGATTATTTAAGTATATATTTATTTAACATGACTAATATTTATTCAGTTAACGTTTTCAGTAAACGTTACTTACATGTAAATCGTTGGTATTCGTTTTATTATGAAGATCAGTAACTTTCACTGGGATGACAGGGTGAAAAGGTCACAGAGTGGGATCTCACGTCTGCTCTCTCGGGTAGTTGAGGATCAACTAATTTCAAAATGGTGTCTCACTACTATTTATAAGTTTGGTGTAGTATCACTAAATTATTTCAAAAAATATGCGCTGGAAATCGTTTTGAATTTTTACATTCATTTCTCTGAGAACATAAAATTAAAAAATCAATTATAAGACGTTTATATACCGTTATGTTTGCCGTTTTGGCATCCATTTTGGCTATTGTGTTGTGGTAATAATTCATTGAAATAATAGTAGGACTCAATATTGTGATACCTTCTCAAAATGGCGTCCATGAATCCTATATATATGTTTGTTTAATCCGAAAAGTTACATATCGTGTATAATAATAAGAAAGTGTATATTTTAGTTTAAAAGAAAGGAATTAAGTAAAATGTTATCATTTTTACTAATCGAAATATTAATGTAAGTACTCGAGTATTAATTTTATTATTCGAGTATTAATTTAATAAATAATTAATTGTTAATCGTAATGATATGGTAGTTTTTCATGCCGTTTTTTAATACACTTACCCACCCAAAACCCCTATTTTCCCTGCATGCCGAGCCAGGTTATATTTTACAAAGGGAATAATAAATATATATTTATATATAGTTATTAAAAATAGTTGAGTAATAATTTATTAAATAATAATGTAAATTAATACTCGAGTAATTTTTTAATAAATAAATAATTGTTATTCGTAATAATATGGTAGTTTTTCATGCCGTTTTTTAATACACTTACCCACCCAAAACCCCTATTTTCCCTGCATCCCGTGCCAGGTTATATGTTACAAAGGGAATAGTAAATATATATTTATATGTAATTATTAAAAATACTCGAGTAATAATTTATTAAATAATAATTAAAATTAATACTCGAGTAATTATTTAATAAATAATTAATTGTTAATCGTAATAATATGGTAGATTTTCATGCCGTTTTTTAATACACTTACCCACCCAAAACCCCTATTTTCCCTGCATCCCGTGCCAGGTTTTATTTTACAAATGAAATAATAAATATATATTTTTATATAATTTAAAAAAATAATCGAGTAATTATTTAATAAATAATTAATTGGTAATCGTAATAAAATGGTAGATTTTCATGCCGTTTTTTAATACACTTACCCACCCAAAACCCCTATTTTCCCTGCATCCCGTGACAGGTTTTTTTTTACAGAGATTTTTTTATATATATATGCGTTGTAATGGTACACGTTGTTATATGTAGCGTTGTAATGGTATTTTTCCTATTGAAGTACTATTTTGCGTTGTAATAGTACTCGTTGTAATAACATGCGTTGTAGTAGTATTCGCGTTGTAAAATCCGCGTTGTAACGGTATGCGTTGTAACAGTACGCGTTGTAACATCATATATCCGCCAGTACATACACCAACAATCAGTGCATCCCATGCACGGGTATCCCGGTGACACTCTTGTTCGTGGACCAACAGGGGGCGCATTGTCAGGTCATAATCCAATTCAGCTACTGTTGCGTTGGATAGGCAGACCTCCATGGGGCACTCGAATGTGCATGATCGACAGTGGAACCAGGGCTGGATGCAGGTGGCATGGGCAAGACGAAAACTCAGACGGCAACTGATTCTCAACACTGCCATTGGCACAGATTCCAATAGATACAGCATTCATGCACAGTACAGTTCCACATGACAGGGTTTGTGCATGTGTCCGGGAATGCCTGCCATTGCGTTTGTTGGTCTCGTAGCACGGCACTCCTCAGACCGGCTGCAGTTCGGTGGACGATATGCCGCAGCTCAGGGCAATGAGTCCTATGTGTGTGAAACGTTTGGACGTATGGGTGGTTTTTGACCAATGTGTCAAGGGCATCCCTTGCAGGTGTAGGTTGTGCAGGGACAAGTGTGTGTGGGCAAATTGGTTTTTCATTAGCGATGATCGTGGTGTGGGAGTAGGCAGAGGCTGGTTTGGTATCTCACACAGTGTGTGCCAGCCACATTCAGGACCAAGGTTGGAGTGTCGGTTGGCCTTCCGTCTTGTGTGTAGAGACAAAGGAGCTTTCATTCCTAATTTTAGACTGACTACCGCTTGCATTTTTGAGATGTGATGTGGCCTTTGTGCTGACTTTGATGCCAGACCTGTGATTTGGGGTGCACAAATTTCAAAAAAGTGATTTGAGAGGAGCACTCAGTTTAGCTCTAATAGTTTACTTATACTTTACTTTAACCTGGCGTGCTGTTGAGGGAAGCACACTGTCCCTGTGTGCTAATGACTAAGCTAATTGGGTTTCAAGTGAAAACAAAACTTTGACTTTTAATTATAAATGCAACAAAAATCCATTATTTCAGTACATCAATTACATATGCACTGCAATCCAAAAATTATTTGAAGAACTGCCCAATGCATTTCAGGCCGGTGGTTCTTCTTCCGGGGCTTGATCTGTAAACAAAAATTAATAAAACATACACTCAATTCCATAGAACCCATGTTTCAACGAAGCAGTTGTTATTTATATACTAATGACAACATAAGAAAACAGTCAACAGGTTATTCCACTTATTTAAGTGATCTAAAACAAAAGGGGGTTCATGTAGGATTAATGCAAAATGGGAAAACATAAAGAACAAGAACCTCACCAAAGAAGCGCCATTCAAAAAAACTGAACGCCAAAACAAACACTACTAGACACCAATATGTCCTCAGCCCTCAAGACACAAGCAGCTGTTGGCATGTTTGCATGTGCCAAGGGCACGATTGGAACTGCGCACCTTGTTCAGTCTCTCTCTTTCTCTCTCTTTCCTTCTCTCTATTTCTCTCTCTCCCTGTCCTTTGATGAGTGCCTGACACCTTCTTACCTTGGATATTGTCTTGCAGGCTGTGACTCACAGATTGTCCAGGGATGCCCCGCCATGACTCTTCATAATAGTTGTTTGGAGCCAAATTAGTTTTTGAAAATTTCAGTGGTGCATGGATGATTCAGGATTTCTGTACTCACATGTTTGTTAATTGCTGCAATTGTGCGTCATTAGGCGGGTACTTTTTTCCATGTTTTTGGGCCGTTGATGTGCAGTGTCTTGGTCCGGTGGTGGTGGGGTATGCCCTGGGTGGGGCGGGAGGGGTGGCAGTGTTTGTTGTGGTCCTCTTGGGTGTCCGGCCCACATGATCAGTGGCTCCATGGTATCTGTTGTTCTTCAAGTGTGGCTCTGGGCTGGGCTCCCTTTTGTGGCACCAGGTCAGAACAAGTGTTAGTTTCCTGGAGCTAACGCGCCTTATCGCATGTTTTGTGGTCGTATCGGCGATCTGGCTGGTCATTGAGAATGTTGTTGAGTGGTGTTGTAGTTGCTTTTAGCACAGGAATGCTTTACATCTCATTAGCGATAGTTGCAGGGGTCATCTGTGGCGATGATTTTTGCAGTTGCTATCGCAGGTAAACTGGTGATGTCGGCTGTTAGCCCCTGCTTCTGAATGAGGTGATGATTTTATTGCGTCTTTAGCTGCAATAAAGTGCCGTTCCCTCAGCGATAGCACCTTGAAAATATGCCCTAAGATGCTCCCCCTGGCTGGAAGAGACTACATACATGTATTCATACTCTAGTTCATTGGTACTCACAAACATTTTCGCAAGGGCCACAAAGTTTGGTCTGTGATGTGACTGAGGGCCGCATTGATTCTAGCAGGGTGGCGATCAGGGGGTGGGGGGCATTTTTGGTGCACGATGGCTTTGAAAATTAAGGTGTTTCTAAAGTTAAGTGGTGCAGGACAACCAAGTTAGTTCCTTTCTTTATCTTCAATCAGCCTTTATATAAAAGCTTGCCTGTATATTTAACATCTTTTTAATGATAGTGCTGAGTCGAGTCAACAGCAACCCAGGGCTGCTGTTGATCAAGGGTCCGCATGGAAAGGTCAGGAGGGCCGGATACTTTGAGTATCACTGCTCTAGTTTATTCTGGATCTAACTTTCACTGCACCGATATCCATGACTTCCATGACACCCTCTGGACAATCCTCCTAAAACATGCATGTAAGTGCATATGGTACATGTATTCTGCCCAATCTCTGCACCAACATGTACTGTGTCCTCATTTTAATGGTGTCAGCCTGAAGCTTTCTTTAATTCCTGACATTCCACAACTCCAGAATTCATACTCCACCTCTCTTACCATAGAGAAATATTCATATCATTATCTTAAAATCCAATCACACGTTGACTTTGGCATTGCCAGAGAACCTCTACAGTGGTCCACTATCTTTTGGCTAGATTTGCGCTGTATACATGCCACATACATACAAATATGTGTGCAAAAATCCAAAAAGTCATAAAAAAGCTTTAGAAATTCATGACTTTCATAAAATGATTAAAAAACAGGTGATGTCCTGGAGTTCATTCAAACAAAAAGGTGTAATTGAATTTAGAAAACTAATTAACCAACTTTTCATTATTTAATCACCTGGGGAGGCTCAGAAGTGCTCAGCTCGCAGGAAGTGTTGTATAGCATTTTAGGACCCTAGCGTAATTTTTCCGATTCATGCCCTTATATAGGTATAAATCACCTTGTCCTTATATAGGCATAAAAATCATAACCATATTTAGACATAGCCCATGCAGCCAAAATACAGGCATGGATACTTTCACTAGTTCCGAAAAGCCACAACGATTTCTTGGAAAACTCTGCCTTAGCAGTCAGGGACTTCCCCTTGCTTGAATATTGATTCGCCTAAGAACTCATGGAGTTTTCAAAGAACTGCCATTATTTGATGACGTTATTATGTCCAACTTTACGTCAAACTCGGCACCTTCAAGGTATAAATATTCCCACACATGCCCAAGCAAACACACAGTGGTTTGGAGCAGTTCAACTATCTACTTGCCCCACACAGCTCGCTACAGCAAGTGCCGAAGGAAGCCGACCCTCCAGCTGACGCACTGAGAGGGACACTGTCTTTTCTCTCGCCGAGAAATCCAGCTCCAGTTTTTCCATGCTCCCCATGCGGGGTGTTGGGAAATCAAGTCCCGAGACAGAGATACCAGTCCTTCTTCATTCTAAACCAAGGTACAGAGCTGATTAGACCCTAAGAGAAATCTTGGATAGATTCTTGGCAAAGAATACTAAACCTATGCTTCGCCATACTTACTTCTTCCCTCGTACTAGACTTAGGCTAGGTACATTGGGGTAGGTGTATTTTAGAAGCACCAGTTGAGTACTTTTAGTCATGTTATTTATGTATGTATTTTATGGCTTAAAAACCATACCATGCTTATACAGTATTATTTTATAATACTCTTCTTGTTGTACTCATTATACTTTACAGCCAGTATTATGATTGTAGCAGTTCATTTCTTCTGAATGAGAAAGAAGACTGTTCAATAAATACTTTTTATTGAAAACACCCGTCTATCTATTTCTTTGCACCTCTGGTGAAACAAAGCATGCACGATTGGCTGAGTAAAATATCTATCTATTGTTTTCACGACTCTGCAGATACGTTTTATCTTGGGGAAACAAAGTTGTCATGTTTATGCGGTTGTCAGAAACGAATCCCTTCTTGTTTATTCGAGAAAGTTTCTAGTGACCTCTGAGCTAGCTGGCACTCACAATTAAGTCTCATATATTCGATAGACACCTAGTCGACCTAAATCCTACATCACATCTCTAGGATATATTATTCCATTGCGCTGAGCCTATTGGGATTATAGGAACTACTCTACAGAAGTGGATCCAGTGGAGGTCATGCCAAGTTTTGAGACAAGTCTTGACCACAGTGCCCCCGGGTGATTCGAGCGCTATAGAAGAACAAATAACATAATATAACAGAAGATTGACAGCCTCATTTATGGAAAGTGTTGCATCGCTGGGGAAAACAGTGATTCAACACTTTTCAAAGCGCCATCCTTGCGATTCCGTGGATGCGCCGTATTAACACTACCGCGGTCAATGCAGCAAGGATTGCAGAGATACGTCAGGAATCCTGATGTATTGGTGGGAAATAATGATGCATTGCTGGTGTGTGTCCATAAACTGATGCAACTCCAGCAATGTGTCATTACACATGGGACGAGTCCCATGGAAAAGGCCCTATGTCACTCCTTACGCCTCCTTGAAGCATGTGTAAGGATTGTGACGGAGTCATGTCGCAGGAATGGCGCAGTGAAATCTCATAGATTTCACTGCACTGCTTCTACTAGGCTTTTTACAGGGGAACACCCACCCTGCATACATAATTAAGGTCCTGAATATTCTTTGCTATGATAAGGAATTCTGCTGCTTCTGTCTCATAACTGTCTAGAGATCTCTCCAACATACATTGCAGGGCAAGATGGGCAGTTGCTTGAAATATGTATTTGTGATATGCAGGTTAGATGTTCAAACCGAGGCCAGAGAAAGCAATGCTTCACCAATTTGAAGCTGAAATGATTATTGTCATTTTCAATGTTATGACATTACAGAATGCAAGACATAACGGTGTGATGGAACTGCCACAAACAAATCTGGGAGCTGAAAAAGTATCCCAAAATGGGGATGCATTTCCAGTACTTGTGTTTTTGTCCTTTTATATACATTTTTTAAATTGTTTTTCAGTAAAACAAAACCAAACATGCATATAAGGGACAAAATATGCTTGTGGTCCATAGAGCAACTTACAACACATTGGTGAATGGACCACATCACATCAAAAGATGGATGGATTATCAGTATACCCTTGTGGAATACGACACCATGTTAACACATGGTTCTCCAACCAGAAAATAAATACAAATTTGGCTTTCCACATGTAAAAGTATTGAGAAAAATGCTTGACACAAATCAATCACTCTAACCCATTCAGCCTTGAATTTGAAATAGGATCACAGAAGGATTCAGTACCACAGGACAACTTGGAATCATAATTTTGTTGACCCTTGGCATGTCCTACACAATCCTGTACTTGCCACTAGATTTCTGTAACCCCATTATAGTGCCACTAGGTTTCTGTAAACCCATTATAGGTGAATCACACTGACTTCCCATGATCTCCTTTAGGATGGCCTGTGCAATCATTTGTAGTCTCACACCACAGGAAGGACGGTATCTCTGATATCGTATGTCAAATCCTCCACTGTTAGTACCGGGGACATCTCTGTACAAGGATTCTGGTTCACCAGTTTGAACGCAATATCGTCATCATTAGTCTGCAATTCAACTCCATGGGGCGTGCAATAGATGGTAGAGTTCATCTTACACAAGAGATCACATCTCAACAAATAGACTGGACTTGAATCGCACACCACAAACTGGTGTTGATCCTGAAATGTTCCTATTCTCACAGGTATATCATCTGTCAATGGGTTTGTCATTTTTCTGTTAGCAACTCCCACAACTTGGATCGACTGTCCAGAGAGGGGTCAGGTTTGACACTACTGCAGATCTCACAGTAGAGCGGGTAGCACCAGTGTCAATCAAGAACGTAATTAGGTGACCATCCAAGTCAAGTCAAAGAGTCAAGCCAAGTCAAAGAGATTTATTGAGCACACATATCACCCATGGGTCTCATGGCACTGGCTTAAAACTCCTTGAGGGTTGAAGCAAACTGAAACAGAGAGGGCCATTATAGATGATCAAATAGCCAGGTTTTTAATTCCCTGCGGAACAGCTTGTGGTCTGTGATAGTGTGGACATGTAGTGGAAGCTCATTCCAAAAAGCGGGAGCCAGGTAGGAAAAGGATCTATCGACATTCCTGGAGGTGCAGATCCTACGAGGGGTAAGGAGAAATTTGGTACTCGACCTAACCCTCCTGTTTGGCTGGTACCACCTGAGTTTTTTGGAAAAGTAGCTTAGCCCAGTCCCATACTTGTTCTTGGGTACCAGACAAAGGACTTTAAAACAAATTTGTTTCCTGATGGGGAGCCAGTGGAGGGTATTCCAACTGGACGCAGATGGAGATCTCAATGGGAGGTTTAATACCAGCCTGGCCGCAGTATTCTGCAGGACTTGAAGTCTGGAGTAGAGCTCCTCATTAATGGATGCTAGTAGGGCATTTCCATAGACGAGCCGACTTATGATTATTCCCTCGACCAGCGGATTCCTTGATTCGATGGGAATCCGTTGAAAGATTTTTCGTAAACTATGCATTTAATCCGGCTCCAGGTACCACTTATATGATTTATGTGATTTTACATGGATAACTGGTTGTCAATCCTTATTCCAAGATTCCGCACCACGAGCTTAGGAGTGGGACAGGGGCCAAGGTTCTGGGGTTACCAGACGTTTGACCAAAATTTGAGAGCCTTACCGAAGAGAATGGCCTCAATCTTATTGGCATTGAGTTGGAGGTGGTTAATGTGCATCCAATTATCAATGTGGATCATACCATTTTTGTATGGTGTTGGTGGGGTTGGTGCCAAGGGTGATCAGTAACTGAGTGTCGTCAACATACGACACCACATTGAACCCTTACGACCTGCTCACTTTGGCCAAAGGTGTCACGTAAAGATTGAAAAGCATGGGACTTAGAATGGATCCTTTGGGGACTCCCATTTTTATTGGCTGACTATGGGAGAACAGGGTGCCCACTTGTACAGCAGAGGTTCTATCAATTAGGTAGTTTCTAAGCCAGTCTAGAGCTAATCCCCTGACTCCCATCTCCCAGAGCCGTTGTTCTAAATTACTGTGGGAGTATCTGCCTCTACATACGGTCCACGCTGGTTTACCTCTAAAACTGCTCCAAGGGTACAGTCTTACTCCCCCTGAGGCACTGTCATTGCAATGGGTCCAGATCAAATCCATCCAAAGTTTCCATGAAGAGCATTTGATGATATGCTCGATTACCCTGTGAAATTCTTGGAGGTTGGGGTACCTGCACTAGCTGATTTGGACCCCGTCCCAATTTACAGAACAAGGTCCAGTTATGGTGTTGATAACATCAGGCACCTGTATACCTTCTTCACCCTGAAACAGATTAGCTGGATTTGCCCTACACTTGCTCTCCCATTGCCCGGTTTTGTCACAATAAGGACAGGCAGTGGTTCTTTTCAACGTACCAATATCCACCCCTGACTTGGGATCTGTTCCTTTCCCCATCCTGTATTGCTCGGTGCATTCTGAGTCCCTCCTTGACTATTCCCTTGATTTTGACCTACAGTCCCTCTTTTCTTCTGCACCTTTTCTGCCCTGTTTGCATTCATCTGGACCAGCATCAGTTTATCCTTTATTTTCCTGTGCTAGGAATCCACCTAATCGCTACAGTATCTGGCATAGGGCAGGATCTCGTCCACATACTTGGTTTGCCAGCAGATTAGATGTTGCTGAATCATGGCGCTAATCTCTAGTCTCAATCCCAACACAAACTTGGACACAAACTGTCCCATATCTTTCGGGACTAAAGTATCCAACCGACTGTACAGCTTCAAGGCTTGTAACAACCTTGCATATTAAGTATGCACCGATACCTTCGGCTTGAGTGGTTCGGTCTACCTTAAACCCAATCAATATCTTGTGGTGTGATCTCAGACTGTAACCATGTGATCACCTGTTCGAACTTCTTCATGATCAAAGGTGAAGGACCATGAGTTATGGGGTCACTATCTAGCTCGGTAGAAGGCCAATCAACAGCAATTTTTCATGCTGACCATAAGTCCAGTACATTCAAATCAATCCATCACACCATTGAAATCTTTACAAAGTGATCAACTTGCTTATACCATTCAGCAGGCTTCTTCCTCAGCTGAGGTAAGTCATTTGTAAACGCTGCCAAATCACCCCTGCTCCAAGGCACATGCACATACCCTCCGGTTCGTACCTCCCACAATCAGTAAGCCTCAACTCCTGAAACAATCCCCCTCCCGACAGAAGCGTTTCCCCTGTCACCTTCCTAATATTCTTATTCGACCATCTTTCTTCCCCCTTATCAAGCATGCTCCATGCGCGAATCCCTATGACCAGTTCTCGAATGTGTGTCTTTAACCCTATGACTCTTTTTTCCTCTGGTTCCTGATCAGTGTAAGGCAGCCTATGGTTTCCCTGCATCATTTTCGTCTTGGACAAATCCACATCATACCTTTGGGACAATTCTGTCAATTTCTCGTGTGCTCGCCTTGCTTTACGAGTGACATCCTTTGCAGCCAGCGTTGTGTGAATGTTCTTGATTGATTGAATTCTATCTATAACGGCAGACAATTACTTGTTTTGCTGATTGCAAGAGTGAATGTGTAAAGTGAGATTGTGAAGGAGAGTGAACCATTGCGAGGAGGAAAAGGGTGACGTCAGAATGTGCTGTGCTGCGATAGGGCGTTTGGTGTAATGCCACACTGGGATTAGTTGGTGATTGTCAAGGAAGTTGAAGTGAGAAATCTGGTCGGTTGGAGAAAATTGTCTTAATCGTGCGATGTTTTAAAATATTACAGGATCTGTGTTGGGGAGTTAAGTGGTGACTCGAGTCGGTGAGGAAGCCCCACCCGAGGATACCAAAGCACAATACATGACCACAAAATGTAGGATTCCACAATATAGTTTGGATTCAAAATTGGCATAAGATTACTGAACTCTTATGCCCATTTCTTACGGGAAATGTGCATGCGCGGGGTGCGCGTATGAGCAGTTTTCTTAAGCAGTATTTCTAATGGCGAAGAAGAGGAGGAGAACAGCCCGGGGATGCCATGGTTAAAAGGTAAGTGTTTTTTAATTGCTTTAAGTTAGTTTTAAGTTATATATTAATAGGGGGTTGGAGGAGGGCGGCGTAGCAGAGCTACGCAGAGTCCCACGGAGTTTGTTGCCAACTCCATGGCACTCCGCATAGCCTCGCTACGCACACTATGCCCAGGGTTACTCTTGAGCCCAATAAACCAAAACAAAATGAAACTCATGGACCGCAAGCGTCGGCCCAAAACCACATTCACTCGACTCTCATTTCAACTCCGTAAGACATCACACAATCAGATCATCACCACAATCTATCACCCAGTGAATCCCTATTGATACTCACTCCTCTGTTCACCACTGTTCTGGCTGCACAATCAATCTCCGTCGGTCTCTGCCAAAATCCGTCCTTCTCCGTTCTCGATCATTGGGCAATTTCTGGGAATCTATTGTGTAATTCTTTTCTGGAGTTTTCTAGATTCTGCCCACGCTTCAAGAGACAAGCATCCTCTGCTCACAACTGAATGAGCCGGGTTCCACGCTCTAGACTTACTCTGGAACCCCTGACCAATGTTTCTTTGTTGCCTGTTTGTGAGTGAGGAGGAGAGAAATGTTTGTTAGCCAATTAAACATTACTGTTCCAATGAACCTTGACTACCAAATCACTTTAATTAGTTTATTACAAAGCCAAGAACAGTTGGACATACAAAACACCTCAAAATTATGGTGTACAAATTCATTGGACCTAATACAAAGGCAAATCTATGGGTGAAATTAAGACCATGCAGCATACACAAAATAACCAGTTCCAGAATCAGGACACAGAAAATAATTGCACCGACATCAAGAGTCTTGATCATCAGAAGTTCTTAGCTGAAAAGCATTAGTCGGTCCCTACACTATCACTGAAGTGGCATCCCTACTTAGCATTTCCCAGGCAAGTTCTGAAAAGGTGTCAGCAAGTGAAGGCCTCCTAAGAAGACCTTTCACATTGAATGGGTTATGCAGCATGAAGCTACAGAGCCTGTTCAAAGATGCTCTGGCTCTGAAGGCAAGGCAGAAGTCCCCAGACTCTGTCCTAACCCCAACACAAGAATCGAAATGCAAACTCCCAGAGGGTAGTGTGGCTTCACCCCATCCACGCTAGACATCTCCTTGTAGGTAACTTCCCATGTGGCAGCGATGCTCTCAGGCCTTGGCTCGATGACCTTGATTCCTAGGCTCTCCCTGGTGAGAAAGAACACCATCCCACATTATCAGCATCGCAGTTCAATGTATCTTCTCCTCCCTATACCTAATTCCTAAAACAAAGACATCATTCTAACTAACAAAGATGCGTTTCTCCACCTGCAACAGAAATGTGAGAAAGAACAGATTCTGCATACACATGAATTCTACTAGCAAACCCTAACTCGAGAGCGACAGGGAGAAATACACATTAGGCCTACAGAATTCGGCCAACATAAGAAACATGTAATTTCGTTAGGCACACTTTTATGTGATCATTGTTAATGTGCACATTTAAATCAATGCGTTACATAACACACAAATTATCTCCCATTAGTCACATAAAAAATTCTTCACATTAAGACTTTCATCAAATAGTACGTGATTGCAATGCTGATTTCTCCACATTGTACAAAATTATACCTATCACTTCGCTTTACACGTTAATACATTACACAATCTAATGACACAAATGTTAACACAATGAAAGATTATATGTGGGCGCGAACTACCCATAATTATAATGCACTCCTACAACTGCCAGAGCAGTCAACGCTCTATCAGATGTGACACATAAACATGTTGATGTGTCAGGCACCATAAATTGACCACAGGGTCCAACAAAATTTTCAGCAGAGTCACTTTTGTTAAATTGTGGAAGCAATAGCAGAGTCGGTGGAGACTAGGGGGCAGATGTAGCAAGCCTTTTGCGATTCGCAAAGGCCGGAATTCTGCAAATTCCGGCCTTTGCAAATCGCTAAAGGCTTTTTAGCATTTTTTAGCATGTATCAAAAAATCGCAAAGTAAGGAATCGCAAACATTTGCGATTCCTTATTTTGCGTAAGCATTTAAGGAATCACACATTTTGCGATTCCTTAAATGCGATTTATGTAGGTTTTCTAAATTGCGAATTCTTTTAAAAATGCCCTATTTGGCATTTGTGAAGGTGGGATGTGATACGCCTACATGCCCATAGGGCATGTATGTGCACCATATGCACACACATGTAGATTTCAGGGGTGCAGGAGGGTGTCTTTGAGACACCCCTGCACCCTTGAAAATATTTTCAATTTGAGATTAGCAAATTGCGAATCGCAAATTGAGAATATTTTCATAATCATTCCTATGGTCCAACTCCCTACACGAACTCTCATCATGTGGTGGAAGAAAGGGAGAGATAGGGATGTATTATCAGGTAGTAGCATTGACTTACAGGGATACCAGGACAATGGGCAACTGGAAAAGCGGCATGCTCTCTCAGTGATGTGTGTGTGTGTTTTGTGTTTGATCGCGCCCTTTGTTTTTTGTCTACTCTATGATGATTTTGTGCAAACCATGTAGCCGCCCACTGGCAAAAAACATAAAATATAATAGAGCTCTGTAACGCAAATGTGTGAAAATCCTAGAAATCCACTTGATGTGCAAGATCTCAAATTGACTGACACTACTTCTTTATGTACTGTATTCCACTGCTCCATAGCTAAAGCTATATACATGTAACCACACACACATTAAAACAATTAGAAATAAATTAAGAATAAGACGAATGACATACTTCATTTCTCCAGCAAAGTAAGTATTTTCTGTGGGATCTTTACAGTCTCCAGAGGGATTTTTCCTCAGTTGTTTGATAGATCACATTATGAAAGATGGTCTCAATAACCCTGCACAGGTGAAGGCTGTTTTGTTGACGTATTTCTAGCCATGTAATGCGTCTAAATATTTATCAGCTTTATACGACATCTCAGGGCAGGGCCTGGTGATTAGAGGCATGACTCATGTGTTTTTTCTGTCGCTCTACTGAACAGTGCTAGGCATGCCGAGTAAGCAGCGATAAATGGAGGCCCTTGACGGGCGCCATTTCAAATCGGGCTGGAAGGATTGCTCTGCCTAAAGAATAATCTGGGGCCATATTATCAAGAAAGAGCGATACATTATCACCGCTCTTATCGGCAGGAAACTGCTGCTAAAGCGGCGATAATCGGCTTGATAATATGGCCTTGTGAATTCCCATAGAAGCCCAGTTTCTGGTGTTAACCTGGGCTTCTATGGGAATTCACAAGGGCATATTATCAAGGCCATTATCGCCGCTTTAGCTGCAGTTTCCTGTTGATAAAAGTGGCGATAATGTATTGCCCTTATTTGATAATATGGCCCCTAGAGTCAGCAGCATGAGCCGCCGCAGCAGTGACTTCTGAAACTTTGCTGTATCTCCACACAGCAGGCTGGCTACAGCAACCTGAGTTTCATAAGCCCGCGAAGGCGAGGGGCATGATTAACTTGCTGAAAACATTATCATAAATATGTAGCCACAGTTTGCTACCAAGCACTCCTGTGCTGAGTGATCTTCTTCCAGGGCTCTGACCCTCATATTCTTTGTAAAATATCAGTGTGCATTGTGTTCATCTCAATGAATGCATGCAATGAATTTAGCATTAGAATTGTTGTTCGTATTTCAGTCGAAAATATGCTTTATGTTGGGCTTATGTAAGGAGCTCCATGATGAGGAGTTACGGAGGGAAAGGTCATGGTCGTGAGGATATCACTAAGGGGCATATGTATGTAATTTTCATTTTGCGATTCTCAAATTTTAATTTTTAGGGAATCGCAATTAGAGAATCGCAAAACGAAATGTAGGTAGGATTAGTACATTTTATTGCGAATCCCACTTATTCCTTATATGCGAATCGCAAATTTCAATTCGCAAATAAGGAATACCTTCTCATTCCTATGGGCTAGAAGGCCCATAGGAATGAGTGGGAAGACATTCTCACTTTGCGATTCTCAATTAGAGTATCGCAAATTGAGAATGCAATTTCAGGGTAGTAATGGTGTCAATAGGACACCCTTTTGCACCCCTGAAATTGACATGTTTGCACATGTGGCCCACATACATGCCCTTACCACATGGCACTTTGAAAAATGCCAAAAAGTGAATTTTTCAAAGAAATCGCAAAATACCACCAACCTGACGTTGGTGGTATTTTGCGATTCCTTAAGCCAAAAGTCGCACAACTTGGGTGCTTCCTACATTGCATTTAAGGAATCGCAATTTGCGATTCCTTAAATGCAATAGCAAAATAAGGAATCGCAAATTTTGTGATTCCTTAGTTTGCATGTGGGTTTTTGTGTGCTACATAGCACACTGCCCTAATTACGATCGCAAAAGCTGAAATTCTGCAAATTTCAGCATTTGCGATCGCAATTAGGCTTCCTACATATGGCCCTAAGTCTCCCTGTCATCTGTCTTTTTTTTGTGCAATTTTTTTAATATAGAACAAACTCAACCCAAAGGAGAGTTTTACATGAACACCAGTTACGTTGCATAATGATACATTATTTCTTAGTAAGCACGGGGGTGGGGGGGTTAATTGATTTTCCAAGAATCACAGGCTGTTGAGCTGATGCCGAGACTCGAACCTGGTTTCCCAGTTCCTAAGTAGGCAGCTCTGACCATTACACCACATCCTCTCTCCCACTTTTCTAACACTGTGCTCAGGGTGGTGCCGTTCCACATTTCCAACTTCTGCAAGAGGAAATGGATAGGCAAGAGAGATGTTGTGCCTCACGCCATCCCTTAATAAAGCCGGAAGGACTCTTACTTACTCCCAGAGAGAAACACAAGCTGCACCAGGTGTGCCTGACTTACTTCTGCAGAGCTTCCCCCAGCAACATCGCATGGTGTCTTGTGGGACTCAGAGCTACTTCCTTAAATTAGGTCTTTGTCGTGGGTTCAGGTACAACAAGGGTAGGCTTATTCCAAATGATGGTTACAAAACTGTTTCAGGTATAAGAAACCTTCCTCAGGAGCTAATGATTTTGCCAGCCCATTTCGAGGTCTTCTGTGACTCTTCCAACAAACACTGATGGGGCTTGGGAAAGGGAATGCAATGCACCTGCCGGGAAACACAACATGGGAGCACACACAGAGGATAGCACACATCTTTCCTACAAAATAACTAAAACAGGAATGTAAGGCTCTGGTGTGGTGGCATGGGACACACTGTTGGTTGTGCACAGCTGGCCTTGATCTGGACGGCACTATTACAGTCTAGATGCTGGGAATGTGCTTTTCAGCAGACTCTGCGGCTGGTTATAAAGGACAACAAGCTGCCTACACCGAGACTGGACTACTCTAGGTAACCAGTGAGAGAGGTAGACGTTCTGCCCAGCAGTGGCGGCTCGCGGAGGGAGTGCTGTGGGGTGGGTGAGGAAATATAATTTTTGATCGAGTAGTGTTCCCCAGCGAGTACCCCACCGTCTCCATGTGCTAGCTTGCAGTGCATGTAATTTCCCTCCTGTGCCAGCTACGAAGACGCAAATACATTTGCGTCCGTCTTTGACTTGTCCTCTTTCAGATCCGCCATGAACGGATTGAATATTCAGTTCCTATATATGTCGTGCCACCGTCTTTTTGTGGTACACTTTACACGTTTTTCAGCTCTGGCGAAGTAGGCCCAGAATATGCCATTGAGTTTTTTTCGAGTTCTCTCCTGCTTTCTGACTCCGAGGGCCTCAGTCCAGGCTACCTCTGTACCAGTGGCCCCCACCTTACTCCTTGCGCGGCTCCGGCGCATAGCCTAACCTCTGCCTGCCAAGACCGTCTTCAACCTTCGAATTATCTGCTCCACTCCTCGAAAACACATTCCTGTCTCGTAGTTCAAGTAAACATCCTCCCAGCTGCAGGAGCAGAGGGCCCGGTTCTTCTGTCTCCGTGCAAGTAATTCATAGACTCCGTTGCCATGGTAGGTCCATGCCCCCTCACCCTGCATGCCAACACGTAGACGCATATACACGCAGACAGTATAGACAGTATAGTCTCTGCCCGAGAGACCTTCCTTCCAGACACTACAGTTCTTAAAACATACGATATTAGATACGATATTGGGATCAGGTTGATCTGACATCTCAGACTTATGTCTACACTTGTAGTGCTAAATGTCAAGTCCTTTCACCCTCTGGTTATACGTCAGACCCACGTCAAGCTGCTGCGCGCGCATCTTTGCTATGAATTTCTGCTGACATTGCAAGATTCTCTTATGTATCCACCCATTTTGTGACCTCATGATTAATGACGTTTCTAGTACACGCCTTCATGCACGCCTATTATAACGCCTATTGTATGACGTTTCCATGTTTTATCTCTTCTTTTCCAGCTGTTACGCCTACTGTTACGCCTACTGTTACGCCTACTACATGCTCATACATTGTAATGCATTGACTATATATATGTACTTCTGTAAACAATATGTTGTCTGTCTGCCCCTTCCTGAACCTGTGTGGTGATGGAATGGTTATGCCACCTTGGCTCGAGCCAATAACCCAATTCCTTTTACAGGAATAAAACCCTTTTGAGTTTACCTCAATATCCCGGATTTTGCCTCTTATTTTTCTGAGTTATTCTTATTGATTATTGATAGCAAATTAAGTATAGGTAATCGATTTTACCACAGTTCTGGCGCCCGAACAGGGACCCCTCCCCCACCCCACGCGCCGGTGGTGCGTTGCAGGCCTAGCCCCCTGCCACAGCCGGACGGACAACTACGCGTATCCGCAGGATTTCCTGTATCTCCCTCAGGCCAACGGAGGTGACTGAGGCTGCGATCGACACCCAGACGAGGCAGTGAGGAGTGCGGAGGATCCCAACCCGAGCCTAGCTGAGAGAGCAAGATCCGAGGTATACAGAGGCCCACCAGGTTCCGAAGTTCCGAAGTATCTGCGTCGAGTCCGAGTCCGAATCCAGTCCGCGTCGAGTCCAGTCCAGAGTTTCCGAGGCCTTCTGTTTCCGTGCTTCCTGGTGAGTACCGTTGCTAGGGACGCATCCTGACGTGCGCATTAGTTTGTGCCGGTCAAGACAGGTTCGGGTGCACGAGCCTGGTCTGCACTGTTTAGCAGTGTATCTATACTGTTTAGCAGTATATCTAGTTTGCACCCGCACAAGGTGTATCTGTGCCGTTTAGCGGTACATCCTGTTACATGTCATTGTACTCAATTAATGTGGTTCGTTCTTGAAATGTTTTAATGTGTCATTCAAATGTCGTGGTATGAGTGAATGTTCGATTTTCATTGTTGTGCTTACACGTGTTTTATGTGTAGTGTGTATATCCGAGTAAGAACCAAGTAGCCAGATTTCAGAATGCCGTTGTTTTCCAAACTAAGACAAATAAAAACCCGCAAAGGGGTTCTAGAGGAAGCCGTTCCCGTTCCACCTAGGGACACTCCAGGGTACTTTATGTACCATAAGCACGGCCTAGATGCCGTTTTGTTTCTCGATTTATGGGTGGATTATACTAAAGAACTGTCAGAGAATCAGAGATGGCCCGCTGCTGGGACATGGGATGCTGATTGCATCATGAGAGTAGAAGAAGCTTTATGGAAAAAGAAAGCCAGACAGTCGCAGAAAGATGCCATCGAGTTATGGCGTAAAGAATCGCATAGGCGTACCGAAAAAGCACACAGACTAGAAGAAAAGAGTAAGGAAGAACCCGACAAGGTCCGAGAAGACGCATTAGTTGAGGAAGGTATCAGAGTAAAACTAGAACAAGTAGACAGACAGCGTAATACGCTTATGAATGGTATGTTCCCCATCCTGTCCAAAGGCCTGCCAAAGGCCTCTCCAGAAGTACCGAAGGACCTACCACCCCCATTGCTCCCGACTAAAACGCACCCGAGGACAGCAAAGGACGTTTTCCTTTCTTCCTACTTAGATGATGTTGCTCCCACCTATGTTAATACCCCATTGCCTGCGCCCTTGCCTGCGCCAGGGCCTGTGCCTAACGGTCAGAACCCTTATGCTCTTCCTCCCCCACAAGCTACTCCTCCCCAGAATCCTCCTCCTACTTCCCTCGATACAGATCTGACTAACCCTTTCGGAACCGGTGCCTCAGGAGGCGCGTCTGGAGGGGCTGGTTACCAGACTCCGCCACCAAACCATCGCCTGAGTCTTAGAGAAATAGCGCAACAGCGTACACCTAGAACAGATATTACATTTTATGGAGATCGCCTTGCAGATTGTAGATATGATCCAGTACCTGGTAAAAAGAACGACGTAGACATGTTACTTGCATCAGTACGTTTACGACGAGTCACGAACTTCCTGATGTCATTGCCTGGAATGACGGATCACTTAGATCGAATATATAAGTTTGTGCAGACAGGAGTAGGGCCTGAAAGCATTAAGGAGGCCATGGCCCATCAGAAAGTAGATACTAAAGCCAAGTTATTACGGTTTCTTATAAACTGTTTTATTCGAGAAGCAGATAGGCCGGGTACGAACCCGGAAGATTTTAAAGCACTCCATAAATGGGGCCGACATATAGCCGATGGACAGCATGACAAAGAAGCCTGTATAGATAACATGTACCGAAGAATCAGAACTTCAATAATTAAGATGCATGAGAAAAGACAGCCCGTACCGGAAGTAGATTCCGACAAACATGAATCCACAGAGGAGGAGGCAGAGGAAGAACCAGAGACACTAGCACAAGCACAGTTGCCAGTCAGAGAAATGGTAGCGTATGTAGGTAAAGGAAGACCGTTTAATAATTCGATGCGCCCAGTGCGCCCGGAATGTAAAAGAATATATCAGGAAGCCATGTGTAATCCTAAAACACCCGAACACTTATTCCAAGCCACCGACCGAGTACTTCAAGAGCGCATGGGGTATCATGCACTTGACTCTATGGATGAACAAGAATTAGCCAGGTCAGCCGTGCAATGGGCTGACAATTCTGAGAAATATGGTGATGATGTGTTAGCGCATACGTTCCTGAACTTGACACCGAGTGAGCAGCGTTTAGCTGGTATGTACATGATACAGCATCTGCTCTTGTTATATAAAAGTCAGCATTCTGATCCAGGTCCCCTGCGTGATATACTAATAGAACTGGTCACGAACAGATGGAAAGGTCTAAGTACTGACCTGATTAAAGTAATTCTAGAACACCGCCACAAGTATAGTACATTCTTATGTCCACAGATTAACGCAGCACCCGTTATGGAACGAAAGACCATGTATTACATGGATAGACAGAATCCGTTGCGAGAAGTACACCCCGTACAGAATGCAGACCACACGCTTAGACGCGTGTTTGTGTATACTCCTGTAACTAAAATGGAATTATTGGAAATGAAGAAATTGGTACCCAGTCACGATAAAGACCCTGCAGGTTTTCACCGCGAAATAAAGGATATGTTATTAATGGGCGATTACACTTATCCCGACCTCATGAAAATACTGAAAGTGTTACTACCTCCAGGCATATACGAGAAACTCAGAGAAAAAGAATGGGAGGTGGGTGATGCAAAGATTGATTGGGCTGCATTACAAGATGAAGAGAATACCCGAGTGCCAGGCCTAGGGCTTGGAGATAAAGTTAAAGCGTTACCAGGTTTATTAGTACAAGTGTTGCCACGTTTATTAAGTACGAAAAAGGAAGATTGGGGTGCAATTTCAGCATGCAAACAGAAACCTGATGAAGACACTAGTGATTTTTATACACGATTTGAGAAATGTTTTGGTATTAACAGTGGTCTGAAAGCAAGTAGCGAGTCATATCCACATCTTTTTGTAACGAAATTAGTCGAGAATTCCCTACCCCAGGTTAAGAATAGAGTACTGAAAGTAGAAAGCACTTGGCAAGCTAATACTCCTTCGCAAATGTTACAAATGTTACAGTATCACCAGAATAGACTTAGAGAAGAACAAGAACATGAACAGAGACGTATGAAAGATACGAAAATGAAAATGTTAGTTGCTCAGTCGGTTCCTGCTGATGGTCAGAAGAAGGGTGCAAACCAATCTAGTAATTCATCAGCACCCGTAAAGGGTGTATGTAATTATTGCAAACAGCCAGGTCATTATATAAACGATTGTGCAGTTTTGAAGCATAATATTGCCACGGGCAAGACTAAAGAGAGACCACGTCCTCCTAGACAAGATCAGACTTCACAACAAGTACCCCAGAACACACAGCAGATCGCACCCATGCCTGCTCCTTCACAGACAGTAGCGATACCTCAGCAACAGCCCATTACTGCAACACAAACCACGACACAACAGATGTATCAGTATGCACAGAATGATTACCCTGATTACCAACGATACACATGAAACAGCCTAGAGAGTGAATTCCGCTTGCCCCTTATTGAAGTTCCTGTAGATCAGAATGGTCCTTATGTACATAGTCAAGTTTTAGGGAAAGACAGAAAGTTTCTCATTGACACAGGGGCAAGCAGAACCACGATAAGTCACAGTGAAGTACCAGGGGCACCCCTCTCAGGCTCACAGAACGTGTCCCTCGGATTTTCAGGAAAACCGATTATCAACGAAGTATCACAACCCCTCCCTCTTGCAGTAGGTCCTCTGACACGGACTACAGACTTATTGCTCACGAAATCTTGTCCAGAAAATCTATTAGGCATAAAAACACTGAAAGCTCTAGGAGCTATTATTTGTTGTTCTCCCGAGGGAGTACGATTATTTTTGCGAGATTTCAAAGGCCATTATGTATTGAGAGATATGGATCCCCGATTACAGAACGTCCCTGCCCACCTGTGGGCGCAGGGCCCCACTGATGTAGGTTGCATGCACATTACCCCGTATCGAGTCACACTTAAAGCAGGGGTGGTATTACCACGAATTCGACAATACAAGTTACCTCCAGATGCTGTAGTGGCTTTACTGAGAATCATTGACGAGCTAATCGCACAAGGTGTGGTTGTGGAAACCGACTCCAATGTGTGTAATTCTCCTATCATTCCTGTTCTCAAACGTACAGACCAAAATTCCCCACCTGTTTATCGATTGGTTATTGATCTGCGCGAATTGAACAAATGTATTGTACCACAGTACCCTGTGGTCCCAGATATCTCCTCGTTACTGACAGCCATTGATTCCGAAGCAGCGTTCTTTACTGTAATCGATCTCAAGAATGCTTTCTTCAGTGTCCCCATTGATCCGGAAAGCCAATATTTGTTCGGATTCAGTTTAAATGGACGATCTTTTAAATTTGCCCGTGCACCTCAAGGATTCACAGAAAGCCCCAGCATCTATAGCCAAGCATTGAAAAAACAACTAGACAGTATCCACATGCCAGTTCACACTGCTCTGCTTCAGTATGTCGATGATCTGCTGATCACCGCTCGAAGCGAACCCGAATGTGAAAATGCATCTCTGATTGTTTTGAATTTCCTGGCTGACAAGGGACACAAGGTGTCTCCTTCGAAGCTACAATTCTGTGTTCAGCAAGTTGTGTACCTGGGTCACTTGCTGTCCAAAGTGGGGAGACAGCTCACACCTGATCGCATTCAGTTAATTGTAAACATGTCACCACCCAGAACACAAAAGGAGGTACGGGCCTTTATAGGCCTCACCTCATACTGTAGACAATGGATTCCCCAATATGCATTTCTAGCAAAGCCACTCATTCAGTTAACAACACAGGAGGCAGCGACTTCGTCTGTCCTCCCTTGGACTCAGGAACATACACAAGCTTTTGAGGACTTAAAGAAAGCCTTATGTCAAGCACCTGTTTTAGCAACACCATGTTACAGTAAGCCTTTTACACTTTTTGTTACAGAACGTGAAGGTACTGCATTGTCAGTCCTCACCCAGGAACAAGCAGGTTCACATAAGCCTTGTGCTTATTTTTCCAGTACATTAGACCCAGTCGCACAAGCCCTTCCAGCATGTTTGAAATCAGTTGCAGCTACAGCTTTAGCAATCAGACAGAGTGATTCCATTGTGTTAGGACATCCATTGACAGTACAGGTTCCACATTCTGTAGAAGTCCTCTTGAATCGGACTCAGACCCAACACCTAACCATAGCAAGACTGACAGGTTACGAATTGACATTGTTTCAGCCACACATCGAAATCAGACGCTGCAGTACATTGAATCCTGCCACGTTATTGCCAGTAAATGGAGTAGATCCATTGGCACATGATTGCATTGAAGTTATTACTATCACAACAAAACCCAGACAAGACTTAACAGATGTTCCGTTACCAGATCCAGACCTGACACTTTATGTGGATGGTTCATGTATGAGAACAAAGACAGGTGAATTAGTGGCAGCCTACGCCGTCACGACAGACACGGAAGTCATTGAAACCAATTGTATTGACACTTTGTCAGCCCAAGCAGCAGAGCTTATTGCTCTGACACAAGCATGTATACAAGCTAGGAATAAGAGAGTTAACGTATATACTGACTCACGTTATGCATTCGGAGTCGTTCACGACTTTGGAGTCCTCTGGCGAGAAAGAGGTTACTTAACTTCTCACGGTGCCAACATCCAGCATGGTCCCCTCATTCAAGCTCTGTTAGATGCAATACATCTACCTACTGCAATCTCAATCATGAAATGCAAGGCACACACTAAGGTTACTGATGTCATTTCCCAGGGTAACGACCTGGCAGACCGAACAGCAAAGCAAACTGCTCAAAACCGAACTCATGTAACTGATCAGACGCAAATAGGGGTACCAGCACACTGCATGACAGTCAGGGATCCCGCACATGATGTGATCGACATACAGTCACATGCAACACCAGATGAAATTAAGGAATGGACTAGACTAGGAGGGGTCCAAACAGACCAGGGATGGATGACGAAGGGAAAGTCTACATGGTTTCTCCCCGATTCTATGGTACAAGTCATCATTAATACAATACATAGTCCCGCACACCTTGGAGAGAAAGCAATGCTAGACAGTATTCAACACATATGGTCCAATAAAAACTTACGGGCAGCAGCCAAACAGAAAGTACGTACTTGCATGATTTGTGGTCAGTTCAATCCAGGTAAAAGCATCCCCGTAGAACAAGGTGGATTTCAGCCTCCCGATCACCCTTTTGAAGTCCTCCAGATGGATTATATCCAGATGGAACGATGTCGAGGATTCAAGTATGTTCTCGTAGTCGTGTGTGCTCTTTCCCGATGGATAGAGGCATACCCAGTCCCCGACTACACTGCTCCGACCACTGCCAAGCAGTTGGTTCGTGAATACTTCCCGCGGTATGGTTTGCCCCGTATCGTGTACTCAGATAATGGTCAGCCATTCTCATCCGAACTTGTGAAACACATTACACTTCTGTTAGGTTACCAGTGGAAGTTCCATTGTGTCCGGCATCCCGAGGCAGCAGGTCTCGTGGAGCGTCATAATCAAACACTGAAAATCCGACTTTCCAAGATCTGTAGAGATAAAGGTATAGACTGGATAGTTGCCTTGCCGGTCGCCCTCTTCTATATGAGGATGGTGGCCCATTCCCGTTCTGGACTATCCCCGTATGAAGTGGTCTTCGGTAGGCCACCGAATATGTGGGGGACGCCCATCCCGCGTAAAATAACTGATGTTGATTGTCTTATGCTGACAGATTACCTTGCCTCCTTGATGTCTGCACTACAATCTTGTCGTTCACAGGTAGCTGCAGCCTTTCCCGACAATACTGAGACGAAGCCCCATGAGGTGGTTCCTGGCGATTTCGTATACGTGAGGAATTTTGATCGGAAGAGTCCACTGGAGCCCCGCTGGCAATCGCCGAAGTTGGTTTTGCTGACAACGAGGACAGCGGTTAAGATAGAGGGCAGGAAGGGATGGCTGCATTCCAGCCATATTAAAAAATACTTTGGACTTCCTTCGGACTTGGACACTAAGCCCTGCCCTCCTCCACAAACTGATACGAAACTCCCTTTGGTTGAGAAAACTGCTTCAGAAATTTACAGACAAAAGTTACGATCTAGCAAGTCAGACAGTTTAATTGTTTAAGTCCTCCCCTAGGTGAATCGGTTAAATTAGTTTCTGACATGTATCCCCTAGATCGAGATAGAGAGACAGATAGACAAAGACAACATAAGAAAAAGGCGTATTGCAAATCACTTCGTAGTCGCTGTATAGTGACATTACTTGTTATGTTTTTTATATGTTTGCTGATTATCATTGTTGGTATTCTTCTACATATCTATTATCCCATATTCAAGCGTGCACAATCTACTTATAATGCTTCTACTGAACACTCTTTTAGTGACTTACCGCCTCATGAATTATCATATAGACTTGCGCTGCGCAACAACACTTTCATTAGTATGTTACATCACTCCCATCAAGCTACCAATGCTACTAATTGCTGGATATGTGGTCGACTCCCTCCTTACCAAGAAAACAAGGGTGTTTTGCCCCTTTTCCCGTACCCGTTCACTCACAATGGCACATGTGGTGCATGGTTTAAAATGCTCAATTCCCTAGTTTCTACTGCTGCTATTTATGAAGGTAACTGGGTTTGGGGTGACCTGAACTTAGTCTTGCTTAAGGTATGCTACCCTGACGAGGAGGGACTCCCCGTTGATACTGGAACTGATCTAGAAAACGAAGTATATGGGTTAGGAAATTACACAGTCACTTTCATGATTTTATCTGTCGAATCCGAAGCTGCTCCTGTTCTACCTGCTATGGCAGTATTGCCTGTTACTGGTGAACTATGTGTTCGCAAGAATGGTTCTGTACACGTAGGTCATAGTAAATGTACCACTGTAGTTGAATTTACTGATCATGGTAGATCCACGTTTAGGGCTCTACGTCATTCCTATTTTGTTTGTGGTCATACCGCATATGTCCGTTTGCCTTTAGACTGGGATGGCACTTGTTATATTGCATTCCTTCTGCCACCTGTTTTTCTAGCCCCTCCCGATTATCATAGAAACACCAATTTGGTTAAGCATAGATACAAGAGAGATCTCCCGCTTGTCAATTATAAAGAAACTACATGGGAACAATATACAGATTTCAATAAAGGTTTCTTCCCCTACCTAGGTACTGTTTCAAATAGTAAACTTATCCGTAGACTAACCAGAACCCTCGAAGCAGTGGTACTTGAGACCGCTTCAGCTCTAGGTAACTTAACGGAGGAGCAGTCCGCTATGCGGGTTGTTGTTCTTCAAAATCGCCTTGTTATTGACGTCATCTTGGCAGATAGGGGTGGAGCTTGTAAGGTCATCGGGTCAAGCTGCTGTATTTTCATCCCTAATAACGCGCCAACCGTGTACAAAGCTATTACACGTCTCCATAAAATTGCCAGTTTAATTCATCAGACTCCAGGCACCTGGACTTGGTCCGGTTGGTTCTGGACAACGTTGTCAGCCTGGGGGTGGAAGATCCTATCCCTCCTAGGTATTGGTTTCCTTGTAGTATTCAGTTGTTGCCTGTGTATCCAATGTGGACCGGCAATTTGCGGCCTGTGTGCCACTTCATGTGTTCCACGTTCAAGTCCTCATTCAAAGCGCCTAAAGAAAGAAGAGCAAATGATGTTAAGTGAACAAGTCGATCAATTAATGAGAATCGATGTATCATGAAGGGTCCGTGGGGAACAAGGAGGGAATGAGGAAATATAATTTTTGATCGAGTAGTGTTCCCCAGCGAGTACCCCACCGTCTCCATGTGCTAGCTTGCAGTGCATGTAATTTCCCTCCTGTGCCAGCTACGAAGACGCAAATACATTTGCGTCCGTCTTTGACTTGTCCTCTTTCAGATCCGCCATGAACGGATTGAATATTCAGTTCCTATATATGTCGTGCCACCGTCTTTTTGTGGTACACTTTACACGTTTTTCAGCTCTGGCGAAGTAGGCCCAGAATATGCCATTGAGTTTTTTTCGAGTTCTCTCCTGCTTTCTGACTCCGAGGGCCTCAGTCCAGGCTACCTCTGTACCAGTGGCCCCCACCTTACTCCTTGCGCGGCTCCGGCGCATAGCCTAACCTCTGCCTGCCAAGACCGTCTTCAACCTTCGAATTATCTGCTCCACTCCTCGAAAACACATTCCTGTCTCGTAGTTCAAGTAAACATCCTCCCAGCTGCAGGAGCAGAGGGCCCGGTTCTTCTGTCTCCGTGCAAGTAATTCATAGACTCCGTTGCCATGGTAGGTCCATGCCCCCTCACCCTGCATGCCAACACGTAGACGCATATACACGCAGACAGTATAGACAGTATAGTCTCTGCCCGAGAGACCTTCCTTCCAGACACTACAGTTCTTAAAACATACGATATTAGATACGATATTGGGATCAGGTTGATCTGACATCTCAGACTTATGTCTACACTTGTAGTGCTAAATGTCAAGTCCTTTCACCCTCTGGTTACACGTCAGACCCACGTCAAGCTGCTGCGCGCGCATCTTTGCTATGAATTTCTGCTGACATTGCAAGATTCTCTTATGTATCCACCCATTTTGTGACCTCATGATTAATGACGTTTCTAGTACACGCCTTCATGCACGCCTATTATAACGCCTATTGTATGACGTTTCCATGTTTTATCTCTTCTTTTCCAGCTGTTACGCCTACTGTTACGCCTACTGTTACGCCTACTACATGCTCATACATTGTAATGCATTGACTATATATATGTACTTCTGTAAACAATATGTTGTCTGTCTGCCCCTTCCTGAACCTGTGTGGTGATGGAATGGTTATGCCACCTTGGCTCGAGCCAATAACCCAATTCCTTTTACAGGAATAAAACCCTTTTGAGTTTACCTCAATATCCCGGATTTTGCCTCTTATTTTTCTGAGTTATTCTTATTGATTATTGATAGCAAATTAAGTATAGGTAATCGATTTTACCACATGGGGAGAGGGAGGGTGGGCGGGTAGTGGAGTAGGAAATACAACGGCAAGGAGTAAAGTAAGTAAATAAATAAATAAAACTATTTACCTGGCGCTCGCTGCATTGCCAACTCTGAAGGATGCACTTAAATTAGCTTTGTCTTTCGAAACCCACTGTCTTGTTCACAGGTCAATAAATAACCACACTCTACACTACATTGCGAGTCTTTTTGTTGCCTACCAGCCATCTCAGGTCTGCTAGCCAAACATCAATTCAAATATACAAAATATGCGCTGTACCCTACCTTCATCAAGGCACCTCCTTCTGGGAGCTCATTACCTAACCACCTCAGACTTGAAAAGGACCAATTAAAATGTAGAAAATCCCTAAAGATCCCCCATTGACCAAGGCACTCGGGTAATATCATCTCCCTAGTGTCTTTCAATGGAAACTCTATCAAGGTATACTGGTCTCAAGAAGGCTCAGCAATCCAACTGTCAATAGGAATAAGATGTATGCATGGAGAGTCCCCCGAAGGGGGGAGGCGGTGCTACTCTGCTGAGGCACAGAAGCCATCTCTGTTAAAGCCCCCAAAGGTGCACAAACAAGGAGTGTACAGGTGATTTGCACGGACAGTAGAGCTCTGTCTTTCTCTCAGGGAAGTGTGGCTCAGGGGTTAGAGGCGGCAGACCCGGACCAGGGTTCAATTCCCCGCCTCGGCGGGTCTTGTGCTAAAAATTCCACGGACTCGATAATTCTCTCTCCGGTGCCTTCTTGACTCACGGGTTCACACTCTGCGATTCTGGGCAATAGCTTGCTTAATCTCCACAACGGCCCCTCGCAGCGGGATGCCTGGCTTTCACCTTGTGGATACCCTGCCGGGGCAATCTCACAGGGGAATACCAGGACGGGTTCCCTAAGCAAGCGCCGGGACACCCACTGCGGGTAGCTGTGCGCTATATATATACATTTACTCTCTCGCTCAAGTACCCTGCATTTGTAAAAGCAGAGATAGAGGGCGACCCTTCTCTCCCACCTCACAGTAAAATCCTGGAACAACCTCCCTCTCCACATCGGCACCTCCACGCAGCTGCCTCAATTGCGAAAGAAGCTGATCTGACTGAGGCCAGGTGGTATCCATCGGTATTTAAAAGTACACTTATATTTTGTAATTGAGAACTGCAAAGTGAACTAGGGGAGGTTAAACTTGACAGAACCAGATAAATCCTATCTTTGTGAGGACCTGGCATTAAAGTGCACGTGGATTTAGATTAGTAATTACACACTTCATTTTGGTCAATAGCCGGTTCTGATAAGTGTAGGTGTATTATGGTGTGTGTGTGTGTTTGTGATGTGTTTTCTATGTGCGCATTATGACTCCACAACCCTCCTACAACCAACAGCTCCTTTACCATAGCATAATATTTAAAACTATTTTAATTGACAGCAGCCATTCATGTTGATATGACATCTTCTATTTACATAGGTTGTTGATGAGATTATTTTTTTTAAGTAATATCGGTTTATTATAATCACATCAGCAGAGTCTATTAAAAGTTGTATTCAGTTCGGCTGTCTTTAAGATTGTTTTGTTTGATGAAATGCCAGTGTATAACTACATTCAGAAGCATCAGTGCCCATCATTGTCCCATATTTCTTCAATCAATGTCCTGTGGCGAGAGAGCGGTCTACACCTCTGAAAATCCCCCTCCCCCTCAGCCTTCTGACCTGCCTGAGTTCAGAGAATATTCATAGACATTTGTGTTTTTAATAGTACACTTACATTTTTTAACTGAAAAATGTAAAGTGAAAGTCACCAGTGCAACTGCACTTCATCAAGTGCTGAGGTAATGCATCACATTGGTCCTTATTGTGAGTACAATTGGTTACAATTACTGTTTGTGCCAGCCCCCAGCATTCTGAGTTGTGTAGGTTTATCACAATTCCACACAGTTTCCCACTCAAATTCATCAAGGTATCAACTTGAGAAATTTGTGTGGGGAAAAGAGGTTGTGTATGGTGAGGGAACACAGGTGGGTTTTGGGTTGGTAAAACCATAACTGAGGTTGTTCAACGTTCCAACCTTATTTGATTGAAAGGGGAGGATAAATTACGCATGGGTACCACTGCAAGATTCAGTAACGGAATAACCCTGGGTAGTTGTATGGCACAGGTACTATACGGAACTTGCAACAAGGAGTGTTGTGTTCTCCTTTGCCTCAGCACCAGGGCCGGTTGTAGCGCTGGTGACGCCCGGTGTGACAATGTATACCAGCCGGGTCTGGTGGCTCAGTGGACTAATGCTTCTGCTGCAGGGGCCTGTCTTTGGCCTCATGGTCACAGGTTCAAAACCCAGCGGGTCCACTCAGCCTTTCATCCATCTGAGGTCGATAAAATGAGTTCCATTGAGTTGGGTAAAAATAAACATCTGTTATTCAGCGCCAAGATACCTACTGGTGAACGTGCGCTTTACTTATGTTTTTGTTTGCGTCCCCATCCATGGTGGATGTGGTGACCACCTCCACCACGGATTCCCTCAAGTCTCCATAAACACTCTCTTTCATATGCATTTAGTTATATAGCACCACCCATATCAGTGTAGGGTGTCAGAGCACTTTGCATCACACACACATTATACAGAGACAATCACTCATATGTTTGTAATCATTGGAAGAGGTGTGGCGCTGCGGCTAGGGTGACTGACTCTGGAATCTGGCGATCACGGTTCGATCCCCGGAGCCGGCGGCAGATTAGCCCAGCACCATGTGACTCTGGGCAATAGCTCGCTTAATCTTACCGATGGCCCCTAGAGACCTTTATGGGTGACTGTGCGCTTTACAAATGTGGATTATTATCAGTGTATAGGAAATGTTACATAAGCCAGAGGACTAAAAGGTATGGGAATGACATGTCTTCCATACTGGTAGACAGTAGAGTCAAATAGTGCTTTGTCTGGAGAAGCACAAACTCAGAATTGAAAACGGAATATTTTAATAATAAGAATCGATTTGTACCCAAATGAACCCTTTTTGCATCATTAATCCATGCTCCAATCTTTACTTTGAGGTGTGCATGCAGTTTTCTGATGACAGTTAATAATTCACTGTTTATTAGGATTTTAACTTATAAACTGCAAGTAACAAAATGATGTCTCTTCGAAAAGCCTGACCCGACTGACCTATTTACATTAAGTGCGCTTTGTGATCTGCATGGCTCACCTTCTTTGCAGCAGACACAATACCAGTCTGTGCTATTTTATGATCCGCCAAAACCTCAACCAGACAAAACTCTGACCTCTCTATAAGAAGAACATTAATCACCTGAGCTATCTTGACATTTTTAGAGTTCGCTAGGATTTGCTGGAAGCAGTAGCAGGCGTTCCAAAATAAACGTGCAAACATGGTGCCCCCTGAAGTCAGCACCCGGTGCGGTGGCACCGCCCTAGAACCGGTCCAGCTTCGGCGCCCAACATCAGCAGTGCAGGTCCTACTCATCCCAAATGCACCCAAATTCACTCACCCACTCACTGGAAACAAAGCAAGCCAGAAAGACTGCTACTCACACCATCTCTGGGAGTTGCAGTTTTAGATTGTATGCATGCAGGGCTCAAGTCCGGGTACCAGGCGGGTGGAGAGCGTCCCCCCACTTATTTTAACCTATTTCACCGGGTGGACGCCATCCCCCTTGCAAAGATGACCTTGCTGGGGAATAAAGTGTATGCTTGCCAAAAAGTTGCTCAGGGTTTATTTCAGACAACATGAACTCGCATTCACAACGGAAGTTGGGATCTCCTAATGCCACCGAAGTGATTTACAGAATAGTAATAACTGCAATAAACAAAACGAAATATTCTGGCAGTGGCCAGGGCATTCTGGGGAAGCCGGCAGAAACGATGCTGGCATTCATTTTGACTAGGAAAACAGCAGGGCACTTCGGGTGACCCGAAACGGAAGAGAGCCTATGTATGGGGAATGTCGTAAATCTGACTCTGCGCATCTCAAAGGCATAAGTGGCCTCTTTCAGGCGACTTTGATGTAATAACCGCTGCGTCTTTGTGCTCTATTTTGTTTTTACCTTTCGTGAAGTCACTTCCGGTCGTGACGTCACTCCATTTTTGGAGACGGGACTGTGCCCAGCCAGGCGCCTATGGGGAGGCCATTTTCTCTATGTACACTGCATTGCAGCCTGCATGGATAAAGGGCAGAGTAAGCATAACTGGTTTGGGCAACCCCAGAGGGCCCAGAGTCATGCTCACTCAGGAGTGGTCATACCACTCCTGCCCTGCCCAGCCCTGCTCCTAGAGCAGCCCTGGCCACCAGGCCACCCGCCCGCCCGCAACCAAAACTTCTGCTTTCTCGCAGTGCAAGAAGCAGAAACATAAAATGGTAGTTTTACCATTTTATGTTTCTGCTTCTCGCCCTGTGAGAAAGCAGTGGGCTGACGCTCCTCCGCTCTATTTGAGAAGTGCCCGTGGAGGCGCACCCAAAAAATACCCTACGATGTTGGAACCCGAAAGCTATTCAAAATGTCCTAATTGGAGTGGTTAAGGTTTCTTTTTAAACCCATCTCAAATCTTCCTTTTTTTGTGGGTTTACACAAGTTGAATGAGTTAAGGCAGACTAGTTCAAATCTATTTTTGATATCTTAGATTGCTTGTTTGCTTGGTAGTTTATAGTTTGAAGTTGTTTGTGGTACGTCTAGGTCTTTGTTTCTGTTTTCTTTTGAGGTTCTTCCATTTCTGATTTCGTCCCGTATCTAGCCGCCATTTTGTGGTTCGTCGCCATTTTGTGTTGCCCTCACTCAGGCAGCACGCCGAACGATATATTTTTGCGTTTCCAGCTGCTATGTGTCCTTTTAGTTAAATAGTAACTCCATTGCCCTTGTCTACGGAACCCGATGTCAGGGTCTGGCTGAGTTCGTTAATCCATGTCTGGCTCGATTGATCCCTGTCTCGACCGGATCTATGACAGAATATCGACTACAAAAATATCGACCTACAAGAATATCGAGTCAACAATATCGAGGGCAAAAATATCGACATCCTATCTACAACATGGTAAGTACAAAAATATCGAAAAAATAATATCGTTGTAAAAAATATCGATGTTAAAAATATCGTTTTTTTTAATATATATAAATGTAAAAGTAAGTATATAACACTAATAAATAAAATATACATATTTAAAAGTATCTAATAATGTTTAAAATTAATAAATAAAAATATATACAGTAAAGATATAATATATATGTACTGAACAATAAGTATTAATAATTAATTTACTAAAAATACCCCATTACCCAAGAACTGAAAACTGACCCTGAACCCTAAAAATACCCCTTTACCCAAGAACTGAAAACTGACCCTGAACCCTAAAAATACCCCTTTACCCAAAAACTGAAAACTGACCCTGAACCCTAAAAATACCCCTTTACCCATGAACTGAAAACTGACCCTGAACCCTAAAAATACCCCTTTCCCCATGAACTGAAAACTGACCCTGAACCCTAAAAATACCCCTTTCCCCATGAACTGAAAACTGACCCTGAACCCTAAAAATACCCCTTTCCCCATGAACTGAAAACTGACCCTGAACCCTAAAAAATACCCCTTTACCCATGAACTGAAAACTGACCCTGAACCCTAAAAATACCCCTTTACCCAAAAACTGAAAACTGACCCTGAACCCTAAAAATACCCCCTTACCCAACAACAGAAAACTGACCCTGAACCCTAAAAATACCCCTTTACCCAAGAACTGAAAACTGACCCTGAACCCTAAAAATACCCCTTTACCCAAAAACTGAAAACTGACCCTGAACCCTAAAAATACCCCTTTACCCATGAACTGAAAACTGACCCTGAACCCTAAAAATACCCCTTTACCCATGAACTGAAAACTGACCCTGAACACTAAAAATACCCATTTACCCATGAACTGAAAACTGACCCTGAACCCTAAAAATACCCCTTTACCCATGAACTGAAAACTGACCCTGAACACTAAAAATACCCATTTACCCATGAACTGAAAACTGACCCTGAACCCTAAAAATACCCCTTTACCCAAAAACCCAAAAATGACCCTGAACCCTAAAAATACTCCTTAACCCAAAGGTAAATAATATTATTTAATTAGCAATTAATAATTAATTAACAATAACAATAAAATAAATATATTAGCACATAAGCTGTAATTAATATAATTTAATAATTAATATCATTTTCCCCAATTAATTAATTAACAGTAACTAAAAATTATATATATAAATAAATTACTCTAATAATATAATTAACTAACTAATATTATTTAATTACCAATTAATTACTAATGTAAAATATGTACCAAATTATATTAATTAATTAACTAATTAATATTAATTATTTGCCAATTAATTAGTTATAAATATTTAAAAACATATTTTAATTAATTAATTATTATTAAATTACTCCCCACCCTATTCCCCTATAAACCCACATCCCGCTACAGAAAATATATATCAATTAATCAATTAATTATTTCCCAATTAATCAATATTAATTAGCAAATAATTATAATTAATTAATTAATCCTACTAATTATTAATCAACTTACCATAATTAAATTACTTCCCACCCTATTCCCCTATAAACCCACAACCCGCTCCGGTACTAAAACATCAAATTTCCTTATAAATTTCTATATTATTATAGAAAATGTATACAC
Source organism: Lissotriton vulgaris (assembly GCF_964263255.1). Classification (NCBI taxonomy): domain Eukaryota; kingdom Metazoa; phylum Chordata; class Amphibia; order Caudata; family Salamandridae; genus Lissotriton; species Lissotriton vulgaris. Next base: position 253,643,837 of record NC_141690.1, on the reverse strand, counting down.
ATATAATAGTAATTATTTTAAATACTTAAATTAAACATATAACACATACATAATAAAAAACTATAAAATAATACAAATATCGATATTAGTGTCATCGAAATTATTAACATCGATATATATGCTATCGATATTACTAACTTCGATATTACTTACATCGATATTAAGTATTTCGATATTACTTACCTTGGGTCGATATTCTGTCCTACGATATTCTTGCCTTCGATATTATGCTCCTTCGATATTACAGACTCGATATTATGGTAAGTCGATATTTCCAACTCGATATTTTGACTGTCTACCGTCTCGACCGACTATTTGCCTTCTCCTATTCTTTCCTTATACTATCTTATCCGACTGGCCTTGGCTATTCTCTCCTTGTATTCTCCTATTACACAACTATCCTTTGAGGCACACAAATACGTCCTGCCACCTGCAAGAGGGGATTGTTGACGCCATCACTGATTAATTTGTTGGGAGGGGTAGCACACTGGGTCTGAGAGAGGGGCGTATTTGAGACACCTGATAGCTTGTTTTCCAACTTTTCTCATTGGTTCGTTTTGTATGTGTAAGGAGTGAGATGCTGTAAATATGTTCCTATAAAAGACTGTGCGCCACGGATTGAAGTGACAGTCTCCTAAGAATCCACCTCGTGTGTAACTTCAGGGACAACTGTGCTTAGCTGCAGCTAATAAACCTGGCTTCCACGCTCAACGGAGTGTCTTGTGTCTCTGTTTTTTACAAGGCAGGTGAACTTGGGGATTAAGGCGTGCCCTACGCCGCCCAGCCCATAAGGCCCGGTTCTCCAACTGGCGCCCAACGTGGGGTGGTTTCAGTGGTAGCGGTTCAGCCCGATGGTCGTGAGAAGCCCCGCAAGAAAATTCCGGAGGATTCGTGAGCCACGTCAAGCGACCCCTGTATGTCAAAGTGGACCAAAGGTCTTTTGCAGTGCGGCTACTCCTTTCCGATGGCTGCTGATGACTGCTGCCCTGACTACCGCCCTGCCTTGGACCCTCTGGTGATGACTGGTATCGCGAGACGTTAGACGGACCTCTGTTGGCGTGAGAAGACCATTTAGTTAAGTATTCGTGGGTAGCACCCACTTCTTTGTTTTGTTTTTGACTTTTGTTATTCGACTGTTGCAATAGCCGAAGCTGAGGGGTGAGTACATTTGTACTGTGTTCTTTGCTTTCACTCCTTGAAGTTAGTAAACAGATCGTGTGCTTAAAATGCCTGGTCTGAGCGGATTTAGGAAATGTTGTTGCTTTTGCTGTACTAGGGAATCCCGGCTCGAGGATTCACGTCCGATTCCTCCGGTTGGAACTCCCACATATGAGCTCTTTTCCAAACATGGTTTTGGCCCCATTGCCTTTAATGAGGCATGGATCCGATACACGAAGAACGATGGTGTTTTACGGTGGCCACAAAATGGTAGTTTTGAGCCAGATATATTAGATAATTTGGAATCAATTCTGTTCAAAAGAAAAGCCCGGCCGGCAATGTTTGACTCTTTCCGCCTTTGGCGTAAGGAAGCCAAACAGAGAGAAATTAAACAAGCAAAAAGAGATAAGAAAATGAAAGATATGACGGTTATACAGGCTGCCCAGCAGTTCAAAGACGATGAGACTGATCGTGCGATTGAGGTCTCAGATAGACAGCATCGGATGGCAATTGATAGGTGCTATCCCGTGTTACCTCCAGAGCGCAAAGATCTTGATGAAGATCCCTTAATGTCCCATTTGTTGAAATTACCTCCGCCTTATGCGCCAGATGCTAATGCACCCGTATTATTGCCACCTGTGCAGCAACCTGTCGTTCAGCCAGGATTTCCGGCTCCTACGCAATTGCCTCTTCCCGTATTGCCACCTGCACCTCCTTTGCCACCAACTTCTGTACCTCAGTCTCCGCCCTCAGTTTCTCTTGTAACGGCTAGTTGTTCTCTTCCTTTGCTTAATACTGCGTCTCCAGTTTTACTCCCTACTTCTTCTCCGATTCGTAATCGGTTAGTTGGTACTGTCTCTGGTCTTTTCTCGCCCCTCTTTGGGCCGTTTAATAGGACTCCTGCTTTTTCCCGAAGACAATCTCGTAGTCAAATTCCAGATTCTGGGGAACGAGTTGTATTTGACTCCCTCGCTCATAAATGGATGATGAATGGTCCACTGTATAGTGTACCCGATATATTGAGTACCTTTCTCCAGTGGAATGCGCTTACGCAGAGATACGTTATTAATGTTATGTGTGACGCACTTGTTAAAGGATGGGAGGATATGGAGTTGGATTTAACTCCTAAGGGTTTATTGGATATACAGGACAGGTTTGATAAAGGACTCATTGTGGGTCCTGACGTTGAGGGTGCTATAAAGACACTTGTTACTTTTAGGTCCTTATATTCTTCCCAGACTATTTCTGAACCTGATCCTGCAGTTAGACAGAGAACGAAGAATTATCCTATGATGGAAGTACATCCAGTCTGGAGAGAAGCGGTTCCACAGGCAAACAATGTTCCAGGTGTCCCTGCTCATTTCCAGCGTATATGGGTACATGTCCCTTGGAAATGAGCTGAAGTTTTAGCACTTAAGCAGTCTTTGCCGGACCCTGGTAAAAATCCTGCTGGTTATTATAAAGAGCTGTCCCAGACTGTTGATGCATGTATTATGAACTTGGCTGATATCGATATGCTAATGGGGAATGTAGTTCCACAAGCATTGTGGGCTCGGATTCGTAGAGAGGATCATGATCAAGCTTTAGGAGGTACTTGAGCTGATATATCTGCCGCAGATGCAGCACAAGTGGGTGGTGCTAAGCCAGATGATTTGATTACACAGTTGCTTGGTAGGATCATTACTTTAATGAAGACGATGATGCCTGCTTTACGCGTTAACTGGGATAAGTTAGCTGCATGTAAGCAGAAGAAAGATGAGAGTGTCTCTGATTTCTTTACTCAGTTTGAGGAGACATTTATCGATCATAGTGGTCAGGATATGACTACTGAGGGTGGACAGCGATTATTTGTGGATACATTTGTATTTAACTTACTTCCAGAATTGTCGCATAAGTTGAAAGATTCGGAAAGTTCTTGGGCTGTTTCTTCGTCTGCACAGATATTGGCCACTGCTCAGTATTATGAGAATAGGGAGAAAGAAGAGAAAGATAAGGCTGAGAAGAAAACTAAAGATTTAAAAAATGTAAGTTCTTCTTCAGCGGGCTTATCCCCCTCGTTCTGGCCAGCGTCAGTTTCAGCAACCTCCCCAGCTTCAGAGGTTGCTACAGAAACCTGAGCCTTTTGTTCTGCGACCTTTGCTTGGTCCTAATCAGTGTGCCTATTGTAAAGAGGAAGGCCATTTTAAGAATAGCTGTCCGGTTTTATTGCAGCGTAATGGTGGATTTCAAGGACCGCAAGGCCGTGGTGGTTTCCAATCAGCACCTAGGGGTAGAGGGCGAGGTGCGTTGCCTCAAGGGCAGCGTTCCTTTCCCCCTCAGAATTCTTCAAATTATTTTGATCAGCAGAATACTCAGTCTGCGCTATATTACAATTATGATTATTGTGTTGAAGGTGAGCTTCAGGATTTTCATTCTAGTTAGGACAGCCATGGACAAAGTAAGGGAGTCGTATCAGTTCCAGTGGATCAGAATGGGCATTATGTTGAGGTAGTTGCTTTGGGTGTTGCAGAGCCATTTCTTTTGGATGCTGGTGCAATGAGAAGCTCTATGATTCATTCGAAACTCCCTGGGGCACCTTTGTCTGGCTTAACAAACGTTTCTGTAGGGTTTTCGGGCGCCCCAGTTGCTAACCCAGTTTCTTGTCCTTTGCCTCTTTCAATTGGTCCTTATGATTTGGAAGCTCCACTTATTTTAACGACTGGTAGCGGAGAAAATTTGTTGGGTTTGGATCTGTTGAAACGTCTTCATGCAACGTTGTATTGTTCCCCCTCTGGTGTGCGTCTTACTTTGTGAGAGAAATTGGTTTCTCCTACATACCTATCGAAAGATAGCTTTCCGCCTGAGTTGCAATCTCTTCCTGCTACACTTTGGGCTACAGGTCCGAATGATGTTGGTTTGTTGCAGATTCCTCCTTATGTGGTTACTATTAAGCCTGATGTTAAGTTGCCACGTATTCCACAGTACAAGATTTCTAATTATGGTGAACGAGCTTTGATGGCTATTATCTATGATTTGGTTCAGAAGGGTGTGGTCGAAGAAACGAGAGGTAATGTATGTAACAGTGCTTTTCTCCCCGTTCCTAAACGCAGCGATCCTTCTCAACCTCCTGTGTATCGCTTTGTGATTGATCTTCGGGAGGTCAACAAGATTGTTGAGCCCCAGTTTCCTGTTGTCCCAGATATCACTGCTTTGCTTACTATGATACCTGCCTCAGCGACATGGTTTTCTGTTATTGATCTAAAAAATGCTTTCTTTAGTATTCCTATTGCTGAGGAAAATAGGGATATTTTTGGCTTCTCCCTCGGAGGCCGAAGTTTTCGGTTCAAGCGTGCACCTCAAGGTTATTGTGAAAGTCCCTCCATTTACAGTCAGGCTTTGAAATCTCAGCTTGATGCTTTCTTTCTACCTCCAGGTGCCACTTTGATTCAATACGTTGACGATTTGTTGATTGTTGCTGATTTGGGGGATGTTTGTAAGGTTGTAACGGTTTCTTTGTCTGACCTGCATCATAAGGTGTCCCCTTCTAAGTTGCCATATTGCCGCCAAGAGGTTACCTATTTAGGTCATCTCTTATCGAAGGAGGGAAGACGGTTGACCCCAGAACGAATTCAAGGGATTGCACAAATGTCTGACACAAAGAGAGGTACGTGCCTTTTTGGGCATTACCTCTTTTTGTAGACAATGGATTCCGAATTTTTCTTTGTTAGCGAAACCTTTGCTGGCACTTACGTTGAAAGATACGCCACAACCTCTCCCTTGGACTGACGAATGCCAAAAGAGTTTTTCTGATTTATGTACTGCTTTGTGTTCTGCTCCTGTGTTAGGTACTCCAGATTATAGTAAGCCTTTCACACTCTACGTTCATGAAAAAGAAGGTTGTGCGTTGTCAGTTTTAACGCAACAATTTGGAGACAAACAACGGCCATGTGCCTATTTTTCGGCTACGTTGGATCCAGTAGCCAAGGCATTGCCTAGTTGTCTCAGAGCTACAGCAGCGGCAGCGATTTCTATTCGTCAATCTGCTGGATTGGTATTGGACAACACCCTTGTTGTTATGGTACCACATGCAGTAGATACTCTCTTGAACAGAACGAAAACACAACACCTCACGAGTGCTCGTTTGTCTGGATATGAGCTGACGCTCTTGGCTAGCCATATACACATCAAGCTGTGTAACATTTTGAACCCTGCAACATTGTTGCCTATCCCGGATGAGAAAGGCATTCAAGAACAGCATAGTTGTTTTCTCCGAACAGAGGAGGAAACGAAAGGCAGAATAGATCTAAAAGACACACCACTTGTGGATCCGGATGGGATCCTATGGGTAGATGGGTCTTGCTTCAAGCTTCCAAATGGTGAGACGACTGCAGCTTATGCTGTTACTACTTTACATACGGTAGTAGAGACAGCGCGCATTGCACAGAATTCAGCCCAAGCAGCTGAATTAATTGCTTTGACGAAAGCATGTGTGTTGGCAAAAGGAAAGAGAGTGAACGTCTACACTGATAGCCAATATGCTTTCGGTGTGGCCCATAGTTTCGGCCGTTTGTGGAAGGAAAGAGGATTCTTTACCTCCCATGGGACTAAAATACAGCATGGTCAGTTGGTGACTGACCTTCTCGAATCACTTGCTTGCCTACACAAATAGCAATAATCAAGTGTAGTGCTCATAAAAAGATTACTGATGATGTGGGTCGTGGGAATGCTTTTGCAGATGAAGTTGCAAAGGAGACAGCGAGAGATGTTACAAGTCGTATGTGTGTTGCGGGCCCTGCAAGATGGGTTAGAGAAGGAGGAATGTGTGAGGACAAAATAGAAAGTGTGAGAATGATTCAAGAAGAGGCTACTGAGAAAGCACTGAGTAAATGGAGAGAAAGTACGGGAATGTTGGACGCGACTGGGTGTTGGACGGAATTGTCAGAACATCAACGATGGCTGTTACCAGACGCCTATGTACTACCTGTAGTATCCTGCGCATGATCCAGCCCACATCAGTGCAAAAGGCACATGTAAGATTTTGGCTCCAGTGTGGCAGAATGAAGGAATTCCTAAATGTGCAGAAAACGTGGTGAAGCATTGCATTGTTTGTTTAATGCATAATCCAGGAAAGGGAACCCCAACTCCAGCATGTCATTTTGCTCCCCCTACGTATCCTTTCGAGGTATTACAAATAGATTATATTCACATGGATCGTTGTAATAACCTCAAGTATGTTCTGGTGGTGGTCTGTGCCTTTTCCAGATGGATAGAGGCCTACGCCCTAAAGGACAATACTGCTTTGTCTACTGCCAAAGTCCTTATGAAGGAGTTTTTCCCGAGGTTTGGTTTGCTGCGCATTGTCTGGTCTGACAATGGGAGTGAATTTGTAGGCCAAATTATGCAGAAAGTGTGTACAGGTCTCGGTATTAAACAGAAATTCCATGAGGCAAACCACCCTCTATCAGCAGGTTTGGTGGAGTGCTATAATGGGACCCTCAAGCTCAAATTGGCAAATATTCAGGCTAGCACAGGTCTCGCTTGGCCAGATGCCTTGCCATTGGCACTCTTGTCCACGAGAACTACTGTGCATTCTCGTTTAGGTCTGAGTCCGTATGAGGTCGTTTTTGGGTACCCAGCAAATGTCTGGGGAGTCCTTCGACCTAAGAAGTATTCTGATATTCCACACCCAATATTGATTGACTATTTGCATGACCTCACCACTAAATTACGTGTTCTCTATCAACAGGTTCAAAATGTTTTGCCGGAGGCCTCCGCAGATCCAGGTCATTCCATCCAACCTGGCGACTGGGTCTGCGAGAAAAACTTTCAGCGGAAAAAGAATTTGGAACCTCGTTGGGGTCCGCCGCGGCAAGTTTTGTTAATGACACGTACGGCAGTGAAAGTCATTGGGAAAAAGAACTGGGTTCACGGCGTGCATTGCAAAAAGGTACCTTTGCCCTTACCTTTTGACCAATGGATTTGTGAGGGCATAGGTGATAGCGAAAGTGAAAAAGTACCTAGATTTGTACCGTTCAGTAGTGCATGCCTGGAACAAACGAACTCTGAGAAAGAAGACGACGAGGTGTTACAAGAAGCCGTGCCATTACATTTGCGTTTGAACACAGCGAATCCAGAAGCTTTGTTTAAGGACCAGACGATCCCTAATAAGACTCGATATAACTTACGGCCAAGAGTGATCAGAGACAATTGAACTTTTCTTTTTCCGATTTTTCTGATTATACTTTTTGAAAGACATTAATGTTTTTTCTTCCAGTATCCATCAAGTTGCAGGGTCACGGTAGGAGTCTTAAGCTTTGACCTGAGTAGTGACATAGGTCTGCAGGACTTGCAGTATCATAGGACGGCTAACAACCACAGCTAAGTGATCTAGGAAGATTACCGTGAGCAACGCTTTAGAGTAATGGATACTGAAGTGGGAAATAATGATAATAACGAAAAGAAAATGCAAAGGACTAATGGTTAGTCCATGTGGTATAATTTTATGTATTTTAATATGTTTAAGTATTTCATTAGCCTGTGTAAGCTGGGTTGTTTATATTAGGCAGCAATCACCTGTTCCAACATCTGCCTCTTTATCTTTTCCTACTACTGCCTCCCCACACCGGTTTTATACACTTTCAGAACACGAACAGATTAGGCAAACCGAATATTTCAATAATTTGTATATTCAGTTATTGCATCAGCACCAACTGGTAATGAATACTACTGATTGTTGGGCTCATGCCTCATAATACAGAGAGAGGTATGCCATATTTAGTCTTTCCATTCTCCTATGAAGGTTCCGCCTGGGCTTATTTGGCTATGTTCTCTAACATTTATCAGAATCAGCTACGGTATCCTCCTGGTAGTCCATATGGTGGTGGAGCAGACTTCAGTCACAGTTCCTTGATTAAGGGAATAGTGACTATGGCTAAAATTGCTCAGATTAGTAAGATTCCCATAGATGAGAAAAGAGCATATGATGGATGGAATATAACACGATATGTTACTAGCCTCACAGAAAAGGCTAAGCGAAGGAGCTCTCCGCCAACTTGGACTGTACCTCATCGAGGTAATTTCTGTTTACAAATTAATGGTCAGAATGTTAAAAATCAACAGGAAAAGAGTGTCTGTTCTCATACTTATGTCTATACACCTCAGATTCCCTCACCACTAGTGCCATCACAAGGCACATATTTTATCTGTCACGACAGAGCCTATACATGGCTACCTATCTATTTCTCAGGAACTTGTTATGTGGCTTTTCTTCTTCCCCCAACGTATACTGCTCCTTCAGGTCATTTCAGGAAAAGACATGGCAAGGGAGTTATTGATCAGAAAGACACAGCAGGACAGGAGGAAGGTGACTTTATTAAAGGGTTGCTTCCTTTCTGGGGCTCAATGGCCAATAGCAGAGACATCAGACAATTAGTTTGTGTTGTTGAGGCTACCATAAATGAAACTTCTGGAGCCTTGAGTAATCTGACAGCCGAACTTCAGGCGGATCGTCTTATGACGTTGCAAAATTGGATAGTTTTAGATATTATCCTTGCAGATCGTGGAGGAGTCTGTAAATTGATCAGGTCTAGTTGCTGTGTTTACATTCCTGATAATGCCCCTACAGTATACCAAGCTATCTCTAAGTTATATATCATCTCCGAGTCTATACATCAGGACACTGGAGATTGGTCTGTGATGGGATGGTTTTGGGGACTACTGTCCACATGGGGATGGAAAATACTAACTTTCCTTGGAATGATTTTGGCCATCATTTTCTCTTGTTGTCTCTGTGTACGGTGTGGACCTGCAATATGTGGTCTTTGTGCCACTATGTGTTGTAGCAGGGTTTCCGTTCTCCCACAGAACTGTGCACAGAGATCTAGAACCGGGGTGAGTTAGGGTGACCCAAAACTCACCTTAGTATCAGAAATCCCCTTACCAAGCTAGCTACAGTGTCTCATTGGTAATAACAACTTCCCAATGACTTAGACAATCCAGAACATGAACTTAGGGAACCTCAGGTATCGTGGAACACATGAACACTCTTTCGTTATATAATCATTACAAACCAAAACGGGGAGTCAAAGAACACACGTGCAAGTTTGAAATGTTTATTTTTCAATGCAAGGTTCTCAAATGCAGTATCTTATATAATATCAACATACATATTATAAAAATCAGAGTTAGCAGCATAGTCACTAATCCATAAAAAGCGAAAGGTGATAGCATATTATAATGCAAAATCTATAGAAATTCTGTATCACCTATAATTTGCGCACCCTATTTAGCATACTATATTATATCTAAGAAGGTCTCATTTGGGTTTTTAGCAGGGCGGGCCCATACCTCTAATGGTTAGTAGGAGAAGATCACATCAACAGCTACCAGCTCTCTGCATGCGAAGCATCAAGTGTGTTGATTCATTCCCTGTAACTCTATCTTAAACCCGCGTAGAGCCCAATGTTGGCAGCAACATTATTTGTGTTATGTCTAATGTGGTGCGAGGATCAGGCCTTCAGCAACCTTGTGTTAGGTTATTCTTAGAGGGTGCAGTTCTCAGTGTGCAGACAGTTGTACCAAGTGTACCAAGCACAACTGATATCAGAGCAATAACATATTATTCTCAAATAAATCACATCTTTCGTCTAGGTTGAAAGCTACAATAACAATTAGGTGTCGTGTGCAAACTGAAGCCAAAGGAAAATATGATGTTTAAACATTTAATAAACTCATGCTAACTTAACACAATATATAGAAACGCAGTAACCATATGACACCCCCCCCAATGATCCGAGGACGCTCAAAAAAGAAAAAAACCAAGCCAATACTATAAGAAAGGCAAAACATGAAAGCAGAGTTCAACAATATTGAGCCACGCTAAATGTATGTAAATGTATATAAGGATTAATAATACAAATTAAGTATGAATGTCTATAGTGACCACACAAAATTATATATAAAAAAAAAACTTGAACTTGAGGCCATTCATAAAATCATAGGCCCAGAACAAAGAAAAGTTGAATGTTCGCAACATAAAAGGCACCATTCAGAATTACTAAAAAGTCACGTGCCATTATAGTGAAAGTCTCCAAAGCCACTCATGGGTGGATAGAATATGCAAAATAGGTTGCCACAGCCTCCAACATGAAATCACTGTCATCATCCGAAAACAGTTCAGCCATCCAATTAAGCAATGGGAAAGAACATACGTGCTCCTCCAGCACCGAATCCTCTAGCAACATCAGAGGACAACTCAGTGGGTTCTCGAGAACTCCATGTGCCAGAAAGTCATGCGCCGCTGCGGATACGTCCCACTGACCCATTAGTCCATGCATCGCTGCCACGGCCATAACCCTTTCACCAGAACAAACCAACTCGTGAGCAACTACGGGGCTCATCAGCTGATCAAAATCGACGTCAGGAGAAGTCGTCAAGCAGAGACACAAATCAATGGCCCAGTCGAAATCGCAGCTCAGGCAATGAAACACAGGCTGGACACATGTGAAATAGGAAAATCGAAACGATAATCCAAAAGCCGTGCTTAAAGTCGCAAGCGGTAAGGAGCCATAGTAATCAAGCATCCGGTTGCGAAACAGTGTTAGCAGGGGCTGAGCGGCTCCTTGCGCAGGATGGGCATCCATGTTTTATAAAGCAAAATATCACCAAAACGCCTGCAGCTAAAGCCAGCAAAACAGGGAATCCGCCAAACAAACTTGCGAATATAGAATGAAAGAACGCAGGGATAATACCAAATACTTTTTCAAACGTAGTCACGAGACCACTGCTAACCAATTTAAAAAAATGTGCGAATCCAGACGTGGAGGAGGCATTAAAGATCTGATGAACCAGCTCGCAGAAATGAAACGGCAAGTCAGTATTTAAAAGTGCCTGCACCTCTGTGCGTGTGTTAGCTATGTGAACGACATAAGTTTCACGGGCCGAGCTCAGGGCCACTTCTTTTTGAGACAATAGGGCTCTTATTCGGCTCAAACCGTTGAACTCCGCTCTCAAGGTTGGTATTCGTGGCCAGATGGAAACATCTGAACTCCCATGCGTGGGTGGGTATAACACGTTCTTGCAACACACCACACGTTCTGATACAGTAACCACATAGGCGATACCGACCATTAACCCACAACACTCCTCGTTATTCAAAAGTAAATAACTACCGTTAGTCAACAAAGTGAACGTGGGAACAATTGCAGGAACCGGTGTGCCTTTTAAAACACAGGCTAAATTAGGCCGGTCCTGATTACAAGAACCATGCAACTGGATGTGCCTGCATATCAGTGAACAGTCAGGCGACTGTGTGCATTCTTCACCATTCAGATTCACTTCCTTTCCATCCTTTAGACTTCTGTATGTGTATGGTAAAGACCATGTCTCATGTAGGAAAGCACTGCCTAGGGGTTCATAACGCCCTATAGCAATATATCGCATACAATTAGTAAATTTATATAGAGCAAATGGTAAAGTAATATTACCATGGATAAGCCATGTAGCAGCAGCTGCCTCAGCAACAGAAAAGGGCAAAGATTCTAATTTTTCAATGTGTAACATAGAAAATGATGCATCTCGCATGGAAAGCATGCGCTGCTTGTCAGTCAAATTAAATGGGGCAAATAGTGATGAGACGTTCATGTAACTCCAAGGCACTCGGCCAGCTTTCAGAGTCTGTAGTGTCCAAGCAAACTGCATAACAGAACGCAATTGATTTTAACCATGATATAATACGGACACTTCATCATGCACAATGTCAACAACAGAAGAAACAATATTGTTCAACGTGTAAATTCAGGAAGAAAGCATGTTAATACTGTTATCAACAACTCCAAGTACTTTTTCCAAATTTACTTGGTCAATTGCCCTTAGGCGCTTAGCAGCCTCAATTTGAGAAACTTTCCAAATTTCATTGTAAACAGCATAAATCCACCGTTTAGATCTACCCTTAGCCGGGCCTTTTATGAAATCATTTAAATCCACATTATCAGTCAACTGAGACAGATGTAGTTTAACTGCAGCTAACGTGGAATGTTGTAACCAATTCTGACACAGTTTCCCCACAGAGTAAGTGGTGACAGTATAATCAGTTTCAAAACGTGGATCTGGTCTAACTTGTGTGAAACCTTCAGCCAACCCCACAAAGCGGCGTTGGCAAGAATCAGCACTTCTTTGCCACAACAGCCAACCCTTTGGATCCAAACTGGATACATTAAAGGACGAATTGTGAATTAGAGACTGTATCTCATTAATAGACAAATCAGAAAAATTACCCCAACCTGAATATTCTTCTAATTCGGGGATAATTGGTGTATTTAATTTTTTAGAAGTAGCCAATCCAAAGCATGTTGTTTGGGAAATGGTACAATTTAGAAACAACATGGGATTCGGGATGAGACATGCACGGTGCAAAGCCTCAGTGCCTTGTACCTGCCAATCTTTGGTACCCCAAACCGATTTAAGGTCAATTATTTCCTTCCAGAACTCCTAGCCATCTACAGCTAATCTGTCTAGAAAGGACTTCGAATACAGCAATTTTGTATCGGTAAGTCTAACTTTGGACATGGACTTTTGTGTCATTTTGAAATAAAATGACTCAGGATTTGATTGATTAAAATTTGTAAAATAGGTGTATTTTTTCAGAAATGTATTGGAGCTGCCTCCCAATGGAGCAGGGCAGTGTTCCCACTGTGTGTAATTAACAGCAACCCTCCTGGAGTTTGTCTTATGTAAAAAATGATTACCATAATGTTGAAAACAAAACAAATCACCATAATTAATAGAATCTAAATACAGATCCTCCGCATCAAAGGCAGCATAGTATTTCAAATCAGAGAATAATGCTTCTACGGCCTGAATATCCCAATCATCAGAACGTATGTTTTGTTTAATCACATCTCCCATGTTTACTCTAAGCACATTCGGAACATTAATCACTTCTGTTGGCCCATGTATTTGAAATCTAACCGCATCCCACACAATTCCATCAAGGACAGGCCAAGCAGTTATGTTGGCCGTATTCAAGTCTTGTTTCAGTCTGTGTGCTGAATGTGAAGAGAAAAGAGGGGCCAATGTTCCATTAAGGTACCGAATTCCTGTTCTTTCTTTAACATAATGACCATCGATCAGGCGGAAAAAATAAAACACAAAACCAATTGACATAAAAAGGTAAAAAGAATCAACCAAATGTATGTGCAAGGGGGAATTAAAAAATGTTTTTTAAATAAGGTGGCATATTTTGCAATAGTTGAGGGTTTCTTTGAAAGTTCTGAAACAGAGTCAAAAGAGAATCTGGACTGGTCGGCCAAACGAGTCTGCAAATCAGGCATTGATAAATCAGCAGGATAGGTGTAGTTCAGTTCATCAATGTTAGTAACAGGAATAGTTTTTAATAAAGGACTGGATATGGCAGGCATCTCGAGGGACACCTCCTGTTCTGCATCAGAAGTTATTGCCAGCACAGAATGCCTCACCATGGAAGGACAGGATACAGCTGGTGTCATGCTATGAAGAATCGGCCACCCTGTGTGTCTTGACATTGTCAATAGAAATAAATCTGTTTTCCTTACGACCTGGAAGTGGTGGTAAAATGACTGTTCTTGTGCCCTTCAGTCCAAGAACTCGAACCGGTGCACGATATGAGGGACCAAACTCTTTCTTGTTATCGATCTTCTCTCGAACCAGTTCTCCAACTTAGGGTAGCCAGCCAACTACCGGGATCTGCAACGCATCATCCGATGTGGAGGGCAAATGTTCCTTTGTGAGACTGTCTCTGGTCTTTTGTAGATTCTGTAAAACATTGCAATGTTCATCTACGTCAAAGGCCGCGGCCTGGGCCTGACAGTCCTGGCCGTCAAGGTCAGGAACATACATCTTGATACCAAAGAGCATTTCGTATGGGGTCCGCCCACCCAGAGACCTTCTAGGGAGATTATTAAGCGTACGCTGTACGCCATTGAGGTGGGCTAACCAGTTTCTGCCAGTGCCTATAACTCGAGCTGTCAAAGATTGCTTTAAGTCACGGTTCATTCGTTCCACTACACTATTACCCTCGGGTCTGTACGGACTCGAAAACTTGACTTGGACCCCCAACGAAACCATAGCATCCTTATACGCCTTAGAGGCGAAAGCCGGACCCTGATCCCAATGGAAGGTACCACAGGCAAAAATCCCTATAAAGACTTGCAAATCCTTGATGACAGTCCGTGAATCAGCGCTCCGATGTGGCCATACCCACACAAAGCGTGTGCATGAATCAACTGCTACCAAGATGTACTTGTACGCAGTATCAGAAGAAAATGGACCGCAGTGATCCAAATAAACGCATCCAAGCGGTTTATTAGAGATGTACAACTGTGTCTGAGGCGGACGCGCAGCAGTCGAAGGTTTAATCTGCTGGCAAATGTCACATTGAAGGACATAATCGCGCGTCTGTTTGTACAGTCCCCGCCACCAGAACCTTTGTTGAAGCTTGTTGCCATAGCACCTCGAATAGACCGCCGCAAAAGTCTTACCCCAGGTCTCACAGTCAACAAGTTCAGGGGCCAAATCCTTCGGTAAACTAAGCGTAAGAATCTGGTGTTTGTCACCAGGATTCGTATTAGGAAACACAGCTTCCAGCTGGCCGAATTTCTCCGCAAGCCAGAAAGTAAAATCATCCTTATCTTGGGGCTTCTTGTCCATCACGGAATTCACCATGACAGGATTGATCTTCAAACCAGCCTGTTCTGCTCGAAGCTGCCCACCCCTAGGGGCTGCGTCCTGAACATTACGGCTTGTGTAATGAACAAGCGCTCTAATCACAGACACTGCGACTTCATGAAGCCGCCGCAGATCAGCCATGTTACAAGTGGCGCGATTAGGGTGAGGAGTGAATCCCACCAAAGCGGGCCAATTAGCGCCCGGAATGGACAAAGGACCCAACCTCGGTGGTGTAGGGCGCCACCAAACCAAACTCCATGCTGCCAAGCATCAATAGGAACCTCAAGTGCTCTGTACGGAGCGTACGCATTCGGTACAGCCGTAGCAGTGTATGAATGGAACACTCCAGAATTAGCGTCCACCACCGGAAATGTCACCCACGAATAAAACAGTTCGTACGGGTAAGCATGTTCCGCACTCACCACCAGAACCACAGCCAAGCCTTCCGCAGGAATATTAATACCCCGCAAGTGGTCACGCACCGCGACTCGACTATGCTGCGGGATGTCCACGGGCTGTGCCATGGTAGCACTGGAACTCGAAAAAACAAAGAATACTTTGTAGCACAACTGGGTAGTAATTCAAAGAAACCGTTTTAGACTAATTCAAGCTTGAAAAAGACCTATTTCAAAAATAGGTAGGTTTTCCGACACCACCGTTTTCCGGAAACGGGAATGAAGGTGTTAAGGTTTGAATGATATACTACTCGAGTGTCATGTTTAAGGCCAACAACGTATGGGCGCCATGTAGCAGGGTTTCCGTTCTCCCACAGAACTGTGCACAGAGATCTAGAACAGGGGTGAGTTAGGGTGACCCAAAATTCACCTTAGTATCAGAAATCCCCTTACCAAGCTAGCTACAGTGTCTCATTGGTAATAACAACTTCCCAATGACTTAGACAATCCAGAACATGAACTTAGGGAACCTCAGGTATCGTGGAACACATGAACACTCTTTCGTTATATAATCATTACAAACCAAAACGGGGAGTCAAAGAACATACGTGCAAGTTTGAAATGTTTATTTTTCAATGCAAGGTTCTCAAACGCAGTATCTTATATAATATCAACATACATATTATAAAAATCAGAGTTAGCAGCATAGTCACTAATCCATAATAAGCTAAAGGTGATAGCATATTATAATGCAAAATCTATAGAAATTCTGTATCACCTATAATTTGCGCACCCTATTTAGCATACTATATTATATCTAAGAAGGTCTCATTTGGGTTTTTAGCAGGGCGGGCCCATACCTCTAATGGTTAGTAGGAGAAGATCACATCAACAGCTACCAGCTCTCTGCATGCGAAGCATCAAGTGTGTTGATTCATTCCCTGTAACTCTATCTTAAACCCGCGTAGAGCCCAATGTTGGCAGCAACATTATTTGTGTTATGTCTAATGTGGTGCGAGGATCAGGCCTTCAGCAACCTTGTGTTAGGTTATTCTTAGAGGGTGCAGTTCTCAGTGTGCAGACAGTTGTACCAAGTGTACCAAGCACAACTGATATCAGAGCAATAACATATTATTCTCAAATTAATCACATCTTTCGTCTAGGTTGAAAGCTACAATAACAATTAGGTGTCGTGTGCAAACTGAAGCCGAAGGAAAATATGATGTTTAAACATTTAATAAACTCATGCTAACTTAACACAATATATAGAAACGCAGTAACCATATGACAGTGTGTCAACAGCAACATGACCTCATGGCCATAGACATCGGCTCAGATTGACTTGAGTCCCTGGTATTTTGCCTGAGTAATGGCAAAAGGAGGTCTGAGGTTCTTCGATTTCTGATTTCGTCCCGTATCTAGCCGCCATTTTGTGGTTCGTCGCCATTTTGTGTTGCCCTCACTCAGGCAGCACGGCGAACGATATATTTTTGCATTTCCAGCAGCTACGTGTCCTTTTAGTTAAAAAGTAACTCCATTGCCCTTGTCTACGGAACCCGATGTCAGGGTCTGGCTGAGTTCGTTAATCCATGTCTGGCTCAATTGATCCCTGTATCGACCGACTATTTGCCTTCTCCTATTCTTTCCTTATACTATCTTATCCGA
Organism: Lissotriton vulgaris; assembly: GCF_964263255.1. Lineage (NCBI taxonomy): Eukaryota > Metazoa > Chordata > Amphibia > Caudata > Salamandridae > Lissotriton > Lissotriton vulgaris. Next base: position 253,626,939 of record NC_141690.1, on the reverse strand, counting down.
CTGGCCTTCGCTATTCTCTCCTTGTATTCTCCTATTCGCCTACAGAGGTGGTGGTGTGCCACACGGTAGCCTCGCTGCCTACTTGATTTTCGCTATTTTAAAATTGAAAACTGCCTAGAAATTGTGCTTTTAAATATTGTGTTTACCTGCATCACGTAATCCCTGTGCTCGAACTCCCCGTTCCCTCACTTCCAGTTTCCGGGTCTTTCTCGGTCAAGTTGCTCTTTGGACAGCCGCTGCACAGCAGGGCTGAGTGGTGGGTGGGAGGAGCTACGAGGTGAAAAGGCAGGCTGGAGCAAGCGCGCGCCGCGGGCGCGCCTAAGGCAAGCCCGTCTGCGCCCGTCCGCGCCTGGCCGGGACCAGGGGCCAAAATGCCTCCCCCGGTGCCATGGTATTGCAGGGAAACCCTGATTGCTCTACAGAATAATACCCTTCAGCCAAACCCCCCGACGATGGAGGGGCTCCGGCATGAGGGGCTGCTAAAACATTCACCATGTCATCCTTCAGCAAGGAGAAACCAAGAAGGGCAAAAAAGCTAACATCACAGAGCATTGCCCTGTTGAACACACGCTCCTTCCAAAATCACAATCTGGAGGTCTTCTCGCGGCAATCTGGATGTGCTGGGGGTCATGGAAACTTGGCTAGAAGATTCCTCCACCCCGGACCTGGTGGCAGCACTTCCACCCAATTTCGGTGCCATTACTCAGAACAGGAAAGGCGGTAGGAAGGGGGGAGGAGTGGCCTTCCTCTTCAACAGCTCCTTTAAAACCGAAACAATATGTGCAGAAAGTATGGAGGGTGCAGATATTCTGGGAGTTAAGTTCTGTTCTACCACTAACTGTCTAGTGATACTCCTAGTCTACCGCCCTCCAAGGACGCCCCCGGGTTTCATCGAGCCTTTTCTGGGATTGGTCCATGACTTGTGGTCAAGGTACGAGGGTCTTGTGGTTATGGGAGATTTTAATCTCCATTGGGAGGAATCCCCCAAAGACGCAATTTCAAAGCAGCTAGAAGGGGCCATGACCTCGTTAGATCTTCTTCAGAGGGTGACTGGCCCGACACATAAAAAAGGCCACACCCTGGACTTGATCTGGACATCGGTTCCAATGCTGAGCCCAATTACCATCTCAACCTGCATATGGTCAGACCACCACCTGTTACAGGGGAGTATGGCATTTCCGGGGCAATGTATATCCTCCTCGGCGGAGTGGCAGGTTGTGAGAAGTTGGAATAAAATTAGCACAGATATGCTGATCTCCACCCTAGGGAAACAACCATCTCACCTCCATAGGCTGCCGGAGGATGATATTGAGGCAGCTAGCCTCAAGTTGACACTAAAACTTATAATCGCCATTGATGTATTGGCTCCGGTCCGAAGGGTAAAAATCATAGATAGGGGTATAGGTGCCCCGTGGTTTAATGACGAACTGAGGCTTTTGAAACACTCCCTACGCCAAAGTGAGAGAGCCTGACGTAAGGGGTACGATTCCAGTACTTGGGCCGTATATCTGAAGGAGTTTGCCACCTATAAACAAGCTATCAGGGCCAGGAAAGCAGAATTTTATGAGGATAGAATTTCGACAGCAATCAATCCTCAGAAAGAAATTTTCAAGGTCCTGTCAGAGTTAAGGAAGAAGAAAGAACAGCCCCCCTCCTTCCGGCAAGAAGACTGTCAAAAATTTCAGTTGTTCTTTACCACCAAGATAGCAGACCTCCTGACGGAAATTGAGTGCACCCCGAGACTAGACTGCCTGGAAGACATTACAGGGACCTTCCCAGCAGTCACTCAGCCCTTAACTACATTGCCCCTCCTCACCAAGGAGACATTGGGAGTAGTGATGGGTCGAGTCAAATCGGGCTCACCGGCCGATCCCTGCCCACCCAGGATCTTCAAACAAGCCTGGCCAGGGTTGGAGGATGACGTGTTATCACTCCTCAATAGCTCTTTAACAACTGGAGAGGTTCCTACTAACCTTAAGGAAGCCCGACTGATCCCCCTCCTAAAGAAGCCAGGGGCAGATACTAAGGTCTTGAAAACTTTTAGGCCCATCTCACAATTGCCTTTTTTGGCAAAAATAATGGAGCAACACGTATTGCCTACACTCACACATTATCTTGAAAACAACTATTTACTGGAACCCAACCAGGCTGGTTTTAGGGCCCACCACAGTACAGAATTGGTCATGCTTTCTGTACTGGACGACCTAAGACTTAGAGCGGACAAGAAAATCCTGTGTGCCCTGGTGCAGTTGGACCTCTCCGCGGCATTTGATAAGGTCAAGCATGACCTACTGTTGTCGCGGTTGTGGGACCTTGGCATCCGGGGCACTGCTCATGCCTGGCTGACATCCTTTCTTGACGACCGGGTACAGAGAGTGCAACTAGCCGACCTGGTGTCGGAGGCAGAGGGTCTTACATGTGGGGTCCCACAGGGCTCAGCCTTGTCACCCTTACTGTTTAATGCCTACTTACAGCCCTTGATCTCGGCATTATATCAGTTGGATTGCAGAATCTACAACTATGCCGATGATACTCAGATCATCATCCAAATAGATAACTCTCCAACTGCACATCAGAGAATACAAAACATCTTAAAATTTATTGTAAATTGGATGACGGCCAACTCGCTTAAAATAAATCCAGATAAGACTAAGGTGTTTGCAATCACGACGGCATCCAGCCCTTGGAATGATCTTCTGTGGCCCACTGAACTAGGACCCTCCCCAGTAGCTGCAGAGGCCGTGAAAAGCCTAGGCCTGTATATAGATGCTAAACTCACTATGTCCACTCAGGTTTCAGCGGTAGTGGGCATCTATGTGGGTTTACTGAGACAGCTGCGTAAGCTTTCTCCCCTCCTGACTGTTGACACGCTCAGACGGGCGGTGTCAGCCCTGATACTAGCACGGTTGGACTACGGCAACATCCTGTATGCCAGCATTTCTCAACAACTGCTGGCTAGACTGCAAATAGTCATGAACGACGCCGCAAGACTAATTTTCAACAAACCAAGAAAGACCCACGCCACGCCACTCCTCCGTAAGCTTCATTGGCTGCCAGTAAGGCAGCGGGCTAAGTTCAAGGGCTTATGCATTACGCATAAAGCCCTGTATGGACAAGCCCCGCAATACATCAGAGAGCGTCTAGTCCCGTACGTCCCTACCAGAATTCTGCGATCGGCGGATGCCGCACTTCTGGCCTGCCCTCGGTTCAAACTATCATCCCTTGGAGGACTCGCATTCTCATACACATTTCCTATAGTCTGTAACAATCTACCCGAGAGTCTGCGTAAGGAATCAAGTCTATTACCTTTTAGGAAAAAGCTGAAAACGGTGCTATTTCAGGAGGCCTGGGGCACGGCCTAACTGGCCCACCTTCCCATATTGTGTGCACCCTCTGACAAGCGCTTAGAGACCTCTGGGTAATAAGGCGCTCTACAAATATAAATACATACATACATATTACACAACTATCCTTTGAAGCACACAAATACGTCCTGCCACCTGCAAGAGGGTATTGTTGATGCCATCACTGATTCATTTGTTGGGAGGGGTAGCACATGGGGTCTGAGAGAGGGGCGTATTTGAGCCACCTGATAGCTTGTTTTCCAACTTTTCTCATTGGTTCGTTTTGTATGTGTAAGGAGTGAGATGCTGTGAATATGTTCCTATAAAAGACTGTGCGCCACGGATTGAAGTGGCAGTCTCCTTAAAATCTACCTCGTGTGTAACTTCTGGGACAACTGCGCTTAGCTGCAGCTAATAAACCTGGCTCAACGGAGTGTGTCGTGTTTCTGTTTTTTACAAGGCAGGTGAACTCGGGGATTAAGGCGTGCCCTGCGCTGCCCGGCCCATAAGGCCCGGTTCTCCACTTTGTTGATATGAATTACTTATGATTTTTGCTTTACATATGGATCCATTTTCCCAATTGAGAGTTACTATTTTTGACTCTGATATGGATTGAATAGCAACCTTGGAGGCTCAGCTAGAGTGGCCATTGGCAGCATTGAGTAAACCTCCATGGATGAGGGCATAAAAGGTGATTTTAAAAGGCTGTGGTTAACCTAACCAGGCCTTCCACTCAGCCACCCCGGGGGTCTGTACGTTCTTTCAGATTCAGCGGCTCAGCACCTCCTGCAGGCAGAAATGTAGAATTGGCCAGTGTGCAATTTAAAGAAAGGGAAGTAAGTAGGCAGTTGTCACACAGAAACCTGGGTACACAACACAACTCGAGTTGCCACTCCCCTCGCCTGAGCTGGAATAGGCCAGAACCATTAATATTGATGTATCTTCACTAGTATTAGGGTTGTGCCTATCAGTGGCCAAACACATTTCAACCTTGTTATCCCCACTCATATTCCATGCTGTCTGTGTCTGCTGCCTTGCACAGTGTCATCTGACCTAGCTTGCTCCCTGCCAGTGCCTGCTCAGCTCAAGGCTTGCAATTGCAGCCACCAGAAAATCCTGCAACCTTCAGGCACACAGGCAGCAAGACTTAGTCTTGAGTAAGTCCATGGTGAGACAGTGACAATTACATTGATTGTCAAGATAATCTTTGAGACTATTCTTTGACATGGCAGCCAGACACCTGTCTCCTCTTCCCCAATTTCAGAGATTTAGAGGGGATATGTATTTGTCTCTGCAAGAGGCCTGGTGGTAGGAGTTACTGTCATGATGCAGGTCATTTCTATTGTACGCAAGAGATTTACAGGAACTATAAACTTTATATGAGTCTGAACAATAGTTTCTTCAATCAGTGCACAGTATTCCTTGACCACAACGTAATTAGCTACAGCACACAGAAAATAAGCAAAGCGTTTAATACAACACAAACCAATTAGAGAAGAATTATGAAAAAAACAACTAAAAGAATGTCCTTCTGATCCCAAAAAAAAATAAAAATCCGTTTGGTGTGCGGGAAGACAACACTTGGAGGACATAGATTGTTACATTTATTTAGGAATCCCTCTACATGTGAAAGGTGACCCCAGGGCTCGTCTGGAACCTTCCTAAAAAACTACACCTTTAAGATCAGGACAGCTAAACCTTTGCAAAAACTAAGATGGGTCTTGTATCACCCGTCTTCTAAAAATCATCAAAGGCAAATTTATACCACAGTTGACCTACAGAATGAAAGTTTTTTTGACAAAATAAACTTCTGGCTAAACACTGAGGACAGCACATTATTCAGGGCAATCTTTATTCTCCCACAATCCTCAAGTCCAGTCCAAATGTGACTGAAGTTCAGACTTATTGATCAATAGCTAAGAGATACTTGTACTCTGGATAGATACTGGAAGAAAGCCGAGACTAACACAGTTAGAGGCATTCCATGCATATAGTTTGACAGCCTAAACAAACAAGCAAGTACTCTGTGGCACACAAAACGTGACACTTTTTTTTAACAGACCTAAACATTGGATGCCATTGGGCTCAGCCCTTTTCCAAATCTTCATTCAAGAGTGTCTTAAAAAGACATATCACTCTGCTGTGCTGGGCAAAAACCTCCGAAATATCATCTCCATTATCATTTCTTTCTGCTTACAGAATGGTACACTAACAAACACTTTTCATCGTATCACACAATCTCAGTTGCCTGTGTAAGAAATCGGGTCATTGGTTGGGAGTGGGAGGAGGGATCTATACTCAACAGGAACCATAGTCATTGCCAGTGGGAAACCACAAGGAAACCTTACATTAACGTGTGCTCAACCCTCTGGTAGCTTGGCACAGAGCAGTCAGGTCGAACTTAGAGATAAGGTGTAAAGTGTTTATGCAGAATTTTAAACAGAAATCCCACACCAATTTAGAAAACTAGAGTAGAATCTACCCTAGCTCACTGGGATTGATTGCACGTGTGAGGAGGAGGAACAAGCGAGTGAGCCGCAATCTGCAGTTCGTGGAAGCGGAGGGCGAGGCGAGGTGTGCAGTGTACGGCAGGCGGTTGAATTCCAGCAGAGGAGGAGGAGAGGCACAGGAGGCACGGGAGCGGCATGGAAGTCACGACCTGCTGAAGTCGCGGACTCGTGGGAGCTGGGGAGCTCGGGAACTCAGGAGCGCAGGAGCACGGGTCAGCGGCCGGCCCGACCGAGAGAGGTGAGCTGAGGTGAGCGGCTCTTACATCTGCTCTTGCTCCTGCTCACTTCCCGGCTCCCTCTTGTTCCCTCCCGGCTCCCCCCCCCCCAGTTGAGGCACATTCAGCGCCAGAGATTTGACTGTTTTGGTTTTGGTTCCCGGAAGCAGCGCTCTCCAGCCGCCGCTATTACCACCACCGCAACACACTCGCGATCTGCGGTCTGGCCCAGTTGCGGCCTGACTGTTGGGTTGTTTGCCGCGGCTCGGGCCCTTCGGGTATCACCACCACCACCTGAGTACGCGGCCCGTTTTGGCAGTCTTAGTCGGGCCCCGCTTGGCTCGGGTGTTTTAAATTCCAGGGCCGAGGGCTCCGTGGTTGGAGCGTTTCAGCCAGGACCACACAGGTAGCGGGTGGTCAAGTCGGCTGGGCGTCCCAGAGCCTAGGGCCCAGGCGGAGGAAGGGAAAAGATACATTCAAGTTGCCTACCCCGTTTGTTTGTCTCCATTAAAAGGGTGAACCTTAAAGACACAGAAAGGAAAATAAAATAAAATAAAATAATCTGTGGCCAGTGCAAATTTGAGCAGGAAACCAGCAAGGGCAAAGGAACATCTATAGAGACCATCCATACAGAAATAGGTGTTTACAGGAGACTATAGGAGCCCACAGGTTCCGGTACTAAAAAAAAAACAAAAAAAAAAAACAACAACATCAGAATGAGATCTGGAACGAATCGACAAACTGCCCCAAGTAATAAACAGAAAAAATCAACACAAAGGGCCCGATGTAGGTAATCTCGATTTACCAACTCTTAAATACCGAATCATACCGATTCGGTATTTAAGAGTAGGTAAATTGGAAGTAGGCAGATGTAGGTAATTTTTCTTTTTAAAAAACCGAATCTGTAAGATTCGGTATTTACCGATTCGGTAATTACCGAATCAGTATTTGCCATTGATTCCTATGGGCCTTGAAGCCCATAGGAATCAATGGCAAATACCGATTCGGTAATTACAGAATCGATAAATACCGAATCCTGCCAGGGGGAACGGGGTGTCACTTTGACACCCTGTAGCACCCCAATGTCAGGCTTGTGTGCCATGTGGCACACATACATGCCCTAAGGGCATGTCTGTGTGTCACATGGCACAGGTGTACATGCACAGATGTGCATGTACACCTGAATTCGTTATTTACCATGTAATAGTATTACATGGTAAATAACAAATTCTTAGGGGCCTGTGGCACTGGTTAAAGCGCCACCTACATCTGCATTTACAGATTCGGTGTTTTTACCGAGTCTGCATTTACCAATTTGGTAATTTTACCGATTCGGTAAATACAGATTCGGTAAAAATACCGAATCTGTAAATACATGCCCCCTACATTGGAAAAGGCATTTACCGGTCGGTAACGGACGAATTCGGCCGTTACCGACCGGTAAATGCCTACCTACATTGGGCCCAAAATCTGTACGGTCCCCCAAAGAGGTCTCCTTTCTATTTCCAAAAGGTGAGACTGTGGCACAGGGAACAAGAGAGAGGATAGACCTGGGAGGTTTGGTCTCAACAACTGATAATTCCGGGCCAACCCCTGGAAAACAGCAGCAAAAAATTAAGAAGCTCTTTTTTTTAAAAGACCCTGTTTCTGCAATTTTTGCACCAACAAAGGAGGCCTTAAATCTCCCGAGCCCAATTCAGCCCGACAAGATAAAACCAACAGCCCTGTCAGAGACATTTACTCAGGACAACCAGCTAATGGACCATTTCACCACGAAAGCACAACCACAACAACCGTTTCAAGCGCCTACATAGAGAAAACCAACCATCAAGGAAAAAACATGGAGACTGTACAGGTCCAAGTCCACAAATCAATTGCGCAACTCAAAAACTCGGTACTCACAACGGGCACGGTCAACAAAATCCCAATCCCATTAAGTACACAAGACAAAACGGCCACAGATAAAACCTCACCAAACTTATTGACATCATTGGGAGAGGAGTCGCTTGAAAACAGCTTTATCGAATCAGGATCTATAAACAACAAAAGCAACAAAGATCAAGGGCAAGTTACGTAATGTGAATAAAGTGGGAGCACTAGGCGGCCCGACAACCCACAGACAAGAAGGGGAGGATGCCAGGGCAAATTCCCTTCTAGAATCAAGCGTCCTAAAACTGACTGAAACAACTAACACAAAAATAAAGAGGGCTCTTCAATTAGGGCAAACCACAACGCCACTCCCAACTTCAAAAGAGCACAGGCCAGGGCCAGTGGCATCAACACCGCGTAATTCAGAGGTCTGCAGCAGCGTTCACAGAATTTTGATTGACGACTCCAGCAGTGACGGAAGTAACACAAACAAAGACCATCAGTCGGTACCAATTTCAATCTCATAAGCAAGTAGGATTGAACACCTGGAGGATCCACTAGGGAACGGAGGCAGCCCACAACCCAACACATATTGGGGGAAAGCCCTAATTAGCTCACTGGACCAGGCCATAAAAGCACTTAACTACCGATCCCACAAAATGGAGGTTCAAATAGACCTAATAAATGTGATCGCAGAGCATATAGCAAACATAAGCTCTAAGGCAGACACAATAATGACCTTACTAGTTAATAAGAGAAACACGGACAATATCACAAACACAGACAAACACAATACAAGAAATACAAACCAAATCTCAAACAAAAACAAACAAAACAACTGTGAATGTGGGAGTATAATTGAAAAACTTGCGTCCCTCCCAGACATTTTAAAAGACATCCTAGGAGCAGTAAAGTCTTCATGTGAGCTAAAGGGAAATCGGGAAAGCACAGATAAAAAATCTAACAAAGAAACACCAAAAGCCCCATCTTACCGAACAAAACAGAGTGCCCGCAATGAAGGGATCCGAAAAGTCAACCCCCCCACAAATAAAGAGCCAGAAGAAGGCGTAATAGAAAACCACGAAGTACAAACAAAGAAAAAAACGCCCGCCTCTCAATTGGAGCACCAAGACAAACTAACAAAAAGACAAAGGAAGAGAGCTAGGAAGGCACGGCCCAAACAAAAAAACAAACAAACCGTAGCCTCTGAACACCTCTTCCCTTTCTTCACAAAGAACGTAAGTGAAGGGCGCGAAATGAATATTTTCGCGCCGAATATCTCCACCAGTAGACAGGATCTGTTATACTCGGAAAGGGTGAGTTACTCGTTTGAGAATTTGATAACGGTAGAATCTTCTCACGAATTAGAATTAATAATTTCTGAGGGATCGAAGCTGAGCAAACAACAAACTGCAGGCTCCCACAGTGCCAAGAGGACAGTAAAACATACATCGTTTTCAAGACTCCTGGCGGAAAATTCTCAAAACAAGGAACTCGTAAATGAATCAGCCCTCAAAGACACAACTGCTAACACAGAGGTCAGCCCGGCCCCATCATATAGGAAAAAAAAGAGAGAGCACGAAAAACGGACAACGGGCCCTTGGGCGACAATATAAGCAAGCAAAATAGGGAACCTAAACCCGTACAGCTAGGAACAGATCAGACGTCACTTAAGATCACCACAAACGAAAGGGGCAGGAGCGACATCCTAAAGAGTGTTACTCGTGAACAAGAGCGAATTACTCAATATACAGAACTGGGAAACGTGAAGATAACGTAAAAGAGTAACGTGGCAACCAAAGGTCAGGCAAAAGTCACAACCACAAACACTCGGATCATTAGAACAAAAGATCTTCAAATGGATCAGGAAGGAAACCAAAAAAAAGATCTGGACGAGATCGAACCAGTACTGACCTTTATTCCGGAATACGCAACAAAGGGTAGACAGGAGATCCTAAATAGAGGAAATGTTATAAAACTAGTCAAGGAAATCCCGGAATTAAATGGAATAGCCTCACAAGACATTGAAGCAGTGGAGTTCCAACAAAACAAAGCCAAGCCAGATATTGAAAACTCGGTCATTACTTGGACATCAAAGGAGCTTGCAGTTAAAATCTTTGCCCATAAAGCAACATTCGAGAGCTGGGGAATAACCCTGAAGCAACATAGGCGCCCCAGATATCCCTACCCCCTTTCTAATAGCTCAGTCCATCTAAAGGAGGAGGTAATACAAAGCCCTAAGTTAAAAACGTGCCTACGCGCAACAAGGGCATCGTCCCAGGAAAAAATACCAGGACCTAATAACAACTTCAAAAACCAGACATTTAAAAGCGGTCTCATTGTAGCAATCAGGACTGGTCATGGAATCTATCGGCGCTAAGTGAAAAGAGTTCCTAGAAATGTCGCAAATGCCTCAGTTAGAGAACAAATACAAGACCCACACATGGAAGAACTAAACCCGGCAATGATCAAAATATGCTCATGGAATGTGCACAGGTTCAGTAGCATGGAGCAGGATCACGAAACCCAATCATTTTTTTGTGAACAAGACGTAATTCTCCTAGAAGAGACCTGGAACTCGATCCATCTTGGCATTCCAGGCTTTATTGACCATCACATATTAGCAGAGAGGCAGTCTAAATATGGGCATCCACGAGGCGGCTTATCAACTTTTGTGTCGCAAAAATTTAAGTGGGAATTAGAGGAACTGGACGTCGGGCTAAATTGGGTTCAAGTCACAAAAATCACAATAAAGCCCCAGCACCAGCTTCAATTATTAAACATCTACATACACCCAGATCGAAAAGCAAAACATTTAAAAATAGGAATGCTAACCAAACTCATCAAAACCCTGCAAAAAACCAACAAACTAAGCTCGTTGATAATATCGGGAGACTTCAATTGTAACCTATTGAACGCCGATAAGGGTAGACCCAACAGGGAGAAAAAAGCAGCAAACGGGTCCAAACAAGCTCCACTGCGTAACTTAAAATCAATGGGCCTATCAATCCTAAACAGTAAAAAAAACAGTCACTCTTTGCCGGTACCCACCTATACGAGTGGAAAGGTTAAATCTACTAAAGATTTTACAATTGTAAGTGCCAGTACAATAAACTCTATAGAGGAATACTCAATAGTTCAGCGCATAGAAAGTGATCACTTCCCACAAATTATAGGGATGATCATCGCAGTTCCCAGTGCCGAAAAATGTTGTTCCCTACTGCAACAACCAGAAAAATTAAATCTCCGGAAAATAAAGTGGAGGGGAGGAGAAACAAAGAACATCTAGTCCACAGCACTTTCAGCCTGATTCATCTAGGTACCGTTTTGCAAGTCTCTAATAGAGAATCATAAGGAATCGCTATTAGAGACTTGCAAAACGGTATTCATGTAGGAATCGCAAAATAAAATGCGATTCCTACAAATTCCTTATTTGCAATTAGCAAATTGCTAATCGCAAATAAGGAAAAAACTCCCCATTCATTCCTATGGGCCAAAAGGCCCATAGGAATGAATGGGGAGTATTCCTTATTTGCGATTAGCAATTTGCTAATCGCAAATAAGATAGCGATTTGAAGGGTGCCAGGGGTGTCCAAAGGACACCCAGTAGCACCCCTTAAATGCACATTTGAACAGGTGTTGCGCACACACATGTCCAAAGGACATGTGTGTGTGTAACATGCAAAAGAAAAAAATGCACTAAAGTGCTTTTTACTCTTTTTTCGCAATTTACCACCAAGTCAGACTTGGTGGTAAATTGCGACCAAATATTGAGATTTTGCATTTTCTAATTGGTTGATGAATTGGATTTAAGGAATCTCTATTAGAGATTCCTTAAATCCAATTTCTCGCAAATATGCGATTTCTTAAATAGAGACTTTTGCTTTTGGGATGATGAATCCCAAAAGCAAAAATTGCACTTGCAAAGGGCCAGATTCTCAGAATCTGGCCCTTTGCGAGCACAATTATGCTTGATGAATCAGGCTGAATGTAACTAAACTCGGGAGCTTAAAACACGGAGACCCCGTAAACAACTGGGAAAACTTATTAGAGGATCGGAAGGAAAAGCACTTGATTTTTCCAGGGGCAAAAAGAGACGGAAAAGTAAAGTCAGCACCATGGTTTAACTCTGAATTAAGACTTGAAAAGAGGAAAATAGCCAGGGCGGTAAAGATCCAACAAAGAACGGTCGCACAGGGAAACAAATGAAATAATAACATCAATAGAAGCATGAGAAAAAAATATCGCAAAAAGCTATGGACTGCGAAGGCATTATATAAAGAATCGATCTGGGAAAAACTGCTATTTACAAGTAAAAAATCAAACTCCTGAGACTTTTGGGGCATCATTAATGATCTAAACACAGGTGTAGTACTGCAACAGGACCCCGGAATCGGGGACAGGGCCTGTGGAGATTATGTGAAGAACCTCTATTTAAAAAAGGAACCACATAGAAATGAAAATAATCAAGGTCCATCAATCAATATCGAACAGGACAACTTAAAAGGCACATGCGCTAGTGAAAGAAGGCACGAAAATGCGAATCTCGAAAAAGACGTTTCCCATCAAGACATTCTGACTACCCGCACCCATTTAAGAAAGCTAATCCAAAAACTCAAAGCCGAGGGGGCTTCTTGACCAAACGGTCTCCCAACTGCAGTATTCATAACCAACGAAGAGTTCTGGGCCGAACACTTAACAGTGTTATTTAATCACATTTTTACAAAGGGAAACATACCTGCTTCATGGAAAGGAAACACCATCCACCCAATTCATAAGAAAGGGGATCGAAAACATCCAGGGAATTACAGGTTGATTTTCCTAATTGACGTCGAAGCCAAGCTCTGCGCTACATGCCTCTTGGAAGAGCTGCAAGATTGGGCAAAATCCAATAACATAATCCCTGGTTTTAAAATTAGATTCAGACAAGGGATGGGGACGACTACAAACCTGACCATCTTGGGACTGCTAATGGAGAACGCCAAAAAAAAAACATCGTCTATATGGGTGTTTTGTCGATATAAAAGCAGCCTTTGACCACGTAAGTAGGTCAAGATTATAGGGAAAGTTAAGAAAATGGGGGCTGCCGGATAAATTACTAAACGCAATAATCGGTCTGTATAGCGACACATGGGCAAAGGTAAAACAAGGGAACGGGACCAGCCTAACAAAAAACATTGAGACCCAGGACGGCCTAAAACAAGGCTGTGTCCTAGCCCCCAGTCTTTTTAATTTATACATAGCAGACATTGGATGCAACCTAGAAAAAATTGAGAGTCACGCCACAAAACTTGGCAATGTTTCAGTTCCAATTCTGCAGTATGGAGACAATATAGTACTACTAAGCAAAACTCCTATAGGTCTGCAACACTTAATAAATATTTTATCATCTTATTTAGTACAAGAAAATTTGGAGCTGAACAGAGAAAAAACAAAAGTGCTCCGGCTAGTGGAGGGGAAGAAATTTAAATTTAAATGGTCAATCAACGACTCAGTCTTAGAAGAACAGGACTCATACAAGTATCTGGGGATGACCCTTGGGCAAGGTAACTCAAAAAAGAAGCACTCTCTGGTACTAAAAGGGAAGGCCCAATCATTAATCTACACGTATAGGCAACTACAACTAAAAATGGCCGGCCCGAATTATACTCACCTACTAAAAGTAATGGCTTCACAAATGTTACCTACTTTGTCATACGGGTTAACCGCTTGGCTTGGAGGGGAGGCAAAAATCTTAAACAACCTGCAAAACAAAATCCACAAAGTAGTGTTTAATCTACCGCACTCAGCCGCGCCCGCACAAGTCCGCCTTGAATTTGGCTTACAGAACCAAAAATTCAGGTCAATGTCCATTTTTGCAAAACTGTGTCATAAAATTTGTTCTGCCCCAAGCGAGTCAATGGGTAACATCTGCTGGAAGGAAATAAATTATCAGGAAAGCCAGCCAAATACCACCTTATGGGGAAGCTATCTTAGCTGTTTGACCATATTGGACCTACAAGAAGTATGGGAAAAAAAAATAGACCAAGTGCACTTCTGTAAAGTAGCCAATGGCTTAGCAAAAATGAATTCTCTGTTAGAAGACAAAATATCTCTAACGAAACGGCGCCACGCATTGACAGTAATTAACTCTTACACCCATCAAAAACCACAGGGATACTTAGCCTCACACTATAGTCAACATTTAAATAAAGCTTTCGTAGCTTACCGAATGGGCATGCACTATTCGAAGGATTTAAGGCCTTCTTGGAAACAACAAATTGAAAGCTCCCACTGTAGACTGTTTGGATACCAAAAGGAAACTTTGATGCACTTGTTATGTGCATGTCCAGCTCTACTGGCTCTAAGAAGACGATACCTATGGGCCATCTTTAACACGTTAAAGATCCGCACTTGCCGGCAAGCAGTAACAAGCTGGCTAGGAGGCTCTTTCTCCATTTTGGCATGTCGGGGAATCAAGTTTATGACCAAGGTAACAAAACTGCTACAAGAAATTCAACTGACAAATGGCTCCTAAGGTCTAGCACAAAGAGTGGATCAAGGCAGGAAGTCCGCTGTGGCAGAAAGGACACTATTAAAAACCTTGCTAATGAACTTAACAATACACTGTATTGGATGGAATATGATCAGTGTTGTCTTTTTACCTGAGACACAATATTTATTCTTTTATATTGCTCTAAAATTTGTAATTTTTAACCTGTTCGAAGATTGTAATGATTTTTATTAATCAAACAATAAAATAAACTTGAACTAGAGTAGAATCTAATGCATAATTTGACACTAAAACAAGAAAACTCCAACCAGTAGAACCAAAGTTATGATTTTTCAAAGTGAAAATAGCACCAAAAAGCCCAAAGCTCCACTTGCAGCTATCTGATTGCGTGAGAGCAGGAGACTGTCACAAGTTTAGTCCAAACATGATGTAGCACGGGTTGGACATAGGGACCCTGATGATCCAGCTTAAGAGTTACCTTCTCAGTCTAGCACCTAGACTTCTGTTCGTGGTTGAAAGGGCTGCATGGAGCAGGGAGAACATCAGGGATGGCCGTCCAAGTAGCACGAAGGGCCAGCAGGGCATCGCAGATGGACGTTGCTTTAGCATGAAAATCCGGTGAACGTCTCGGACGGGCATGGCTGAGGCTTCACGTGGGCGGTCATGGCAGCGGTCGGAGCTGTTGCGCAAATTGGTGGTTCGTATTGGCGCTGCATGGTCTTGGTACGAATGGGACCTGTTAGCATTCGCAAAGAGCCCAGAAAATATCAGGAGAGCACAACTGAGGCCACACCAAGGACCTAAGGAACACCACTTAGGGGTCAGAAATTTACTCCAGCATAGGCCATTAGAACTCAGATAGGGACAGCTGCAGGTATATTTGCAGGTCCAAACATCAGGCCAGCTGGGCAGTTGCAAGTAGCCTCTGGAGTTTGTTACATCCCTGTAGCTCAGAACAGGAGGTAAGGTGGATGACCCTGGGAGTTACTTCAGCCTGGGATGAAGGGTGTAGGTCCAGCAGGACTGCAGGCCCTACTCATACGCTCATTGGAAACAGAGCAAGTCAGAAACACAGCTATTCACACCATCTCTGGGACTTGCAAGTCCCAGGATGCTTGTTTCTGGTCCAGGGAATACCTGACTTGGCAGTTCAGGCTAGACTATTCCCATGAGGATCAGGGTCAAGACTGATTTTCATATGGCTGAGTCTGAACTGGGGTGGCGAAGGGAGTTAAAGAAGGACGATGGATTCAACCCAGATCTGTGATTGGGGGTAGGTGTCTGAAAAGTTTCAGTGCTCCGTCCATAATATCCTTGTGTTTGCTTTGTTTGCTCTAAGTTAGCAGGAGTTGCCCATACGTGGATCCCTTGCTCACCTTGCCATTGGATTCAAGCTAACCTGGCTGCTCCCAGGATACTTGTTTCCGGTCCGGAGAAGAGGTGGCTTGGCATTTCGGGCTGGACTGTTCCCATGAGGAACAGGGTCAAGGCTGATTTGCATATGGCTGGGTCTGAACTGGGATGAAGGGTGTAGGGTGTAGGTCCAGCAGCAGTGCAGGCCCTACTCATCCACTCATTAGAAACAGAGCAAGTCAGAAACACAGCTGTTCACACCATCTCTGGGACTTGCAAGTCCCAGTATACTTGTTTCTGGTCCAGGGAATACCTGGCTTGGCAGTTCGGGCTATTCCCATGAGGATCAGGGTCAAGACTGATTTTCATATGGCTGAGTCTGAACTGGAGTGGCAAAGTGAGATAAAGAACGTTGATGGATTCAACCCAGATCTGTGATTGGGGGTGATTGTTTGAAAAGTTTCAGTTCTCCGTCCATCATCTCCTTGTGTTTGCTTTGTTTGCTCTACGTAGGCAGTGTATGCCGAGACATTGGGTTCCTTGCATGCGGAGACGTGGGTTCCTTGCTCACTTTGCCACCTGATTAAACCTAGCCTGGCTGATGAGGGGTGTTACCCTGAAACTGGTCCTAGGATGATTTTGTCCGGTCAGGGAAGAGCTGGCTTGGCAGTTAAGGATGGACTGTTCCCGTGAGGAACAGGGTCAAGACTGATTTGCATATCGCAAGTCTGAACTGGAGTGGTGAAGTGCTCCGTCCATCATCTCCTTGTGTTTACTACTTTCTAAATGTCCTGCACCCTATAATGTAAATGTAGTGTATTTTATATAGCGCACTTCTACCCGGAGGCCTCGTAGCGCTGTATTCATACCGCTGTGGAACCCATCCTGGCTTTCCTGTGAAATGTCCACTCCTGTGCACCCCCAAGGTGAAGCCAGGCATCCACAGCGCTGCTGGGGCTGTTGTGGAGATTAAGCAAGCTATTGCCCAGAGTCACAGAGTGGGACCCATGATTAGACTAGGCACCGAGGCGAGAATTATCAGGTCCGGGGAAATTGAGTCAAAGCGCCGCCGAGGCGGGAATTGAACCCTTGTCCCGGGCCAGACCTCTGCATCAGGCTCTGCCGCTCTAACCATTGAGCCACGCTTCTCCACCCTGCCATCTGGGCTGCCAAGGGCCAACCCTAGTGGTGAAATAGGAAAATTTGGGCCTGGCAAAAGGTTTATTTTGCCAGTTCAAAAAGGCAATTCAAAACTGCATCCTCAGGCTGCAATGGCAGGCTTAAGACATTATTAAAGGGCTACTTAAGTTAGTGGCACAATCAGTGTTACAGGCCCACTAGGAGCATTTAACTTACATGTCCCGGCACATATAGTGCAACTTTACTAAGGACTTAAAAGTGAATTCAATATGCCAATTGGTGATAAGCCATTGTTACCATGTTTTACGGAGTTAGCGCATGCATTTTAGCACTGATAAAGTGCCCCGTGTCCTATGGCCAGCGCAATAATGCAAACATGGAACTCCTCAAAACCCTTACCAGCATGTAGGTTTTCTGAATATCATAATGATAGTGTAGCATGTCTAATATGCTGCTACCTAAAATTTGCTCAGGAAAAGGGATCCTTCTTAATTGATACTTTCAAGACACTGGAAATAAGATTATGTAACAAGGCTGCGTTATACTGTCTCAAAAACACCAAAGGACTGCTTATTGATATGTTTCACAAAGATAAAGACAGTGTTCAAGATTAATTTAGCAACCTTTCATTTGGTTTACTCAACTACCAGCATTTCATTGGACATTTCTTTTTCTGCCCACCCACGAACAGGATCCAAGTTGAACTATCAAACTCTTAAGATGCTGCTACTATTGGTCGAAATATTTTTTTATGCACAATTCTTTTTCTTCATTTTGTAATCTTTTGGAAATGTTTTATATATTTTGTAACATATGCACTAAAAGTTCATTTAAACAGTTATTCATTTTATTTGAGTCTGGGCAATAGTTTTTATTTGTCTGTGTTCAGAGGGATTCTTCTGCTCCAAGCCTAAACACTGTAGGACTGCCACCAAAAACACTTTACAAGATTCAAGAGATTGCAGTTCTGGCAGTGTTACCACGCAGGTGACATCTTTCACTTTTATAACAAAATAGAGTGAGGTATTGGTACTTTTCTATCATATTGGTGAACAAACCCCTCAAAAGAAACTCAATTTCATGCTAAATTCAGAGAGTACCGAGATCTGCGGCCTTCTGTAACAGCCAACTCCCTCTCAAATTGACAAAATACTAATTGCATGCAATGAAATAGCGGTGGGATATATCAGCCCAAAGTCTGTCTTGCTGCAAATGATTGGCTCCTCCACATTTTAAATATGACGTCAGAGTTAGATTGAGAAAAGTTCCCAAGAACGTATTCAGTATATCATGGTGTTCGGAAAGATTGACATTTAAGTGGGTTGTATTTTGACATTTCAGTGTACAATCAAAATATGTTAGATGATTTATTGCACATCAGTATGTAAGGAGAATATGTTGCATAATGCAATCCAATTTTTTTTAAAGAACTTCAAGTGGTAGAACTCGCTGAATGTGCGTGGTCCGTGCAGCCTGGGAGCAATTAGGTGCTAATTGTGCTTTTGAAATTGGAAAATTTGCTAATGGTTCTTTTGAAATTTGCTAATGGTGCTTTTGCAATTTGAAAATGTGCTAATGGTGCTTTTGAAATTTGAAAATTTGCTAATGGTGCTTTTGAAATTTGCTAATGGTGCTTTTGCAATTTGAAAATTTGCTAATGGTGCTTTTGAAATTTGAAAATTTGCTAATGGTGCTTTTGAAATTTGCTAATGGTGCTTTTGCAATTTGAAAATTTGCTAATGGTGCTTTTGAAATTTGAAAATTTGCTAATGGTGCTTTTGAAATATGAAAATTTGCTAATGGTGCTTTTGAAATTTGAAAATGTGTTAATAGTGGTTTGGAGTAAGTAGAGACTGGTTAGTATGTTCTCCTTCTTTCCACCATCTCAAGGACAGGGCTTCATGGAAGATATGTGATTGTAGGAAGGTAATGTTGGAAAGAATATTGTGATTTAGAGGATGTGAACGAAAATAAACACTCAGGAAAGCTCATAGAAGTCTAACATGTATTTAATGCAAAAATAACCAGTAAGTATCAAACATAGCCTAAGAACAATTGCAATTTCATTGGACCAGCGCTTCATCTTCTCATTAGTTGAAGAACATAATATTAAAATGTGTACATTTCCACACTACATTGATACACTGTTCTGAACGCAAAACCTCAGAGGACAGAACACGTGATTAAATAGGATCCTCAGATGGACCCTAATGAGCAGGTGTAGTTCTTGTGGACAGAATGGGAGATGGTCTTGAACAAAGAAACAACGCGTTACACAAAAGGTGGACTTCACTAAATCAGCAGTTTCTCGCTTCGCTATGTCAACTTCAGAACGAGGCTGCGCTTACTTGAACAATCAGGCAAAGTGTGTAGTGTACAACACTGGATAAGAAGATGGCAGTTATTAAAGTGCGAAGATGAGGATCTTGGCAAGAGAACGTTAGAGGGAGAGCATTCCAGAGCTTACAGGTGGTGACGGCAAAGGCTCTAGCCATCCTAAACCTGGGGACTACCAGCCAATTTTTATTGGCAGACAGCAGCTGATTGGTGGGGACGCAACATTGGAAAATCTTTTGATTCCTTCAGGACCAGGACTATGAAGAGCTCTATGGACAATGCATAGAGCCTTGAACAGAATTCTCTTTTCTAGAGGAAGCCAATGTAAGTTATGAATTGCTACTGAGTGGAATTTAGGAAGATCCATCATGAGTCTCGCCGCTACATTCTGTACAAGTTGCAATTTATGAATGGATCCCTTGTTAATGTCCAGGTAGAGAGCGTTACAGTAGTCCAACCTGGACCGAATTGGGGCAACAGCTGCCTGTTTTCGTGAAGATAGAGAAAGACATGAAAAGATCTTCCTTAAGATCCTGATAACCCCGAAACAGGTTGAGGCAGTTCTATTGATGAGTGGGTTAAAAGAGAGTGAATTTTCGACTATAACGCCAAGATTCTTTGTTGATACAGCAGGGCAGGGTCATTGTCCAAGCATTTCAGGCCACCAGGAGTGATACCTTATGGATTGTTGGCTGCTAAAAACCAGGGCCTCTGTTTTGTCCGTATCGAATCATAAATAGTGTTTACCATCCAGTCAGCCACGGCCTGCATGCAGCTTTTAAAATGAGCTGTGGATGCTTCAATGCTGTTAGTGATGGACACATTTATTTGCGTGTCATCAGCATAGGCCAGAACCTCAAGCCCAAAAGATCGGATTACCTTGCCAACAAGAGAGACATAAGTGTTAAATAAAGTAGACTCAATGAGTAACCCTGTGGAACTCCACAGAAGGTGGAAATGGAGTCAGAATAAAGTTGGCCCATCTTTACTTTCGTGACCAATCTCTAAGAAATGAGGACAGAAGCTCCAGAGCGGAGCCTGATACCCCAATTTCTTGAAGATGGTTAATCAGCCTTGTTGGCGAGATGGTATCAAAGGCTGCAGGTAAGTCCAAAAGTATTCGCAGAGAGGTATGCCCAGCATCTACTTGGGTACATATGTTGTTTACTGCAGATGTTAAAGCAGTCTCATAGCTGTGGCCACTCCTGAAACCATATTGGGAGCTATCAAGTAGGTGATGTTGCTCCTGGTAGATGCTTAGTTGGTAATTTAGATGCTTCTCCAGAAACTTAGCAGGGACTGGTAGCAGTGTGATGGACCAATAGTATTTAGGTTCTGAAGGGTCCAGGTGCGTGTTCTTTAGTAGAGGCTTAACTAACGCTGTTTTCCAGTTCAGTGGAAAAAGCCCTAACGAGATGGCAAGATTAAACATGGACGTTAAGTGAGGGACGATCATCTCCCATCCTAATTTCATACTCTTCAGGGGGCAAGCTTCCAAAGGGGACCCGGATGCAATTCCCCTAAGAGATTATCAGTTTGCTCCTGGGACAGGGGAAGAAAGGCAGACAGTCTGACTTCCTGCTCATCTGATTTAGGAGGGTTATAAGATTCAGAGATAGTTAAATTAGTTGAATTAGAGAGCTCTAAGTTAAGATTGTCTAGGGAAGAATAGATTTCTAAGATTTTTGAGTGGAAATATTTGGTCATTTTGTTACAGAAATCCTGCAAACAGTCATTGTATAGTGGAACCGGGTTAGAAGAGAGAAAGTTGATTACACTAAACAGTTCCCTAGGGGATTTGAGGGATTCTGTCTTTCAAGAGTGAAATAATGATTTTTCTTCTGTGATAGCTATTTTGTATTCCACTAGCTTCTTTTTATGATTATCTCTTTTGAGCGGGTCAAGATGTCGCCCCTAGATCCTCTCGTGGTGGCGACAGGTTTGTCTCAGTTACCTCAACTTCTATGAAAACCAGGGGGCAGTGGGCTTTTTTTGCCTACATAATGTGAGGGAGTCGATAGCTGTCGTCAGCCACTTAGAATACTCTGGAGATGCCAAATTGGCGTCATTATGATTGGTCCAATGATGGTTACTAAGGGCCCTAAGAAGAGATTCCTTATTGATATGGCTGTAGTTTCTTTTAAGTATTTATTTCCCCTTTATTCAAAGTTTTGTGTAATAGTGGAAGCACAAAGCAGAGAGAAATGGCGACATTATCTGACCAGGAGAGTTGAAAAGGCTCCCTCACCGTGAGACGGGGATCATTAGAGAATATGCCGTCCAGAATATGTCCTGCCTCATGGGTAGTAGATTTTACCAATTGTAGAAGATCACAGCATGCCAGGGTTTCTATCAAAGTCTGTGAGGCTTTACATAAGGAATTTTCCAAATGAGAATTAAAATCTCCCAGGAGAGTCAGATTTTGCTTTCCCAGGTAAGGTTCTATCGATTTGTAAAATCCTGGGTGAAGAAGGATCTAGGCCCAAGAGGACGATAAGTTAGGATTTCAGCAAACAACATTTTCAGTCGAGAGTATTGATCTCTTGATAGGAGTCAGAGGGATTTGTTAGCAGTTCTGCAACTGTGTGGCCCTCTGTAGCAGCAACCTGGCCTACATTGTCTGGCAGTCAAGATGAGTGCTTCTCATCTCTCGGACATCATGAGCCAGGTTGAGTTGGTGGATGGCACAAGGGTAGATAGTCTCCAGAGTAAATAGGATATTGGACAGAGGCTTAAATAGAACCTGGGCATTAAACCCAAGTGTAAAAAGAGGTGGTTCTCAAGGAACATTTTAACAAAATTGTTTTGTGAAGTAACCCATAAATACAAACTACTTCTGAGCCTTGTATTGGCTGTGCAACTTTTAGTATTCTTCTTACAGAAATACCTCTCTGTTTTCTTTCTGGTTTAAAGGTTTCTTTGAATTTACAAATCTTTGCTCTGTTCTCATAAAATAGTTTTTTACTCTTATCACCGAATTAATGGCATCAATGCATAAAAAATGTCACAAGGACTGTGTAATCTTCACAACAGAGACCAATGCTTTTCTAGTTGCAGTCTTCATTCAAATTTTCAGTCATCGCTGACATTTATTGATGCACCCACAGAATATCGGAAACAAATATTGTGTGGACAAATGATCATGTCAAAAATATTGAGGACCAAAATATCAAAAAAGGTAAGTGCAAATAGGTAGGTATAGATTTACTACTATTAGATCCACCTCTATGTGCCTTGAAAATACCTCATTAAGGTGCTACATCATCAAGGTACATAGATGTGGAGTTATACATAGTAAAACTTGCCTACCCATAGAAACTTATCTTCACAATATTTTTGTTCACGTTATTCCTGACACAATATTTTGTCACACAATATTTTTGTTTCCGGTATTCAGTCTAAATACCACATTTATTTGTGCTTATCAGTGTTACGCACGGGTTAATACATTTTCTGCATTTAGGAGTCTAAGGCTTTCCTTCTTTGATTCAGGTTGGTAATTATATAGTCTGTATTGCTCTTTTTATCAGTCATCCTCTAGGAAAAGTCCACACATTTCTGGCATTAGGTTATAAAGTAATCATTAGGAGATGCACAAGGACTTTAATACTTACTAAAAGTGGGCAAGGCCCAGCTCAGTCGACTTTAGCAAACCCATTTAAATGAGACATTTATGCGCCAGGTAAGGGGAAGATGTAAAATGGAAGCAGGAAATCTTCATCTTTGGAAAGCCCCACTGCCATGATGGCAGCATCTTTCCAAGGAATGGATGTTCATCCTTCTTGTTGTTGTAATGATAAAAGCAATTAACTTTAATGTCTATGGGGCTTATTTACAAGTTCCTTGCCCCACCAGTACATCACTTTTTCCATGTTAAAAATGACACATAAGTGGAGCAAGAGGCTTGTAAATAAACCCCTATGTTTTTATCTTATGCTTTGAAAACTAGATTACAAGTAAAAAATAAAAAACACACAAAATTAAAAAACAATACAAACATAATATCCAAAGGTTCGCATGCAGTTTTAATTTGCGTTCTAGTGTTTCAATGCTCAAACTAATTCTGATTTACGTTAGCGAACTAGCATTACAACTTGTGCACAAACTGTGTAACCCCATATTTTTTTACCCTCAAGATTTTTCCAGGTAAATGCTGCCACCAAGCTTGCAGGCACATTCGCTCAATTGGAATGATATCTCCCAATCTGAAATCAAGACACAGATGTCATTGCCATCTTGTTGGTGATATGTTCACCAATCATTAACAATTTGTTTGGAAAAGAGTGATCAACCTCAAGACTTTGCTATACACGCCTAGCCCATTTCCAGGATTGGCATTACCCGGTGATAATCAATTGTATCGAAGGACATCCAGTGATCTGGTTTAATATAGAGACAATTACCTTTTTTTATCTAATATGGGATTGTCGATTACTTTTATAGTTGGAGATGTGATGCTATATCCAGTAGGAAAGCCAGATTCCTATACTTGGAGTGCATGTTCTTCATAAATGTGTAGGATCTGTTGCTTGGTGACACACCCCTTAAGTACTTTTTCTAGAGAAATTGGAAATGTGTGAAGTTGGAGAGAAGATAGAGGTTAATGCAAAGGACACAGGCAATTTAGCCCTTATTTAGCAGATCAAGAAAGAGTGTAGTGAACAAAGCACCATGTATGATACAAGAGGAAATTGGTCTTCTTTACAAGATGTGCGTCAACGTAGTAAGTAGCAGGGTTGAGGTCATTTTCGGTCTGGGCTAGGAGACCGCTTTAGCTGCCTTTCCTGACCACTCGTAAATACTACGTACTACATGCATAAAAAACCTGGAGAGGAACTATTAGGCAACCCACTTCAGCAAATTCTAGCTTGCGTTGTCATTCCCATTTTCAATCCACTCACAGGACAGCATACATAGAGTGGGAAAGGTTCCCCCCTTCAGCCATTGAGCTACAGATAGTGTCATCTACAATCTAGATCCGCATCCTTAACAACCACTGGGTGATTCAAATGTGAGTGATGGTATTTTTCTATTTACTTCACCGTCTGCACTTTGAAGGAGTGAGCTGCCGTTAACGAAAATAATCGTTCATGTACATGCATCGTACAGTGCACCTGTCAGTCGCTGTATGCTATATATGACCTCTTTATGCAGTACCTCAGATCATCTTTATTTTGTTTTAAACTGAAATTCTGCATTTATGTCTAGAACTTACGTAGCTCTCCCCAAAGTATGGCTGCCATGATGAAAATCCGTACGTCTTTCTTCAGTTTTTGTTACAAAACCCAGACATCCTCTCAAGCCTCACACAGCAGCAACAAACTTTGGGGCATATTATCAACAACTAGCGATATTTATCGCTAAATGAGCTTAGCGATATTTTTTTATCGCAGTGATAACGTGCTATTAGCAACGTTTATCTCAAATGCGATAAAATATCTGGCGATAGCGGCTCAATGCGTGAATATCGCTGGAAATCCATCAATATTTAGGCATTAACGCCAATATAGTCTTAACCTGAATATCCAACTCCCATTGGATATACAGGTTAAGAAGTGGTCTGAGCAGGCGTTAGTTTTTGGCGATATTCGCGCTAGCGTAATTTTTTTTTATTGCTGTGCCTGCGTTGATAATAGTCAATAGCGATGTTAGCGACTGCTTTCAGTCGCTAACAGGTTGGGTACGCCCACTTTGCATGTCATTAGCGATAAATATCGCTCACATGCAAAGCGGGCCCCAAACCGCTCGCTATCACCTACAAACTGTCGCTAACTGCTGTTAGCAACAGCTTGCTAATAGGGTGTTGAAATTATTGCTGCTTTAGCGGGAAAAAGTCCAGCTAAAGCGGCGATAAGGCCCTTGATAATATGCCCCTTTGTTTGTTTTCGTGCCAATCATATTTAATTTGCCTAATGTCTTTTCTCATTTTGTGGGTAGGGATGGTCTATGTTCACAATATCTTGTTGTCTGTCATAGTATCGCTATCTTTAGACCAG
Organism: Lissotriton vulgaris; assembly: GCF_964263255.1. Taxonomy (NCBI): domain Eukaryota; kingdom Metazoa; phylum Chordata; class Amphibia; order Caudata; family Salamandridae; genus Lissotriton; species Lissotriton vulgaris. The sequence continues at coordinate 253,601,682 of NC_141690.1, read as the reverse complement.
TGTCTTCAAAGCTGTTTCCATGATGGAACCGGCTAACGAGACAGACTGGGCAATCACTGTACAACAATATATATGACTACATTACAGCACCTTCTAACACACATCACATTTTTCTATGGAAGCAAATTCAAAGCCTGAGACTTTTTATTTATCAAATAATCATGAACAGAGTAGGTTCCTTCAGGTTGGCCATACATTACTGACACTGCATTCACTGTACTTATTTCAAACTACCCTCTCTGCGCTGTTCTCGTTCCACTGCTCATACTGCATGGCATATTCTGCCGTTGTCACATGAGCCCGCATTGCTTTGTTCACACTGTACTCACACTGCTCAACAATCACAGCATTATCACTATAATGCTCACACTGTTGTTAAAGATTTTTTTAAATGCACAATTCTTGGTGACAAATTATTTTGAATAGTGATGATTTTTAGGATAAAATTTAGGCCAAAATGCTGAAATATTAACGTTGCTCTAAAAGATTTTAATATCACAATTAGAAATGTGTTTATTAATGTGATTTAGTTGTGCCACATTTTCAAGAAGACTCACTTTTATTGATATGGATGTTGTTCTGATGTTCAGGTCTTTCTACTCCTTCTTATTCCCCCTCTTAATCAATGTCCTCCACGTGTCTTCTCCACTACAGTCTTCGCAGAGCACTGGACACTGTGACGCGAATTGCTACAGAGTGGAATCTAGGAAGATCCATCATGAGTCTTGCCGCTACATTCTGTACAAGTTGCAATTTATGAACGGATCCCTTGTTAATGTCCAGGTAGAGAGCGTTACAGTAGTCCAACCTGGACAGAATCGGGGCAACAGCTGCCTGCTTTCTAGAAGAGAGAGAAAGACATGGAAAGATCTTCCTTAAGATCCTGATAACCCCGAAACAGGTTGAGGCAGTTCTATTGATGAGTGGGCCAAAAGAGAGAGAATATTCGACTATAACACCAAGATTCTTTGCTGATACAGCAGGGCAGGGTCATTGTCCAAGCATTTCAGGCCACCAGGAGTGATACCTTATGGATTGTTGGCTGCTAAAAACCAGGGCCTCTGTTTTGTCCCCATTGAATCATAAATAGTGTTTACCATTCAGTCAGCCACGGCCTGCATGCAGCTTTTAAAATGTGCTGCGGATGCTTCAATGCTGTTAGTGATGGACACATTTATTTGCGTGTCATCAGCATAGGCCAGAACCTCAAGCCCAAAAGATCTGATTACCTTGCCAACAGAGAGACATAAGTGTTAAATAAAGTAGACTCAATGAGTAACTCTGTGGAACTCCACAGAAGGTGGAAACGGAGTCAGAATAAAGTTGGTTCATCTTTACCTTTGTGACCTATCTCTAAGAAATGAGGACGGAAGCTCCAGAGCGGAGCCTGATACCCCAATTTCTTGAAGATGGTTAATCAGCCATGTTGGCCTAAGGAACTATTTATCTTCCTTAGGGTTCATGTATTGTGAATGGAGCGTTCTTTGTGTATTGAGTGTTGCACCCAAGGACCTTTCTGTCGCAGTTCCGAAGTGGGCCGGGTAGAATACACTAGTGTATGGGTATCACTTGAGTGTATCTCCGGATAACTGCTGGAGTTATCCTTCAAAATTAGTCAGTACCATGAAATAATTTGTGACACTTTAACTTCCGATTTGTCCAATATGTTTTATCACTTGTCATGCTTTGCTGAATTTGCAGTCTTTGCTAATTACCAATTCATAAAATGTGTATAAAAATTACCTGGATTTGGAGGGTGAAACAGATGATTTTCCTTTTCTACAGTAGACTGTCCAGTTTATTTCAGAGAGACTTATACTCTTCCTACTGAGACTCTGTCCAATTTACCGTTTGAAACAGAGAAATAGATTACGTACCTATTCCCTATTAAGGATGCTGTCTTTTATGATTATTTGCTGTTTTGGGGACTTAAAATATTTCTTATTTATTGACTGTGTACAGTGTATTTGAAGTTTCTTGACATACATTTTGAATTTCTATGTACTGCTTAATTGAGATTTTTTTAATAGAACTATTTAACTGTTCCCCTGACCAAGAACTCAGTTATTGAGTGGTCCCAGTTACTTATGTTATTAACTGCTAATCTAATGTTGGGCCTGATGTTGAGGAGCGTGTTGGATCAAGGGTGATGAAGCAGAAATTCTAAGGTACATTTGTGTGATCTAAATTTTGGGGTGCATTAAATGTGGAGTTTGGGGTCTTGCTCCCACACAGTAGTACTTGACACACTTCCCTCAAGGATTATTATTCACAGTATACTGCACGCACAACACAACACATGGTATCCACACTTGATAGTCACTACAGTGCTCACACTACACTCACACAACCTTGACCACATCACATTAATACTGTGAAACGTTTGCTTACACCAAATTTTCTATAAATATTGGCTTATATTGAACTTCTCATACTTCATTACTCATGCTATTAATAATAACACTGTTTAGGATTCATAATATAGCTCTCCAACACCACTGATTTTTTTTAAGCCAGGCTTTATTGCGGGTTTGCAAAAACAACAGTTGATGGACAGAATGCAGAGCAATGTCATACATTCACCCCAGTACAGCGTCTGGGCCTAAATCCATAACTTTTTTGCTCACCAAGCTACCCCAGTTCAGACATGGCCATATGCAAATCAGCCTTGATCCTGTGCCTCATGGGAAAAGTCCAGCCATGCTCAGACGTGAGTCCAGTGCTCTCCAGGCCACTGGAATCAAGCTATCCTGGCTGATGACGGCTGATAGCCAGAAACCAGTCCTAGGATGGTTGGTTCCAGTCCAGGAAAGACATGGCTTGGCAGGTCGGGCTGGACTGTTCTCATGAAGCACAGGGTCAAGACTGATTTGCATATGGCCATGTCTGAACTGGGGTGGTCTGGTGAGCAAAATAACGATGGATTAAACCCAGATCTGTGACTGGGGGTGAATGTTCTGCCATTGTGCAACATTCCGTCCATCAATTGTTGTTTTTGCATTTGTTGGGGGTTTGCACAGTTACACCAGAAGCACAACATTCTCATTACATATGATAGTGGCCCAACACCACTGATATTGCAGCATTCACAGTAAACAACTCGTGCTGCACGAATAGTCCACTGGCCTGCAGTGCTCACACTGCACTGCTTTCATTGAACAGCTGATATTGCTCTCACATGTATCTACTCTCTCTGAGCTCTTACCCTTTCTAAAACCTTTACTAAATCCCAGTAGAATAAAATACTGCAAGGTGTAATTTCAAGCATGCTAAAATCATGAAGGAGGACGTCTTCTTTGAGACCCAATAAATTGAGCATATCTCGACTTATTTACCCTGTAGAGTCCTATTGTGTGTTGCTACTTTACCACATTAAAGCTTTGAGAAACTTGTTGATGCAGACCTGTGTAGGTAGCCAAATCACAGGGCAGACTGCAGGGCTCATAGAGCAGTTTGTGCCCAGTCTCTGATTCCAGCCTTCATGCATCAATAGATTCAGATGTTTATTGGATCATGATGTCTGCTCCCTAAGAGAAGATAGGCAACCATGGTGGCACCCACTCGCTCCACAGAGCTCCCCTAAAGGTCGGTGGATAGGCTTTGTCTGTCATCATGGCATCCTGCCACGTCCACTCACAGTCCCTTCCAAGCAAGGTGAAATCATTCAACAGAGGAGACCTGGACAGGCTGCTGCTGCTAACAAGCATATTAAATATTATGTGCCTCATTTATGAGGCCCCTTGAGCAGCCGGAATGTCACTTCTTGTGGCATTCCGTGGCGCAGAAGACTGCTCCATATTTACGAGGCAGCACTAAGCTGCTTTTTTTGGCTTAATGCTGCCTGGTAAATATTTTTCCCTTTAATGCAGTTTTTTGCGTTACCGGGGCGTGCAATGGGTGTTGCTGGGGTCGTTCCCAGCAACATCCACAGCTTTTTGACACTCCCTTAGATTTATGAAAAATCGTAACCCTGAGGCAGCGCCAATAACTTACACCTCCCCAGAGGAGGCGTAACGGAGGCACAACGAGGAGAAATATCTTTATTTCTCGTCGTTTTTGGTTTTCTATGTTTGCTGCATTGTGCAGCACGCATAGAAAGAGGAAATTGTTTTTGTGCTGGAAGGTTTCCCTTCCTGCTCAAAGAATCCTCCCCAAAAGGCAGACACTCTTGCAGCATGCTGCAATGATGCCTGCTTTGGCACATGCTAGCCAATTGTGCTCCGGCGTAGGGGAAAAGGAAAGGAATCGCTGTATGTGAAAAATACAGCGCATTCGTGCCGTTTTCTTTTGCCATAGGTCAGCGCAGTAGGAAGGCCTGGGGCGGGGCACTACGGCAAAACCTTATAAATGAGGCCCTCTGTGTGGAAATAAAACATATTAGGGAACATGTTTTTAAACCAGTGAAATTAAACTTCTTTTGAATGATCTCGAACAATCACTGCCCATTACTCTGGATCAATTTAATGGTACTGAAAGGAAATATTCAGTGATAAACACCTCAGACCTATAGGCTTTGTCGGTGCTTGTTTATAATTCTTGTAAATTCATAATTGAAGATGGTGGAGCAGATGTCTATAATGTAGTTGCTTTTTGGTGAAGGTAATAAACTCAGATTTGAATCAGGTTTGATTTAGGGCCATATGTATCAAGCAAATTCACATTCGCAAAGGCCGAAATTCGCAGAATTTTGGCCTTTGCAAATGCAAATTTGCTAAATGAATCAAAATGAAGCAAAATCTGGTGCAAAACAAGGAATCCCAAAATTTGCGATTCCTTATTTTGCAATAGCATTTAAGGAATCGCACATTTTGCAATTCCTTAAATGCAATGTATGAAGCAAAAAAAAATATGAAAATTTTCCTTAAGGAATCGCAAATTACCACCAACTTCAAGTTGGTGGTAAGTTGCGAATTCCTTGAAAAATGCACCCTTTTTGCATTTTTCAAAGTGCCATGTGATACACATGCATGCCCTTATGGCATGTATGTGCGCCACATGTGCACCCAGGCTTATTACAGGGGTGCAACAGGGTATTTTTTGGACACCCCTACACCCTTGAAATTATTCTCGATTTGCGATTCTCAAATTGCGTATCGCAAATTGAGAATAACTTCCCAATCATTCCTATGGGCCTCCTGGCTCATAGAAATGAATGGGAAAGTGTTCCTTAATTGCGATTCGCAATTTACTAATCGAAATTAAGGAATACTAAGAATTCGCAAAATAAATGCGAATTTGTACATACATACCAATTTGCGATTCTGAAATAGAGATTTCTAAAAAATCGCTATTTCAGAATCGCAAATCAGCTTGATGATACATAGGGCTCCTAATACCTTAAGGAGTTCATATGTGTATGAAGTAATGGGGTCCTTCTAGACTTTGATGACTTAGGGGTGAGCACAGGTGTTGGAAGGATGAGTTGTATTAGAAGCGATGCAGTGGAAGAGGGTTTTCCAGTGCTTTTGAGAATTAGAAATGTATTTCTGTTGTAAATGAGATTTGGTAGTGATAATGGCCATCTTAATATCCATGCCTAATCATTTTAATCTGGTAAGCAACATGGAGGATAAAAAGGTATGCCACACACTTTCAGCAATGTGAATTTCTCTTTATTGTCTTAAATAGGAAATGTATTCTCTTAACAAAGGGTTGTCTTGGTTGTTTTTGAATAAGCCACTGCTCTTAATAAACTTTCTTGATCAACCCAATCAAGCTAGGCTAGTAGACAGTGAAGAAAAGTCCCTCAAAAGGAATAAGACAGAGTTAGAACAGATATAGAGCAACAGTCAAGTGGCTACAGATGTTATACACTTGTATTGGTGAGCTTTCTGACTTCAGTGGTTTAACAAATTGACATCACCTGCCATGTCTATTGTTATTTATTAGAGCCAAAATCCCAGGCAGCCTTGTTAGTTCTTCATTTCTGTTATACCTAGAGGGCAGGATCAATAAGGCATTTTCACTTCACAGTAATGTCTGAATGTGATTGATTAAAAATGAGGCATGCACCACACCTGTGAGGCGCCACAAAATTAACTTACATGTGAATCAACTTCTGCCAATGCAGTGCAGGAAGAATATAAGCAAAAAGAGACCCTCAGACATAGCAGTAGAGCTGGGGGGTCAATAGGCCCACAATAAATTGACATGTCAAATATAGCAGAGGTAGGAAAGCTATGATGTCAGAGTAACATCAACCAGGGCCCTCAACTTCAATTCATTCAACCCAAAAGTTAGCCAAGTTAAAATAAAACCTGCATGGTGACACCATTTGATTAGCTTCCAAAGGAAAAAAAGGTTGATTATTTTATTTAATTGTATCTTTATCTTAATTGATGTTTTGTGTAGAGTTCACACCATTTCATACATTAAAGAAAGGGAGGTGCTTGGACTGGTGGTGGTTTTGTGTTCCCAAGTACTATGAGGAGATGAGCCAAAGTGGCTGAAGACAGCAGTTTGGTTTAAAGCCCCCAGTGAAATCTTATGATGTTTTCTTTGAGGCTGATGTGTGGGGAGGAGGTTCCAAAGATATGAGCCATGTATGTTCAGGAATCTACCTGAAGGCTTTCATTAGGGACTAGGCAAATGGCCAGTAAGTTACGTGATGCCACAATGGTGTCTGGTTGGCTGGATTCCAGCTGTAGGGGATCAGCAGTTACCATTAGGGACCAGGTAACGCCAGTGATGTTCGATTTCTCCTAGATTTCTCTCTCTCTGCTCACTGAGTCAAGATCACCATCCATGGTCAGTGTGCAGAGGGTTTTCTCATGCACCGCTTTCAACTGAGATTCAGCTGTTATTTTAGTTTGCACGTAGATGCGCAATATAATTACCCATTATTAAATCACCATTAAAAAGAATTCTAGAATATCTCTATGATTGATGATGACTTGTTGCGTTTTGGTTTTCAGGATGGCTTTCAGGTTTCTGATATTGGCTTGGAGTTTAGATTGTTTCTTGAATTATGCCAGGTTAGATTTGTTTCCACAATTAGCATTTGTCTAATGAGGACTCATTGACCCTTGGATTCTCTTTATATTGGACTCCAGAAACCAAAACGTCTCATTATGTCATATGCTAATGTCTCGTTTAGTTTAGAGAATATCCGTAAATTTGGTTATGCGTGCGTGGAATTACCTTTCCAGAGCATGCTTTTATTTTATTATATGTGGCTGAATTTAGATTCCAAAATGCCCTATAACTAATTATGTATGGGTGGGTGTGGAATCCTGAAGGCCCATTTATTTGATTGTGCCAAGTTGAATTTGGGATAACTAATGTGTTTTATCTCTACGTCAAACCAACTGACTTTATTTTGACTTTAAAATTGTTTTGTAGTGCATGGTTTTTCTTCTCAAGGGCAGCATACACTAATCGAGTGTTTATGATCACAATTCTCTTCAGTTTTTCTTATTGTTGGGCTGGCAGTATATTTAGAAATAGTTTATATATTTTGGTATAAACCACTTCTCCACCAAGGAGGAAAAGTATACTTGTCCTATAAATTAGTCTGCATTTTTCCCTTCTTTTTCCTGTGTTTTTATTTTTCCAAACTCCCATTCAGTCACCTCTTGAAGGTGACTGAACCTCTGCTGAAACTTCGGGGTTGTAATGAAGCTTGCTGTGTCTATTTTATGTGCTAATTAAATATTTGTATCTTCTATCAAGATTATTGTCACATATTTAACAGCTCATTGAGTTTAGTAATATAATACCAATACATCATGGTGGCAAGACTTTGAAAATAACCGCCTTCGCTGATGATATAGCGATATTTACAACAGATTTAGTTTCGGCACTTCTGGAGATAATTAAAGAAGCTAGTAAATTTGGAGAGATATCCGGCTACAAATTAAATGTTGACAAAACCCAAGTAATTGCCAACTACAAACCTGCTCAACCAATAACAGGACTTTGTACTCATGCTACCTATTTGGGAGTTAAGCTCGCAGCAGATACAGATAAAATTGTTGCATTGAACTATGACCCTTTACTTAAGGAAATAACTGCATCTTTAAAAAACTGGCATAAAATACCTTTGAGCCTGGTAGGACGAATAAACTTGATAAAGATGAAGATCCTACCAAAACTACTTTACTTAATTAGATCTATCCCCCTCCAACTTAGCAACTTATATTTTTAAAAAATAGAGAGTATTTTCAGCAGATATATTTGGAGCTATAAAAAAGCTCTTAGATCAATAGCCTATTTGAAACTCCCAATTGAAAAAGGGGGTTTAAACTTCCCGGATTTTAAAATATACTTCTTTGCAACTTTCTTTCAACGTATACGTAGCCTAATAATCAACGACTCTTCCCTATTATTCCACCAATTTATGCTGGGAGCAGATAGTAACCAGTTCTTATACCGCGTGCACGACCCCAACTACTTTAAGAGAGTCAAGTTTAAGACCGCGAGACACATCAAAAGAATTTGGGACCAAATAATGATTTTTGGTAAGATTCCTTTCTTTAATGCAGAGCTATTGATTTGGGGGAACCCAGGGTTACCAGACCTCTTCTCCGATGGTGCAGCAGCTTATTGGCTGGAGCATGGCATAAGCACTCTAGATGATTTATTTGGTTCGGATGGTTTTTTGAGTTTCAATGCACTAAAATTAAGTTACCAAATTATAGATACTATGTATTTTAAATACATTCAGATGAAAGATTTCTTTGTTAATAAAATGAAAATTGGAAAAATAGAAAGTTCAGATACTTTAAAATTCATCCATTCGAAAGATACTAAATCACTTATTAGTAAAAGCTATACCTACTTAAATAACCATAAGCAAGTGGACTGTGAAAACATGGCGGCCAAATGGACTAACCGATTAGGTCTGAACATCAACCCAAGCCAGATTGTTGGCTCGCTTAGACAGATAAATTTGGTGGTACAATCATCAAATCTAAGGCTTCAATTATATAGAACGGTGACTCAAATATATTATACACCACAAAGAATAGCCAGCTGGACCATGGGAAATGGCTTTAGTGAGCGAACTAAATGTCCCAAATTCAATCTAGAAGCCGCAGGCATTGAACATATGTTATATCAATGCCCGGAACTTACAACATTCTGGAAAGGATTAACCGCGGTCTTAAACAGCAGACAAATTATAATTCCTACACTTTCTGCACATTTAGTACTGCTAGATATACAAGATACTAATCATAAATATAAAGACCTGATTTCTATTGCTTTTGCTTGCGCTAGGTTGGTTATTGCACGGACTTGGATCTCGGAGGAACCACCCAATATTATGGAGTGGTGGAATCTTATTAATGAAATACACACAATGGAACTATCGTTAGCTAAGTTAAGGGGTACTAAGGCATTGAAAGCAAGGCAAAAGATTTGGGGTACTTTTATTTGATTTATTTGACTTATATGTACCAGCAGCAACTAAAATGATCTATTTTTATTTATTTATTTAGTTATTTTTTTTCTCAAAGAATGTACATTATCATCCTCTGTATGTATTTGATGGTTAAATTTATTTTTGGATATTTTTGTTTCCAAAATCTGTACGTAATCTAATGATGCTTTCTTTTTCCTGCAATAAAAGAGATTTAAAATGAGTTTAGAGGCTGTTTGCTTTAACTTTTTTGTTACATTTGCATCAGAGCTGTTGTATGAAACGCTGGTCATAAAACTTAGAGATGGCAAAGAAATGGTAAAAGAGCATCTGTGCACTATATAGGAACGCTCTTTTAGTCCCGCCATATCCTTGTGCCAACACATCCATTTCAGTCCTTCCTCATCCCATTACCCCTCCGCTGTTATGCAGATAATATCATTTTTTCATGCAGAAATTGCCTGCTTTGTCTTAGGCAGAGAGGGTCCATCTGAAGAGACGAGAGGGTGCATCTGAAGAGGCAAGAGGGTACATCTGAAGAGACAAGAGGGTACATCTGAAGAGACTAGAGGGTACATCTAAAGAGACGAGAGGGTAGATCTGAAGAGATACGAGAGGATCCATCTGAAGAGACGAGAGGGTGTATCTGAAGAGGCGAGAGAGTACATCTCAAGAGACGAGAGGGTACATCTGAAGAGACAAGAGGGTACATCTGAAGAGACGAGAGGGTACATCTGAAGAGACGAGAGGGTCCATCTGAAGAGACGAAAGGGTACATCTGAAGAGGCAAGAGGGTACATCTTAAGAGACAAGAGGGTACATCTGAACAGACTAGAGGGTACATCTGAAGAGACAAGAGGGTACATCTGAAGAGACGAGAGGGTCCATCTGAAGAGATGAGAGGGTACATCTGAAGAGACTAGAGGGTACATCTGAAGAGACTAGAGGGTACATCTGAAGAGACGAAAGGGTACATCTGAAGAGACAAGAGGGTACATCTGAAGAGACTAGAGGGTACATCTGAAGAGACGAGAGGGTACATCTTAAGAGACGAGAGGGTAAATCTGAAGAGACGAGAGGGTACATCTGAAGAGACGAGAGGGACATCTGAAGAGAAGAGAGGGTACGTCTGAAGAGATGAGAGGGTACATCTGAAGAGACAAGAGGGTACATTTGTAGAGACAAGAGGGTACATCTGAAGAGACGAGAGGGTACATCTGAAGTGCAGTCATCTCTCGGGTCCAACAGTTCAGGTAATGCCCCTTTTACTAACTATGACTTAGGCCCTACAGATATTGTGTTGTTCAGAGTCATGATTATGAGAGGCGTTAACAGGTGGGTGCGGTTAGGTTTTGCGGTGTAGGGGGAATTTTTAGGGTTCAGGGTGCATTTAGGGTTTTGGAGAGCAGGGGTATTTTTGGGGTTGAGGGTGCGTTTAGATTTTGGGATGCAGTGGTAATTTTAGAGGTCAGGTTGGTTTAGGGTTTTGAGGTGTAGGGTGAATTTTTAGGGTTCAGGGTGGTTTAAGGTTTTGGGGTTCAGGGTGTGTTAGGGTTTTGGGGTGGTGGGGTATTTTTGGGGTTCAGTGTGGGTATTAGTTTTTTATATATATATATATCAGTTAAATGTATTTAAAAAAAAGAAAATACATATATATATATATTTATGTATAAAAAAAGGTAAAGCACTTTTACACAGCTTATGACTTCACCACGCATGCATTTGCGTTGTAAAGGCATGCGTGGTAAAGTCATATTAGGAGTGAAAGTTTGCGGGGTAATTATATCGTGGAGCAATTGCATTTTCGTTGTGAAAAATGCGGAGTAATGGTATGCAGGAAGAAAGTATGCGGGATAACATCATATATTCGCAAAAAACATTTGACGCTTGACTCTATTCCCGAATTATTCCTGAATTTATAGCCTTATTCACCATGCAAATAGTGTGAAACACGCTGTTTTACATAGCTGTTTGCAATTTCCTAAAAGTGAATCTCAAAAATTCGCTACCAGAAAATCGGAAACAGAACTCCATCTACATCTGCCTCCAAGAGGCTTCTGTCCCAAACATTTAGAGTATTTTACTCCCTATCAGTTCTAGTCATTTTAACCAGAATACTTTAGTTCAGGCCATTGCCTGACACACATAGTATATATGGGAGGAGGAATGTCATGCCATAATGCAACAAATAAACAACACAGCACAACACAATAAATCCTAGAAAAATTCCCTGTTTACTCAATGCACTTATAAATCCTCTGCAAGAGCGAGTTTTACCCAGAAGAACCCCTCTATCATGTATTCTCGTGGTTTATAAATAAGCATTGTTGACTAGGATAATGATGAACAAATGTTATTGGCACCAAGAAACCTCTTCTACAACCCCTGAGTGCTTTAGAAAATAAACCAATATGATAGTCACATGGGTCTGATTCACAACTTACCTGGACTCTGCCATCTGTGAGTTTACCCTGCCAAGTAGTGCCACCCAGTCTTGGACCCTTGAAAGGGGGCCTAAAGTGCTTGCCACAGGAACCAAAGCATCTTCTCTGCTGAGCGATGCAACCATGAGCAGAACTGACTCATATTCTTGGCTGAGCAGAGCATCCTCGAGCAGAACTGACGCATCGGCGCTGTGGCCTGGTTTAGACTCGTTGCAACAGACTTTCATCACCAGCGCAGTATACATCTTAGGACTGAAATATTTCCCTCAAAACCGCCACTGAGTGCCGCTTTTTCCGGCATAGGTCCTCACATCTCTCATCGACAATGCCGAAACCCCGCATCACAGCTCCACCCCTCATCGGAATCAACGCATCACCCCGTCTGCACATCACATCTCCGAAATCGGACTTTGCATTGCAAACCTCGTCAATGAGATCCTTGGAGTTGACATAATCGGACCTCGAATGGAAGCCCCGCCACAGCTCAGAACCAACACATCCCCTTGGCTGCGTGATGCATTTTCGACGTGGATCCACACAACGCTCCGCAACCAGGATTTAGTACTCTGTGCAGCTGGCCTAACTGGGTTACTTCAGCCGGCCCACGCTCTATCGTAGTCGGCCTTAAGTTGTGTTAATGTTTGTTTAGGATGGCTTCCTCTTTTATGCTGGTCCGGAGGAAGACCCCAATTGATGCATTTATTTACAGAGTCTGAACCCGGGGGTCAAAACTTTGATGCTATAAAAGGAAAGACCTCAACTACCTACCACCAGGTCGGGAGTAATTTTATGTCACTGCCCCAGAGTGAGTGGAATGTTGGTTAACCAAGTTATTTCAGGAATTATGGGATTCTTGAATCAGAAATTGTTTGCTGCTTTCACCGTTATCACCTTTGTCATATTGTAAGAGCGCTACATTTATCACTATTACCTCAGGAAGTGTTAAAATGTTTTGTTACATCAATGACGGTATTGTCCAAATGAATTGAACAAAACTAACATTGAGCTTAGTGGTCTTTATATTTCCTTTCAATGTATTTGATATGAACACTACAGAGATCAGATTAATGCTATCTCCATAAATGTTTAATTGTTTCATAAATAATTCCACCAGAACCATATGAGCTTATACTGATTGTTTTCCCAGGTTCTGAGGAACATCGGATCTTCCCATCAGCAGGTACTCATCTACTTTCCTACAGAGCCAAGGGATAAGGTGAATTGCAGCACATTTCAATGAGCTGCAGCTTGGTCAGAGGTAGTTATGGATGCCAAGAAATAAAGCAATGCATGTTCCATCTTAGAAATAATCAATGTTTGGCCAGAGTTTTCCATGAGGAATCAAAGTATAATGAGAGGATTTTCCTGATCACGTTCCTCATGAAGAAGCACTTGGAATAGAGATTTTCAAAATGAGTCTCAGAAAAATATATCCCTGTGTTCTGAGGAGAAGAAGAAGGGATGGAAGCTGTACAGAGGCATCAGGCTACTAGCTACAGTTCGAGGCAGAAGCATTGGCAAAAACTAAGAGCTCCATTTTATCAGTATTTAGCCAGAGGGAATTTGAAGACATCAGTTTGGAACCGCGCAGAGGCAATCCTTAAATCGGTTCTGCAAAGATCACAGTCTTCATCAAGGCGCAGGGCTATTTGGGTGTCAATGGCATCCTCATAAAAGCGAATCCCAAAAGAAGGAATAAGGGTCTACAGGAGTCGAGTCACATAGATGTTAAAAAGCATGAGGCTCAATGACGAGCCCGGGAGGGACCCCTCAGGTGAGAAGTTTGTAGTTAGAGCATGTAAGAAATTAAGGTATTGGTTGAGGGGGTGAAATCCTCACTCTGGCAAAAACAAAAATCCTTGCCTGGTTGAAAATGACTAAACTCCATTCAGAAGAGCGGGAGATACACAATTTTAAAAGTTTCATTAAAAATAGTGCTGAGAAACAGGAAGCAGTACCTGTGAAATCTGGTTGTGCGAGCCAGTCTCAGGAACCAGGTTAGTCTAGTTGAACAAGCTTTCTTCTCAAAGTCTGTGGAATAGAGTTCAGAACTTTAGGAGGTGCTCAGTTGATGCCAGCCAAAGGTCTAGGACCCAGGGATCTTGGGGATCAGAACCTCAGTCCAGCAGAACCCAGCAAGGCTCAGTCAAGTCTAGTTGCAGGAACAGGCAAGTCCAGTTACAGGTACAGGTAGGGCCAGTTGCCGCAGGTCAGATCTGCAGTACTAGGGAGGCCTCTGGAGTTGGTTGTGAACCTGTAGCTCAGAACAGGAGGCCATCCAACCCAGCCCTTGGAGTCACTCAGGTCAGCTGGGGAGAAAGGGAGCAGGTCCAGTCTTCCTCCTCAGAGAGCAAGGCAGGCCTCAAGCAGCAGGGCAGTTCTCTAGAAAACAAGGCATGCCCTAGGCAGCAGAGCAGTTTGCTGGGGCACAAGGCAGACCGCAAACAGAAGGGCAGTTCTCTGGTAGCTTCAGGGCAGTCCTCTGTAGAACAAGGCAGGTCTCAAGCAGCAGGGCAGTCCTCTGATGAACCAGGCCGACCTCAAACAGCAGGACAGTCCTCTTGGGAAAATGCAGTCCTTCTTCTGTAATGTCTACAGGTTCAAGTGTAAACTGAGGAGTGGCTCAAGAGGTCTAATATTTATTCCTGGTGCCACCCTATGAAATGGGGGAAACTTCTAATTCACCCTCACCTCTGGTTCTGGAAAGTTCCTTCTTCCCCCTTTTTCCCCCTGCCCAGGCTCCAAGAGGTCTAGGGAGACAAAAGGCTGGAGTTAAGTTCCTTTGTGAGTGTGCTGAAGGTTGCCCTTTGAAATGTAAGTGGGACAGGGATCAGCTCCATCTCTTCCATCCTGGCGGGATGGCCCTCTCCTATATGCACCCAGGTCCTATTGTTCATTTTCTGTGCCTAATATGCATTTATGATGGGGGTAGCAATTAAGAGGCGCAGGCAGCTGGAAACTCCTTTAAGGCCTCAGAACTTTTATGACAAGAAAATGGTAACTTTCTAAAAGTGGCATTATCAAAATTGTACTCTAAAATCTGACGTTACCATTAAAGAAGATTTGTAATTACAATTTGAGTCCCAACATGATGTTTCTACCTGCTCCCAATCAAAAGTTAGCATCTATTAAATGTAATAAGGTACCAAATGTTATCCTATGAGAGAGGAAAACCATGCAGTAGTAAAAAATGAATTTCTCACTACCGGGACATGTAAAACATAAAACCACATGTCCTACTTTTTACATACACTGCACCCTGACCCATAGGCCTACCAAAGGGGTACCTTGAATGCATAAAAAAGGAAGGTTTAGGCTTAGCAAAAGGTTTATTTCAGATGGGCAACTTAAAACTGCACTGCAGGCTGCAATGCCAAGTCAGAGATAGATTTTAAAGGCTACATTTAGCGGGGGACGTAATGAGTGCTGCTGCTCACCACTGGTAGCATTTAATTTATCAATAGTACCATACGCGAGGTACTTACAAGTAAATTAAATGTACCAATCAATAGTAAGCCAATTTTACCATTCTTTAGGAAGAGAGCACACACACTTGAGCACTGTTTAACAGTGGTAAAGTGCACAGAGTCCTTAATACCACCAAAAATGGGTTGAGAAAATAGGAAGGGTGAAGGTAGAAAGTTGGGGGTGACCCTTCAGAGAGGGCCAAGTCCAACAGTGCCAAAGTGAACTAGTGACACTGCTTGGGAGTGTCCTTGAATGCCAAGACTACTGAGTCTGTTTAGCATGATCTCATAAGAGACTGTGTTGAACACTACAGAAAGTTTTAAATGAATGAGGATGAGCTTAAGAGCAGACTGAAGCCATTGGTGGCTGCCATTAGAGCAGTCTCCGTACTGTAATTGGGGCAGAGGCTAGACTGGAAGTTGTTTGATAGGGCATATGTCAGGATACACTCGCGGATGATAGTGCGCTTTACAAATACACATAGTATAACATAGCATATCATAACACTTTACTTAGACAATTGAGTGTTCAGACATTGTAGGAGGCGAAGGCAGCAAGGAGATGGGCGTCTAGTTGGCTGCATTCCAAGGGTCAAGTGAAAGATTTTTCAAAAGGGAGGTAATGAGTGCTTTTTCCAGTTATAAAGACCCTTACTAGGCTTGAACAAAGTGTTAAAAATTAGGGTCAGAAATGGAGCGAGGGGTGAGTCAACTCATTTAGCAACCAATCAAAAACTGAGTTGTGTGGCAAAGGAGTGGTAGAGAGCAGGAAAGGGGTGCAGCTGAGTGTGCTATCAGAGGGAAAAGAACTGAGGTGTTTGGTAACTTTATCTTGGAAGAAATCAGAAAGATCAGGAGCAGTAACTGTTGGGTAGGAGAAACAGAAGTGGAGACAGCATCTGGGTAGGCAAGTGCATGGCGAAGTGGAAAGATCTCACCAGCAGGGTTTTAGCAGATGACATTTGAACATGATAGTTTTGGCTCGGGTGGCATGAACCAGCCTTTTATAGATACGTCGCTCACTTTTTCATGCATTTTTATCAACCAGGTTGAAGGAAGATCCTCATTGTCCTTCGAGTTTCTTGTAGGTTCTGATGGCAGTAGAGAGTGCCTCTCTCTGCTTACCAAGGTGCAGAAAGGTGTGCTCTGAAAGAGGTTGTGATTTCACAAGAAATTGTAGAGTCAAGTGTTATGATGACAGGTAAAGTAAAGATCAGGGAGAGATGCTATGTCCAAGGAAGGAACAGGCGAAGTGCTTTCGAGTGCAGAAGTAAGATCGGACAGATTGCGTTTCTTTAGACTAGGGTCGATATTGTAAGGAAGTTTGGGGATTAGAATAAGGTCTATGCTGGGGCAGACATATAATGTGAAAGAAACTGTCTTTCCGAGCAATCCAGATAAGTTTGCTTAAAGCGTTGAAGTTAAGCAAATCTTTGTGAACGAAAATGAGGTTAATGGTTTGGCCAGGTGCGTGCTTGGGTTAGGTGGCGAATTGATTGAGCTGGAAAAGCATTGAAAAGCGAACAAGGTTTGGGACGTCAAGTTTGAAGTCTCCAAGGACTATGAGATGGTCGGTGCCTAGACTAGAGGTGGAAATAACTTCGAGCCATCAGGATGTTGTGTGTGTAAAGGTTTCAACTCAAGTGGAGAGCCCTGACCAGAAGAAGGCAATTTAATTTTCGGATATCATCTCTGGTCAACCCTACAACGAATAGCAGAGTATGAAATGAATTCCAGTGGAACACAGTCCCAGAGTATACCCAAACACCCTGATAAAAACTGGGCTAAAAGTCAATCAGCCAGAAAAGTAATACAAAAGGTATCAGGTGAGGCAGGACTTACCGCGTCTGCGCCACAGCTGCCCCTGCATAGCTGATAGGCCCTTTGCATCGTAGCATTAAAATATTTGGATGAAATCACATTGCAAGATTTGTTCTTTCATATCGAGGCAATAGTTACCATTCCATGCCCCTTAATGTCTGGAATGAACATGATGCCAGCCTCACACTCATTGCTGCTGGGGCAATCGTACATTTTTGATTTGTTTGATGTCTGTATTACGATTGTAATTAAATGCTGGGAGGGAAACTGGCATTTCCTCATGAAACACATTACATAAAAGCATTCTACTATTTCCTTAAGTTGAATTGTATCATTTACATTTAATATATTTACATATTATTCCAGCTATTTCAAAATTCTGTTTCTCAGTTTGCTTGTTTAATGTGAGTGACATTTCTCACTCTCTCTCCTTAGATGATTGAAATGCAACTGAAGGGATTTTGTGCATGTCACAAAATTATAAAATGTATTCATGTTTCTGTTCCGAGTATGGAGTGTTTTGCTTCGATTAGAAATGCAAAATAACTCTTTTGCAGGCTTGCAGCACTATCAAATGAGCAGGTGATCGCCTGCGATAGCATTTTCAAGCCAAGGTGACCTCTGTCTCTTGTGCCTCATGCATTCCCAAGTGGACTGGACAAGTCGTGAGTGTGAGACAATGCATCATACACCCAGCATACTAATAATGCCACTGTTCAGCACTCATCTTCAAAGAGGAAAGCGCTAACCCCGTATCACCTCGCGCAGATAATTCACTAGGCTGAGAGATTAAATGTTTGCAGTTTGCATTCCACTAGGGAGATAGCCTCTGGCTCCTCCAACTTTCGATGGGGATGCCTTAGTCCCTCCTTCATTTTCTTTTACTTTGCGCCAATCCTATGGTTGATTTCCAGGAGGTCGTGACCCAGGGCCATATGTATCATCAACCTGATTTGCGATTCTCAAATAGCGATTTTTAAGAAATCGCTATTTGAGAGTCGCAAATAGGTATATATGTACATAATCGCATTTTTTTTGCGATTTCTTAAAATTCCTTAATTGCAATTAGCATATTGCAAATCGCAATTAAGGAATACTTTCCCATTCATTTCTATGGGCCAGGTGGTATGCATGGGTGCACATGTGGTGCACATACATGCCCTAAAGGCATGTATGTGCGTCACATGGCACTTTGAAAAATGCTAAAATTTGCATTTTTCAAGGAATTTGCAACTTACCACCAACGAGAAGTTGGTGGTAATTTGCGATTCTTTAAGGACATTTTGCAAATTTTTTTTGCTTCATACATTGCATTTAAGGAATCCTTAAATGCAATTGCAAAATAAGGAATAGCAAATTTTGCAATTCCTTGTTTTGCACCAGATTTTGCTTTATACATACCATTTCACATTCGCAAAGGCCGAAATTTTGCGAATGCAAATTTGCTTGATAGATATGGCCCCCAGTCTCCACCAGGTCTGCTCTCTGAGTGGTTACAACTTCTACTGGAGATGTTAGTTTGAGAAAGCTTCAGAGCCATGGCTTACTTCACACAAAGGAAAGGTGAGTATGTGGCACCCACACACAAACACATCCAACATCATCAACAGACTCAACAGTAATTTAAAAAAAATCACAATACACACTTATTATTCCTATTCTTTATGTGCACCCAGCATACGTCACTAGTACCCCAATGGGCTGAGCATGCCCTCTGAGAATGGTGAGCTTGTCCTCTTACCAGAGGTGTAGCGTGGGGTGCCAGCACCCGGGGCAAGGCAAATATTGCGCCCCCCTAACCCGTGGACCGCTAGCATTCCCTGGCCCAAAATTTTAAACGAAACAAAAAGTAGATGCACGATTTATTTTCTTTTGTTGATCAAGTGTAGCGCATAAGGGCTATGCAGGGCAGACCACCATCCCCTTCATTATTTAGGTACGGTGGCATAATGGAAGGAAGAGAACATAAACACTCATAGCTCTCTGCACAAATCCAAATCGGCCACAATAGCGTGACTTGGTTGAGTGCAAAACCTGAGCACCAAATGAAACAAGGCGCAAAAAAGGGGCAAGTAGAGTTTTGCAAGATAGCCCTATGTGTACGAGGTGCTCCATGAAATTAGACAATTACACATTTTTTGTGTTGTTGTATTATTGTCCATTCAGTAAATGTGGTGTGTCTCTGAATGTCAAAACCACAATATGGATGGGACCCGATAGAAATACAAAAAATAAACTATGGACAGGTAAGTAAATCTAGATTTTCCATACCTAATTCCATATAGATGTACCTATCTGATATATATCTCTTCAAGGTAGGTAGTTACGAATAATAAAACTATACTTCCCTTCATACATACCTTTTGATATTTTGTCCCCTAAAATCCTGCCCTTTATATTCTTGCACCTCAATATTTTTGCTTTCAATATTCAGCAACCAGTGAATTTTGTTTTGGAGAGATTTGGAGGGTGTACCGGAAGTGCAGAGTACATGCAATGCATCACTGGTAAGTCTTTGCACTATACCACAACCCTGAGAGACACACACAGACTAATTGAAAAAACAAACAAGAGTTACCTGGTCCAGATAATTGCCTGTGTGTTGTGTCGCGCCAAAAGACCGCTAGGCCAACATGTCATCACAATGATAATGCTGGGTTGGAAAAAATTCCCATCAGCTCACCCTTTATGGTGGAGTATCGTCATGTGGGATACATGTCATAAACCCAGATCTCTCCCAGCGCACCTGATAATGATGCGGAGATGGATTTTGAAAAATACTTTTCCAAACCACACAAAGACTAGCCAATTACATAATCGATAAACAAGCCCTACTAAATATGCTGGGGGAATATTTCCCCCAATCCAATAGTGCTGCAGATTATCACAAAAAGCTACCAGCATGAATGTTGGTGAATCAATGCAATTCTCCCGCTCTGCCTTGCCACACAAGAGCTGACATCTTTGTTAATGCTCACTATAGTGTTGTTCTGTGATGTGCAAACTGCCTCTCTGCTATTTAGGGAGGACTGCCTGTTACGTCACCTGATTTTATTTTTATTACTCTTGCTGAATGCCGTTTGTGTCTGATTTTACATGTTCTCTGTACTGTCCGACTGTGCTGTGGACATTGGGACCTATTCGAATAGTGTTATGTCTGTTGTATGAGCGACCAGAGGTCAATCTGAAAAGGAAGCCGCCTTCTCCTGTCAGCTACTTGCCATTTCTATGCATATGGTGGGTGGGCATGGATAGTCAATAGATTTTAGAGGAGCTGGAGGATGCTATCCATCACAACTGTGCGTCGACCGCCACTGGCTCATTACCGATGATCACTGTGAGTTGTGGTAATGCTATAAGCATAAACAATAGCAGTGACAGCAAATACAGACTCAACTGCAGTTAAACTCCAGCATCAAGCCTTTATAAGGCAGAATGATTTGGTACCTCTGTCACCGCTGTGACATTTTGAGGGTGCAGCAAATTAACAAATTTCCAGATGAGGCAGGGTTCAGAGCTCAGCACAGCACGGAACTGGTCATGTTGTCGGTACTGAATGAACTAAGACTGAGGGCTGACATGAAAAAGCTAGGTGCCCTGGTCTTGCTGGACCTATCCACGGCATTTGGTACGGTCAATCACGACCTATTATTGTCGCGGATCTCAGAGATGGGAATCCAGGGCACGGCCCTGGCATGAGCTCACATCCTTTCTTAAAGGCTGCTCCCAGAGAGTTCAGCTTTCTGATTATGTGTCCGTCCCAGGGACACTCTTGAGCGGGGTGCCACAGGGTTCGGCTTTGTCACCCCTTTTTTTTAACACCTACCTTCAGCCCCTGATAGCTGCACTGAACCATATGGAGAGCTGGATCACTCAGATTGCCATCCAGATAGACAGCTCCCAGACTGCCCACTCAAGGATTCAAAACATTCTAAAATTTACTGTCAACTGGATGACGGCCAACTCCCTCAAAATTAATCCAGACAAGACTCAGGTACGGACCGTCACTACAGACTCTAATCCAGGGAGCGAGCTCTTTTGGCCACAAGAGCTAGGCACTTCTCCAGAGCCGGCCTCTGCCGTGAAAGGTTTGGGCATCAAAATTGATGCCAAGCTCTCCATGATACAACATGTGTCGGTCTGGCGGAAACTGGCCCCTCTTTTCACTTTTGACACACTCAGACTGGCGGTATCAGCAATGATACTGTCACTTCTGGATTATGGTAATGCCCTGTATATCAGCCTCCCGCGACAACTGTTGGCCAGACTACAGGTTGTCATGAATGATGCCGCCAAATTAATATTGTGCCACGTCGAGTACATGCCATCCCTCTGCTACGTCAGCTGCACTGGCTTCGGGTCAGGCAGAGAACTAAGTTTAAAGGCTTCTGCATTGCACACAAAGCCATTGGTGGCCAAGCCCTGAGATATATCAAGGACCACTTAGCCAACTACATCCCTAGTAGGGTTCTTCGGTCTGCAGAGGCCAGCCTATTGGTCTGTCCCCGTTTCAGTCTGTCTTCCATGGGAGGAAGAGCATTCTCAACATCTATTCCCCAAATCTGGAATAATCTGCCGGAGAATGTACGCAAGGAACAGGCCCTCCTCCCTTTTAGGAAGAAGTTCAAGACAGTCCTTTCTTCAGAAGCCTGGGGCGCCAACTAGCAGCTGAATTCTTCCCACTGGTTAGGTGCTCTCTCTTATAGCGCTTAGAGACCTGCAGGTGATAATGCACTCTACAAATAACAATTACAATCACAAAGTTCAAGAACAAATGAGGCAATGAAGCTCTCACATACAGAATGGGTTCCAACCCCCAAACTGAATGAGCTTCACACATCTAACCCACCTGAATTCTCATGCTCTGCCTACTAGCAACTCTATGTGCTGAAGTAGAAGACACTGCCTCCAGCAAATTTACAGATGTTAGTGTCAGAAAGGAAATTAATACAAAAATCACAGAGGGAGGATTGGGTAAAAGTAGTGTAAACCTGAAGTGATTCTCAGTAGCAGCCACCAAGACCACCACAAAGTTTACCTGAGACAAAAGTCTAACCTTACTACTCGAAAAGGCCCTTTATGAATACCTAAAGTACTCAAGTTGGACTTTCGTCTCAGTTTACCTTTATGAATCGGGCCCCTAATGTGTGTGTCATACCATCGAGGGCAGGGTTTCAAGAGGTACCCGCCCAAACATGTTTATGAAGGGTGATAAACCAGTTCTAGGGATGGGTAGCGGGAGAGGTAATCTGGAGAGTGGCCATATCCTGTGTGTACCAACTCCAGCAGACACCACCTCCCCCATACAAACATCTAAGGAAGAGTGAGGTTACCAGTTCACCCTAGGTAGGCATGTGACGGTGCCACAACAACAACTCGAGGGGAGGGAGGTGGGAAGAGAGCGTGTCCCCTCCACCCAGTCATACCGAACGGTCCTGGTACTTGGCGTCTATGATGACATGTAACAGTGTGGGTGACTGAGTAGAATATTGAGTTTGTAAATGTATGAGTGAGAGACTGAGTAAGCACTTTTGTACATCATACCTGGTTACCTATACGTCCTCTATGAAACACACACACTGACAAGCATCTGTCATTTAATTACCGAAAGGTTAAGGTTAAAAAAGGATTTCAGGTTGACTTACATGTTGCCTGTGCCACAACACCTTAAGATTCAACCTTAGCTCCTGCCATGACATCACTTGTGAAAGGCAGAATTAAGATGTGAATTAGAGGTTGAGTTTGTATGTTTATGAGTGTGCAAAGATTTGTACGATTGTTTGACCCAAAACACACTATTGCACAATTACTATTTGTCATTATGTCAATCCAGCTACTTAGTCATAGAATCATACAAATGTTCACGAACTCAAACACATACCCATTTAGGATTTCTGAAACACAGACACACAGAGCAAAGAAACAGACATACACAGAGCCTCATTCAGAACTTCACTCTTCAGATCTCCCCTGGATGCGGTTATAAGCTGTCATCTGGAAGTCATCAGGAAGAAGCAAAGGACCCCATTTGGAAGTGAGTGATGTTACTACGGAATGAAGAACTCAGGAAGGGGCCACAGCGCAAAAGTGATTGTAGTCTGTGATGATTCACTCAGTCAAACTGGGAGATATCACTTCTACGGTCTAAACATCCTTTTCAGGAGGAGTCGCATGCCAGCAGCAGGACATACCTAGTAGCACATTATTTCTGTGACCACCAATGCCAGACTACACACAAAGAAGTAAAGCAAGTTGTAGGAAGCTGGCTCTGTACATACTATACCAAAAAATGTATAGTGCGCACGGAGCCAGAGAGCCCCCACAGGTATAGCAGAGGCTAAATTAGGTAAGTACCAACAGCTTTCTTTGTGGTAGTGTGGGCGAGCAGTTAGGCTTATCCAGAGGGTGTGTTAAGCATTTATGGTATTCACTCAATCAAGGACTGATGGCACACCCTCAGAGACTAAATCCAGGCCAATTAGGTAAGTATAAAAAAGGTATACTTATATTTGATTTTAGAACCAAGTAGGAATTGGCACAGGTAAGTAAAATATACTCTCAAATCGAAGACTGTTCAAGGAAATGCAGTTGAGCTTGAATTTGCAATTGTTACAGGTTTGCATCATTTTAAAATGCAATTTGAATTATACAGTATGTGCTTTTAATTACTCTTGGATTACTTTGAGTACTGGGGTGGTATGACTAAATACCACGCCTTAGGATCTCTAAATACAAGGTATGTATGACTTTTTATACTTTGCAAATTAAGTTCTCTTCTCTTCATACAACAGTTCAACACTTAGATATGTTATGGCCCAAAATCTCTTAACTTGGGTTCCTAGAGGGAAAATGTGTTAGCGGTTTCTTAGGTAAGTACACGACTTACGATGGTGAGGTTTGGGGGTTAGGACCAAGGTTCCCCAAGGTCTAGATGGGCTCTCAAGTTGCACCACCAGTGGCACTGAGGCGGCCGAGTCCAGAGTGCAGGGGCCCAATTTTATCCAAGCCTATGGTTAAATTGCACAAAACCTCTTTCAAAGACCTAAATGACAGATGCCTGATATGGGGTGCCTTATGGCTCTACACCATCCACATGTGTATTCTTTTTAAAAATAGGACTTAGGTGTATAGTAGACTTGCCATATAGGACCTCAGAACAGTTAAAATCCCTGAGCAAAACTGATTTTAATATTAAAGGCCAAACTCTAATATACTCAATTGTACCGGTGTATTGCAGGTGATAAATCTGAGGCCTAAGCTGCAGTGTTAAAACATGTCAGTCATGCTTACAGCATGTTTAGAATTTCAGCATGAAGGTGCCCAGAGAAGCTGATTCAAATGTGGAAATGTGCACAGTCTGTACAAGGATTTACCTGAGTTAGGGACAGGTTAGACATGTTGTCATTGCACCACCAGATAGGTTTCTTGACCTCTGAGTAGAGGGCCTCCACTCTGTAGATCCAGAAACAAAGGCCATCCTGGGCAGTGGTGTCATACCTGCTCCCTCAGGATGGGCAGGGTCCACGAAAGGGGAAACTTCAAAGGCCTGCCGCTTTGGAAGCTGTCCCTGCCCGGGAAACACACCAGCCAGTGTTGCCCATGTATGCCTTGTTTTAGAGGTAGCACACATGCAGTGGGAAGCTCTTTAGCAGTCTCTCACTTTGTAGTGTAGTTCCTATATTCCCAATAGGCTCTGCGCATTGGAATAACATATATGGGTTTTATTGAACAGTCTTCTTTCTAATGCAACTAAAGTGAACTGCTACAATCGTAATGCAGACTGTAAAGTATAATGCGTACAACGAGAACAATATTATAAAATAATACTGTAAGAGCATTGTATGGTTTCTAAATCATATAAAAATACATACATAAATAACAATGACTAAAATACTCAACTGGTGCTTCTAAAATATGCCTACCCCAATGTACCTAACCTAAGTCTAGTACGAGGGAAGAAGTAAGTGTGGTGTAGCATAAGTTTTTAGTTTTCTCTGCCAAGAATCTATCCAAGATTTCTCTTAGGTTCTAATCGACTCCATACCTTTAGTTTAAAATGAAGGAGGTCTGGTATCTCTGTCTCAGGACTCGATTTCCCAACACCCCACAAGGGGAACTTGGAAACACTGGAGCTGGATTCTCAGCGAGAGAAAGGACAGCTGTTTGATCAGTGCGTCAGCTGGAGGGTAGGCTTCCTTTGGCACTTGCTGTAGCAAGCTGCGTCGGGCAAGTAGATAGTCGAACTGCTCCAAAGCACCTTGTCTTGCTTGGGCAAGTGAAGGCATGTTTATACCTTGAAGGTGTCTGGTTTGACGTAATGTCGGGCATGATAACGTCAGGAAAGGACCCCTAGGGAATAGTAGTTCTTTGCAAAGTACATGATTTCATGGACAAATCAATATTCAAGCAGGGGGAAGGTCCCTTACTGCTTAAGCCATTTCTCCTAGAAATCGCTGAGATGTTTGGTAAGGGTGTAGGTAGCCATGCCTGTATTTGGTCTGCATGGATAAGGGAATGATTTCTATGCCTATATAAGGGCAATATGAATTGTACCTATATAAGGGCATGAATCGGGAGATTTCACTCGGAGCCTAAAACGCCACACAACAACTTGGCAGAATCAAAATATTGTAGTCATTCAAAATAACACCAAATCATTCTGGAGAGATGACACAAAAGGTGGCTTTCCACACAATGACCATGAGCCTCAGTCATTTTAGCCCAGATTTGCTGTTTTATGGAATGTAAGTACCTGCCCTCAAAATAAGACTTACTGTTGTTGACCAGAAAGGCCAAACAAATGTATTGCTTTGTTTTCCTATTTTTAACACACCTTCATAGATATATTGGTCCCAACTTAATTATAATATCCTTTATGTTTTAAAGGGCATTTCTTGATCCCTCTGGATGAGGCTGATGTTTCTCCTTAGAGTGGGTGGATGACCACTGGGAAATGAGCAGTGAAATGTTGGTGTCCGTGCAGTATCCCCTCTTCTTGCTTCATGGTCCCATGATAGTTTGTGATCTGGTGACCGCTGGAAAAGCAGTGCTTGTCCGTCTCTAGAGAGAGCACATGTGAAATAAGAACCTTCTCTACAGGTACTGTAGCTAGCTAAGCATTAGGTTGTTATGCGAGGGACAAGAGTGCTTTTCAGGTGCTGAGGGCAATGTGGGGAGCTGTCCCATATTCTTTCATTGCCAGATATTGACTACTCTCACATCTATTCCAAATCATCCACAAAAAAGAGGCAATCATAGACCGCGCTCACCCCATGCAACCAACACATTTCTAATAACCCATACGTGAGCTTCCACAAACACCAAGCAGCACATTACAGCAAACAATCATCATTCCATTCTCACCTAAAATTGGCCATAGTAAGACAAAACCCATTAAACTAGACCCCCTACCCATCATCATTCATACACAATGGCCCCAAAGGTACATAGAAAACAAAGCAATGGCACTCATCATACCAACATATGCACTGAAACATAAAGAGATAACAAGTATAACCATAACACACCCTAACATACGCAACGTGTCATCATAAGAGTCCATCTCTTCTGACCTTACCAATAGACAATTGATCATCCCCAGCTCAGAGAAAAACATAAACTCTTTGGCCAACCCACACTTGCACATAAAACGCCACAAAGATCATTTTAAATCATACTGCATTTACTCTCACACCAACTCATGCCAACTGATTCCAAACTTAACACTAAACAAACTTTCTACTAACCACACACAAGCAAAACCAATACATAAGACACTCTCAACCAGTGTTGCCTCCTGTTTGATTAATGACCTTCCCAGATCCACAGAAAAGGCCCCACACTTGATAGAAATTACCATATCATGTCCACAGGCATCTGTCCTGTTCAGGACCATTATCTAAAGCAAGGTGGTGGCAGACAGAACAAACATTGGTAAATGCAAAAGGGTTCACCTATGTGATGAATAATACACAGTTTTTTGTTGTAAGTTGTAGCTTGGTGTGCAGTTATGCAATATAACTTACTGAAACTCTGTGAAAGTGTTGTCACTTGTTTATTGGCCAAGGCAATATAGTGTGCTGTTACTGGTGGTACTTTAAAGCGGTGAGTACCGGCCCATTTAAAGCTCTGGCTGCGTTTAGACCTGTTCAAGCAATATTACTACTAAACTCATTAAGCATCAGACATTTTATATTTAAACCCTAAGAGTTACAGAAATGTGTACAGGTGCTTTACTGTCATTCCATTATTTAGCACCAAGACAAGCAAGTATGCAAAGGGGGCGTGGGGAGGGAGAAGTAACACGGGCAGAGTACAAGATTAAGAGCACGACAGACCAACAGCAGAGAAAGTGCAGAGGCAGGCTATAAGCGAGAAAGAGACAGCAGGAAAGAGACAGAGAAAGAAAGAGAGAGAGACCGACAGCCAGAGGGGGCAGAGATGGAAAACAGAAGGCAAAAAGAAAGCAGGAGAGACTGAGAGAGAGCAAAGGAGAGATAGCAAACAAGATTTGTATAGCAAGAGTTTGGGAGAGTGGTGTGGAGAAAGGGAAACATATGAAAGGTGGGACTTGCAGTGTAAGAGAGCATGGACCCGGAGTGTGAGCAAGTGAGAAGAGAATCGGAAGGGAGACAGGCATTGAGTGTGGCTCACTGATTAGAGCAGCAGACCCTGATGCAGAGGTCTGGCCCGGGACCAGGGTTCAATTCCCCACCTCAGCGGGTCTTGTGCTCAAATTCCACGGACCTGATAATTCTCGGACCTGATAATTCTCGCCTCAGTGCCTATTCCAATCATGGGTCACACTCTGCAACTCTGGGCAATAGCTTGCTTAATCTCCACAACGGCCCCCACAACGTTAAGGATGCCTGGCCTCCACCTTGGGGGTGCCCAGGAGTGGACGCCTCACAGGGAAAGCCAGGATGGGTTCCACAGTGGTATTCGTACGAGCGCCTTGAGACCCTTGATGGTGACTAGTGCGCTATACAAGTACCAATTTACATTTATATTTTATAGTCACAGCTGCCAGCGACAGACTAGCAGACTGTCGAATCCTGGGAAAGAGGTGACCAATTTGCAGGAGCTATGATGGGTAAAGAACTGGCATGACCCCACAAAGGTGACGCCCCAATGCAGGTCAAAAGACAGTTTTAACAAAACCTGTCAATCTGACCCGGCCCGACAGGTGATTGACTACCTATGTCAAATCATAGCAGTAGCTGGTTCGCTTTCCACATCCCTGTCCTACAGAAAGCAGAACTCACATTTTTCCTGAAAGTGTATATAATGCATGCCAAGCAGTTATTCACTGGGCATGTTTGGCCACCAAATAACGTTGTGACGTCAAAGCATCTGAGCATGTCTGCCTCAGGTCCACTGGTGCCAACCTTTCCCCCCTGGTCTGGCACTGGGCCAGCAACAGATCCTGCAAGACTGGCTATTCTAGATCAATATGCCAACGCACAGTATATGAAACATTAACTCCCACTGCTGTGGCTGCACAACCCAGGGATGGCTGTCTACTGTTATGTACTGCCATTAAATGGAATGTGTCAATACTCTTTCCATCAAAAGGGAAAATGGCTCCCGCTCATGACAACCTAGGAAAATATGCTGCATCATTCGAGTGGACCTGGTTATAACTGTGGTTTATAAAAAGTGCGGATGGTGTCTGGAAACACACTATCCTGGAAGACTCTCTATTAAGTCTATCAAACAAGTGGAGAAAGGTTTACAAACACATCTCACAAAGATTGCAATGTAGTCAGCTATGTTTAAAAGATCTTGGGGCAGATTTAAAACCCCCATGCAACATTTTTACGACACTGTTGCGTCACATCTGTGTGCGTCAGGTATAATGTATGCAGGGTGAACGTTCCGTCGCAAGGAAGCCCCGTAAAAGTGACGCAGTGAAATCTACAAGATCTTACTGAGTCCCTTCTACGCCCCCACTGCATCAAAACCTTATGTCTGCTTGTAGTAGGCATAAGGGTTGACGCAGCATGTTAGGTATAGGCCGCCCCTGAGCATTGCTGGAGCCGCGTTGCGCTTGCGACACTACTTCAGCAATGAACTGACCTTACGGCAAAAGATGCGACATGCATCTGACTATCCTTGTGCCACAGTGCACCGCATTGCAAATGCAACACATCCGTGGTGGCGCAAGGGTAGTTTTATATGTTGCATCTTTACTGGCGCATCACTGCTAATATGCAGAGATGTGCCAGTCCTTGTAAATCTGCCCCCTTATTTTTTCTACCTCCATATGTGAGAAGACCAGTTAGCCCAGGTTTTTCTTTGCATTCTGGTCCTTGCAGTGCTGGTTTTATAATTAAATAAACAGGACTACAGGGCCCCCCAATGCAACAGAAGATCCTGGAATGAATGAACTACTCATGCATAGACCACGAAAACTTGAGAACTCTGATTTATTTTTAGGGCGCATGAAGGTTGTAAGAATAGGCTTTTGCAACAGCAAAGTAATTACAAATATAGAAAGAATCTCACAGTGCCAATACATTGATTGTTCTCTAAAATACCATGTGTTCATTTTACAGCAGTGTTTGGTTCACTAGTTGCTTCATTTGGTCCCTGCATTTGAGCTGCTCTGTCAGTAAGCCGCCTCTAGATTGCCCTAAACCCTTTCTCTACACAAGCTGTTTCAAGTGCACGATTAACAGCTACTTGAAACCCTGTGGGCCTCATTTATGAGGTTTTGCCGTAGGGCAGCACCGCAGGTCTTCCTGTTGTGCTTCCCTACGGCAAAAGAAAAGGGCTGGAATGGGCCGTATCTATAAGATACGGCGCATTCCTGTCCTTTTCCCCTGCGCCAGCGCACAATGGGCTGCCTGCGCCA
Organism: Lissotriton vulgaris; assembly: GCF_964263255.1. Taxonomy (NCBI): domain Eukaryota; kingdom Metazoa; phylum Chordata; class Amphibia; order Caudata; family Salamandridae; genus Lissotriton; species Lissotriton vulgaris. The sequence goes on along the minus strand of NC_141690.1, from coordinate 253,571,733 downwards.
GCGCAGGCACCCTTGCGCCACGGTGCAAGGGTGCCTGCACTGCGGGAGGATTATTTTTGTACAGGAAGGGAAATCTCTCTGTACAAACATAATCACAAGAGGCTTTTCCTCTTTCTATATGTGCTATAGAATGCAGCACACATAGAAAAGGGAAAAACGAGGAGAAATAAAGATATTTCTCCCCGTTGCGCCTCCCTTACGCCTCCCCTGGGGAGGCGTAAGCTTTTGCCACTGCCTTTGATTTACGATTTCTCGTAAATCTGGGGCAGTGTCAAAAGGCCATGGATGTTGCTGGGAACGCCCCCAGCAACACCCATTGCAGCCCCTTTAACACAGAACACTGTGTTCAAGGGACTGATATTTATCAGGCAGCAGTACGCCACAAAACTGGCGTACTGCTGCCTGATAAATACCACGCAGGCTTCTGCGCCACGGAACGTCTTAAAAAGTGACGCTCCGATGGCGCAAGGGGCCCCATAAATGAGGCCCTGTATTTCTTCCCAACCAGTTTAATTGTTTGCCTAGCGCCCATCGGCACCTGCTGTTTGCAGTACAGAGCACCTACCCCTGCCGTATTGATGTCTCACTTGAGACAGTTTCTCGTTGTTTACACGCAACCAGGTTCCTGGGGTGAAACAGTAGCACTTGTGTTTAATACAGTTAGACCTGTGGTTCAATATGGTATTACAATGAACTTTCATAGATAGTTATATCGGACATGCCTGTGCTACCCTATTTCTCCAAACCCCCTCCAGACCTGTATGCAATTACAGTGGCTTTTCTATCACTTTCGTCTTGAAAATAAATGAACAAGTTTTCACTGATACGTTGGAATAGATTTACTTTCGTTATAGTTCTGAACAATAAACAGATCCATAGAGGAGCTGGAGACTAACTAAAGGCCGTCTCTCTATTAGAAGCAAAAGTGCTGGACAGAGGATGTGGTGTAGTTGCAAGAACTGCCGACCTTGGAGCTTGGGATCTGGGATCGTGTCTCGGCATCAGCTCAATATTAAAATTAATAATTTCAGCATTCCTTGTTTTTTTGTCAAAAATATTAAATAATTCAAAAATAAAAGCACCCCTACTAATTAGTTTCTACTCCATTGCATAACAATCCTTTCTGGTGTTGCAGTACAATGTATAAGAGAAGTGAAGGGGCGGGACAGAGAATGGGGCATAATGCCAGAACTGCCGACCTTGGAGTTGGCGAGCCAGGCTCAACATCCAGCGCAAGTGCACTTAACATGTGTGCAAATACAAAAATCAAAGACATCGGCACGATTCAAATGCGTAGATTTAACATGGAGGAAGTAAGGATTACTTACTTCGATGTTGATCGGTGGTCGGTCAGGACCGCGTATTATGGCAGCTTGCTTAGTTATTTTGGACTCCTTGGGCCCGATTCACAGAATGCACTTAAGACTCAATCCTAACTTTACTACTATTTTGGTATTCACAGAATGCACTTACTACTTTTAGCATTCACAGAATGAACTTACTACTTTTGGTATTCACAGAAGTTACGATTTTATCTTAGGTTTGTCTTAAGACAAACTTAAGACAGACTTAAGACAGACTTAAGACAAAATCCTAACTTAAGTCTGTCTTAAGTCTGTCTTAAGTCTGTTTTAAGCCAAACTTAAGACAAAATCCTAACTTCTGTGAATATCAAAAGTAGTAAGTTCATTCTGTGAATACCAAAAGTAGTAAGTGCATTTTGTGAATGCCAAAAGTAGTACGTGCATTCTGTGAATACCAAAATAGTAGTAAGTTTAGGATTGAGTCTTAAGTTCATTCTGTGAATCGGGCCCCTTGTATTTACTAGGAGAACTCCCTCAAATCATGACTCTGGTGTGATTGCCTGTCTGTAATATTGGATGGGAAGTTCGAAGCACAGACGAATTCTGGGAAATACATTTTCTCTTTGAACGGACTACAGATTAAGACTAAAGAGTATCTTTGGTCTGACTCAAGAGCCCTGAAGAAGTTCTCGGGCGTGTTGCCTCTATAGAACGAAACACATTGGCTGCTTTTAAAGATCTTAGTTACATGTTTCAAAAAAGGATTTATCTAAAGAAAATACGTAAAGACTGAAATGTGTTTTGTTCAGTGCACCTTCTCCATGTTGAATCTACCAGAGGAATCTGTGAACAGTGGCGCCCAAGGGTGACAGGTGCCGAGAAGTGTGCGTGAACACTAGCTCTAATAAGACAGCGGTGAAAGTGTGAGGTGCTGAAATATAAGTCCGGTGCCCTTTGTTTTGGAATGATACGAATCAAATACTTGCCAGCAGGAGGAGATAAGGTAAAGTAAACAAAAAATGCGGTGTAGACTAAACTGAATAAAAGAAATTCCACACACCTACGCGGATGAAAAAGAGTACTTGGGCCACGGTATTCTGATAAGAGTTACACACCAGGAACAACAGGAAACAGAATGCTACAACCAATAGAAATGGAGGAAAAGTAAATAGCAAGCACACAAACCAACGAACACTAAGGGCAGAATGTAAGCCCATTTAAGGATCAATATTAAATACAATAGATTTCACTAGCACAAAAAAGACCTGCAGTATCTCCACAAACTGGGAGAAGACTTCCAAGGATGTACCATGTTACAACGCATACTATTACAACTAGCTACCGTTACAACGCGACCATTACAACGCATACCATTACAACGCATAGCGCTTTGAGGTGCTGGATAGTGGTAAGTATAATTTACTATTCTAACTCCAGTCCCTGTGGACCCTAGGGAAGGTGTTGGATAGTAAATTATACTTATTCCCTATCCTAGAGCGCCCCCCAGCGCAATGCGTTGTAATGGTATGCGTTGTAAAAGTCGCGTTGTAATGGTAGTGCGGAGTAACGAATGCGTTGTAACAGGTGTATACCGACTTCCAATATACATAGGGCAATAAATGTTTAATTCCTGAAGATGATTTCCTGCTTTCGAGATATGTTATCAGAGATCAGAAAAGTGGTGACACGTCACATGTCACCATGGCATTGGAGACCACCCTTGATGTTATTTACCCACCAAGCAGTGCCCACCATGTAGGTGCATGGTGATTTGGTGAAAAAAATGCTGTCAGTCAGTAATCTCTTAATTTTGCAGGCCATCAGACTCAAAATGAGGCCTCAAAACTCAAGCACAGGTGACTAAATGTCCTCAGCCAATGCATGCCAACAAGTTGCATGGAAAAGTAACTCTATCTATGACCGTATCACTCTCTGAGCTATGTTCAAAGATGTTGCTTATCTAAGAGGCATTGGCAAAGCCCACATGATGGGCTCACATTGGTATTCACTAGTCAGCCTATTGAGTTTGCAATTTTTGCCATTTTTGCCAGCAGCAGAGAGCCATGTGCATTCTCAACAGAAGTATCTGCCAAGAAGGGGGAATCAGAGCAGAGCATCTGTGCACTTTGACAGGTCTCAGAGCCTGGTTGCCAAGAAAATGAGATGTCATGAGGCCGGAGAGAACTCGCAGGCATCCATCTGAGCACTCACGAAAAAAAAAACCCTGAGGTTTTACATAGTGTAAGTCATAATGTGATGCTTTTAATAAAGCAATGTTGTTTATTCTTTTTGTCAGATACCGTGTATGAGTAGGATCGCTAACTGGCAGTGGTGGAAAGGGCGGACATCTTAGGGTTAAGCTCACGTTTGTAAATGCTGACAAAATGAATTAAAACACCCTGATGCAATACCAAAAAGAATGATGTTGTGACCAGCATGAAAGTAAGACAAAAAATATACGTAATGACTGATCATGAATTTGATATGTAAAACAGTCTCTCATGTAGCCTAGTGGAGGCGGAGGGATACACACCAACAGCCAATAACAATGTGATCTGACTAAAATACTCCGGTGGACTGATCCAAGATATACTTGGCAATGTCTCAAGCAAGTGAATGATGACTATGGGTCAAAGACTTTGATGGCTGAATGAGAGGGACCTAAATCTTAATATATGTGTAATTGTTGCAGAAAAAAAAGTCTCACCTTGGGCCACACCTAAAAATGTATCTTTTAAGAAAGCAAGCCTATTGCAAACCTGTATGTTTTAGTTCCAAGATTTTCATAGCACACTGAGTTACAATGCCTGGCTGTTGTTGTGTACTGTAACCAGCAGGGTGTGAGTTTGAGCTCTAGGAAATCAACTGTCAAGATACACTGTGCTCCATTACACTGGAGGTTAGTGATATGTGTTACATCTGTTGCCTCTATAAAGAGTAAGACCAGGTAGAAAGGCAAATCAAATTGTTTCAGCACTAGAGGTGCACAAAGTTGCAAGGCTTAACAACTCACAAATTCAACAATTTGTTCTTACCTTTGTCAGCATTCCACATAGCAAAGCAGGCAAAGTTGTAATAAATACAAATAAAAAATACAAACCATGATGTTCACATTGATACAAAGGTTCTAAGGCACAGATCTTGACAATTGCTTACTAACGCCTGGAGTTAAGCCAGCTACATCATATTCCCCACTGTAAGGTTCTGGCTGTACTATGCTGATGTGGCTGTGGGGCCTTACCGTCGAGTACACTCACAGATACTGTTCTGGGTCTAGTCAGTCAGTATAGTTTACTTAACAAAAGCTCAGCCCAGAGTAGCCGTGGCGGTGAGCAGTAAGGCTTGGCAATGGAACTTAGGGCTTATTTATGAGAGCCCTGCGTTATGTCTGCACCCCGTAAAGTGGTACATGCGGGACGCAGGGCTCTGAATCCGATATATGAAGCAGCACAAAACCGCCCTTATGGCTTTGAATGGCCTCATAAATCTTGAATAAGGCAACAGAGTGCAAATTGCCTCACTCTGCTCCCAGGAGGCCTTCCACAGGGGCTGTGATGGGTTTTCCCACACAACACCCATGGATCTTTACGCTTCCCCAGATTTACAAAATCATGTCAACTCTGGAAGTGCCAAATCCGTACACCCCCCAAAGTGAGGCATAACAAGGAGAAAAATGTTTCTGCACAAAAACAATCCTGCATGCAACGGAGGCACCCTTGCACCGTGGAGAAAGGGGTCCTATGCTTGCCCTAGGCTGCAGAAACGGCACTAGTGCAGGAAGAAAGGACAGGAATTAACTGCATTGCATAAATATGGTGAATTCCTGCCCTTTCGGTTTTGGGCAAACACCCTGAGAGGCCATCCATCCATCCATCTGAATCAAGTGCCTTTGTTCGCAAGCCCGGGAGTCATTCATAATAATCTCCCTAGGAGGTCAGAAACCTGTCTATGTGTCAGTGCCTTTCTGATGCCACTGGACCGGCTGGAAAGTAGATTGGCAACTTTCTAAAAGTTGCATAACTTTAATAGTGACTTTAAATCTGGCCTAGGCATCAGATTGGATTTAATATCACAATTAATTTTATACCTTATTTGACTTTGTTAGGTAGAGGTGAAACTGTTCAAGAAGAAAGCCCGGCCGGCAATGTTTGACTCCTTTCGCCTATGGCGCAAGGAAGCCAAACAGAAAGAAATGAAATTAGCGAAGAAAAATAAACGAGGTATGTCAATGGTACAAGCTGCCGTTGCATACAGAGATAACGAGGAAGAGCAAGAGAGCGAACAAATGCTCAGAAGCAAGAAGTTAGCAGTAGATAAATGCTACCCAGTTTTGCCACGTGAAGGACAAGGATCAAAAGGGACACCTGAGAAGGATCCTCTAATGTCCCACTTACTGAGTTCTCCATCTCCCTATGCACAAAATGCTACTGCACCCCCGCAACGCTTTGTTATACCGCGCCCCGCCGCGCAAACACCAGTTCTCCCACAAGCACCAGCTCCTCTTCAGCTGGTTTCTACTTCTCCGGCGCAGCCCTCTCAAGGGCCGCCGCCTTTGCTACATACTCCATCTGCCTTTTCTATGACTTCGCCTATTGCTCCAACTGTTTATCCTAATACTCCTTCTGCTACTGCCTCAACTTCTGCTCTACATCAGCCTGTCTTTTCTGGCGTTTCTGCCTTTCCACCAGCTTCTCCTTCTGTTCGACAGAGAGTGGCAGATACTGTCACTGGTCTTTTCTCACCTGTTTTTGGGTCGCCTAAGACGACCCCTAGGACAGAACGTAGACAGTTGCAAAGTCGACTGCCTAACTATCACGAAAGAGAAGTGCTGAATGAGTTAGCACGTAAATGGGTTACTGATACAGTAAAGTATGATGTTCAGTCCGTTATGGAAGTCTTCCGTCAGTGGGAAGCATCTACACAGAGATATGTATTCGAACAAATGTGTATATTCCTCTCAGAAGATTTGGAGGGAAATGATCGAGAGTACAACATGAATGAATTATTCCGTGTGCGATTCAAGTTCGCAGAAGGCATGATTGTAGGTGCCGATGTTGAACAAGCAATTGAGATGTTATTGTCGTATAGAAGCAAGGGAAGCAATTCCCGATCACTATATGAACATGAAATGCCTGGTAGGAAAAAAGTGCGACAGTATCCAATGAGAGAGGTTCCTCCAGTTTGGAGGGAAGGTGATGCAAATGCGAATCCAGCAATTCCGCCGCATTTCCAGCGTGTTTGGGTACATGTCCCTTGGAAAAGATCTGAAGTTTTGGCTCTAAAGCAGACTTTGGCTGATCCTCGTAAAAATCCTGCAGGGTATTATAAAGAGTTATCACAAACTGGCAGTTCATGTATCATGAATCTAGCAGATGTAGACATGTTGTTTGGAAATGTTGTTCCACAGCCTTTATGGGGTAAGATTCGTCATGCAGACCATGATCAAGAGTTAGGTGATACATGGGTTAATATTGCTGCTGCTGATGCTAGACAAGTTGGTGGCTCTAAGCCCGAGCCTTTAGTAGCAGAACTTCCTGGTAGAATTATCACATATATGAAGACTTTAATGCCCGAATTGCGTGTGAATTGGGACAAGTTATCTGCGTGCAAGCAGAAGAAAGATGAGAATGTGTCTGACTTTTTCACGAGGTTTGAAGAGACTTTCGTCGATCATAGTGGTCAGGATATGGCTACTGAGGGTGGCCAAAGATTGTTTGTTGACAAGTTTGTACATAATTTGCTTCCTGAACTGTGTAATAAGTTGAAAGATTCAGAGAGTGCATGGGCTCTTTCCACGTCAGCGCAGATTTTAGCCACAGCCCAGTACTACGAAAATAGACGCAATGATGAGCTAGAGAAGGCTGACAAAAAGACTAAAGAATTGAAAACTAAAGTCCTTCTACAGCAAGCTCATCCGCCTCGTACTGCTAGTCAGCACGATTATCAGCAACCTCAGCAGTATTCGAGGAACTCGCAAAGAAACGAGTCTTCTCAACAGCGTTTACCATATGGTCCGAATCAGTGTGCGTATTGCAAGGAAGAGGGTCATTTCAAGAATAGTTGTCCAGCTTTATTGCGACGTTTGAATGGTGTTTCTGGTGCAAGAGGTAGAGGTGTTCAACAGGCTCCTAGAGGTAGGGGCTGTGGAAATGTCCCCCAGAATGCTCCTTCTTTTCCGCCTCAGAATTCTATGAATAGCTTTGACCAACAGAATAATGCGTCTTCTAGGACAGGTCAGTACTATGCTGATGACTACTATGCAGAAAACGAGAATGAGGTAATGATTGCTAGGACAGCCATGGACAAAGAGAGGGAGTTGTTTCAGTTCCAGTAGATCAGAATGGACCTTATGTTGAGGTGATTACATCAGGTGTGTCAGAGCCTTTTCAGTTGGATACTGGTGCTACAAAGAGTTCTATCATGCACTCAAAGCTCCCTGGCACACCTTTGTCTGGCGAAATGAATGTTTCAGTAGGTTTTTCTGGCGCCCCTGTTAGGAACCCGATTTCTAGTCCTATGTCCCTTTCTGTTGGGCCATGTGAATTAGAACACCCCTCATTCTTACAACAGGTTGTGGCGAAAACTTGTTAGGATTGGATTTGTTAAAGAGACTATATGCGACTTTGTACTGTTCTCCTTCGGGAGTACAACTTACCCTAGGTAAGAAAGTGGTTTTTCCAATGTATTTGTCAAAGGAGAATATTCCAACAGAATTGTCTTCTCTTCCGGATATACTTTGGGCCACTGGTTCTAATGATGTGGGTCTTTTGGAAATAGCGCCATATATTATAACATTGAAAGCCAATGTTAGGTTGCCACGTATTCCCTAATACAAGATCTCTTGCGAAGGTGAAAAGGCGTTGTTAGCAATCATTTACGATCTGTTTGAGAAAGATGTCATTGAAGAGACATCAGGCAACATCTGTAACAGTCCTGTTCTGCCAGTCTTAAAGCGTACTGATCCTTCCCAACCACCTGTCTATAGATTTGTGATTGATCTTAGAGAAGTGAATACGATTGTTGTGCCACAGTTTCCAGTTGTTCCTGATATCACTGCCCTATTGACTATGGTTCCAGCTTCAGCCACTTGGTTCTCGGTGATTGACTTGAAGAATGCTTTCTTCAGCATCCCTATTGCTGAGGAGAGCAGAGATATTTTTGGCTTCAATTTAGGAGGGCGAAGCTTCCGCTTCAAACGCGCTCCTCAGGGCTACTGTGAAAGTCCATCTATATTCAGTCAAGCTCTAAAATCGCAGCTTGACACGATTGTTCTACCTGATCGTACGGCTCTTATTCAGTACGTAGACGATTTACTGGTAGCTGTAGATACTGAGGAGATTTGCAAACAAGCCACTTTGTCATTGTTGCGTCATTTATGTGACATGAAGCACAAAGTCTCTCTTTCAAAACTGCAATTTTGTCGACAAGAAGTGACCTACTTAGGTCACATCTTATCGAAGGAGGGAAGGAAGCTGACCCCAAAGAGAATACAGGCAATTGCAAAATTGAGTGTCCCAAGGACACAGAGAGAAGTGCGTGCTTTCTTAGGCATTACATCATATTGCAGACAATGGATACCGACTTTCTCCTTGTTGGCCAAACCTTTGGTGGCATTAACTTGCAAGGATACACCAAAACCCATTCTGTGGTCTGAAGATTGTCAAAAGAGTTTTCATGAGTTGCGTGATGCACTATGTTCGGCTCCTGTGTTGGGTACCCCCGACTACAGTAAGCCTTTTACATTATACGTCCATGAGAAAGAAGGTTGTGCATTATCAGTCCTGACACAATGTTTTGGGGACAAACAGCGCCATGCGCGTACTTTACAGCGACTCTAGATCCCATAGCTAAGGCATTGCCAAGTTGCTTGAGGGCCATTGCGGCAGCAACTGTCTGTATTCGACAGTCTGCTGGGTTAGTAATGAATAATACACTAATAGTTATGGTCCCACATGCAGTAGACATTCTGCTAAACAGAACAAGGACACAGCACTTAACTAGTGCTCGACTGTCAAGTTATGAGCTGACACTGTTAGCGAGTCACATACACATAAAGAGGTGTGATACACTCAACCCAGCCACGTTATTGCCCATTCCAGCAGAGACAGATGAGGTCGAACAACATGATTGCTGTTTTAGGACAGAAGAAGAGACAAAAGGGAGAGTAGACTTGCAGAACACTCCTCTTCCTGAATGTAATGATACTTTATGGGTTGATGGTTCGTGTTTCAAGTTGCCAAATGGTGATACGACTGCAGCATATGCTGTGACAACATTGCATACGATTGTTGAAACTGCACGTATCCCACACAATTCTGCGCAGGCAGCAGAGTTAATTGCACTTACAAGAGCATGTGTGTTGGCAAAAGGAAAACGAGTGAATGTGTACACAGACAGCCAGTACGCCTTTGGCGTGGCTCACAGTTTTGGACGATTGTGGCGTGAACGTGGGTTCTTGACATCGCATGGCACAAAGATTCAACATGGTCAGCTAGTGAATGAGCTTCTTGAGTCACTGACCTTGCCACTACAAGTTGCGATTGTGAAATGCAGTGCACACAAAAAGATTCAAGATGATGTTGGTCGTGGGAATGCATTTGCAGATGAAGTTGCAAAAGACACTGCAAGGAACGTGATGAGTCGAATGTATGTTGCAGGTCCCGCGAGATGGATTGGTGATGTGGGTATGTGTGAAGACACGATTGAGAGTGTGAAGTCTATCCAATCTGAAGCCACAGAGAAAGAGGTGAATGAATGCAGAGAAAGCAAGGGTAGATTGGACGCGAAGGGTTGTTGGGTTGAATTGTCAGAGCATCAGAGATGGCTGCTACCCGATGCATATTTGCTTGCAGTGGTGACAATGGCTCATGGAATGGCCCACATCAGTGTGAAAGGGATCTGTAAGTTGTTGGTTCCAGTATGGCAGAATAGTGGCATCCCTAAATGTGCAGAGAATGTGATCAAGAACTGTATGGTGTGTCTGAAGTACAATCCTGGTAGGGGAACCCCAACTCCAGCTGGTCATTTTTCGCCTCCAACGTATCCGTTCGAGGTTTTGCAGCTAGATTTCATCCACATGGAAAGGTGCAACAATCTGAAATACGTACTCGTTGTTGTTTGTGCCTTTTCCAGGTGGGTGGAAGCATATTCCCTTAAGGGCAATACTGCCTTGTCCACAGCTAAAGCCCTTGTCAAAGAATTCTTCCCTAGGTTTGGAATGCCTAGAATGGTCTGGAGTGATAATGGGAGTGAATTCGTGGGACGAGTGATGAAGAGAGTGTGTGAGAGTCTAGGCATACAACAGAAGTTCCACGCTGCAAATCACCCCCAATCAGCTGGATTAGTAGAGTGCTATAATGGCACTCTAAAGTTGAAATTGGCCAAGATACAAGCAAGCACAGGTCCTAAATGGCCTGACGCCCTGCCTTTGGCACTCCTATCGACAAGACTGACCGTCCACTCTAGAGTGGGACTTAGTCCTTATGAAATAGTGTTCGGTCGCCCAGCTAACATATGGGGAGTGCCAAGGCCCACAAAGCTCAGTGAGATAGAGCATCCTGTACTGCTTGACTATTTGTACGAATTGACGGCTAAATTGCGTGTTTTACACCAACAGGTCAATGACTCTCTGCCTCCGGTCTCTAAAGCTCCAGGACATCAAATCGATCCTGGGTGTTGGTGAAAAACTTTCAGCGAACAAAGAACGAACAGCCCAGGTGGACCGGCCCATATCTCGTCCTTCTTTCCACAAGATCAGCCGTTCGTGTGGAAGGAAAGAAGAACTGGATCCACGGGATCCACTGCAAACGGATCCCTCTGCCTCTGCCCTATGACCAGTGGGTCCAGGAGGGTGTCGCCGACACTGAATCTGTGCCACGATTTGTACCTTTCAGTGATGCACGTTTGAAAGGAACTGCTACAGAAAAGGAGAGCGATAACATTCTGCAAGGATTTGTGCCACCATCAATGCAGTTGGACACTACAGAACCTGAAGTCTAGTTTCAAGACCATACAATACCAGGAAAACAATGGTATAATCTGAGGCCAAGAAAAACAAACTAATAAAAGTTTTTCTTTCCCCCAAATACTATTTTTGAAAGCGCAGCTCTCCCATCTGAGAAACTTGCTTATTTTTGATTTTCGAACCGCTATCCGGTTCTGCTGCTAGGGTCGCGGTTGCCACAGTCTTTGGAGTGCAGCTGGAGACGGTTAGGTCGACAGTTCTGTTGGTTCAAGGGAGTTACCCTAGGATTGACAGAAGCACTCCTTAGCAGAATCAATCTCCCACCGCGGGCAGCAACTTAGAGGATGGAGTTTCCAAAGATGGAGAGACCTGCTAGATCAGCGAACTTTGAAAAGACAATATGCACTGTGATGGCAAGAAAACAGTTTTTAATAATATGCATTTTATTGTTGTGTAGCATAATGGTGTTTTTGGTGGGCTATGCTTTGTTCACCTTTCGAGTTACATTTGTACACAACACTCAGCCCACACCTCCTCCTACTGTTTCCCCACACTCCTTTCACCCTCTACCTGAACACGAGTCTGCCAGAAGATGAGAATTTGTAAATAACTCATTCGTCCAGCTCCTACACCAGCACCAGTCTGTAATGAACACGACGAATTGTTGGGTATGTGGACTTATGCCACACACGACAGATAAGGGTATCCCGTATTTTGTCCTGCCATTTAGTTACTATGGTTCTCTTTGGGCTTTCCAGACAATGTTCCTGTTTGCCATAGAACCGTATCCCCCGCGTCCCACAGGAAGAAATTTAAGCAACAAGGCACTAGTGGCAGGAATCAGAAATATGAGCAGGGATATCGACACATACAGAACGATTCCCAAAGATGAGTTTAAAGTGTACAGTCGATGGAACATAACTAAGTATGGGATTTCCTTGAGTGAGAGCCAGAAAGCGAAGAAATCCTCCCCAATCTGGATAGTACCCCATCAAGGTCCCCTCTGTCTGCAGGGAAATGGCAAAAACCCCAGAGCTCAGTTAGGGAAGAGTATCTGTACTGAGACTTACGGTTTCTCGTCTCTGACCTCTCCTTCATTCCTAGCAGCTAAGGGTACCTACTTCGTCTGCCACGATAGAGCGTATACATGGTTGCCCCCTGACTTTTCGGGCACATGTTTTATCTCGTTTCTGTTGCCACCCACCTACATGGCCGAGGCAGATTACCATCGGACAAGGACAGTTAGGGGTGTCGTTTATTTATTTATTTATTTATTTATGCAATTTTATATAGCGCGGACTTTACCCGAAGGTGTCAGAGCGCTTCACAATAGGAACAGAAATGATACAAACTGAGAACATTACACGAGCAACAGATTGCAGAGGCATACGTTACGTTACATACGGTAAAGTGATAATTGTGAGCAAACAAGAATACATGAGGTAGTAAAAATTGTGAGAAACCAAAAATACATGAGGTAGACAAGGTAGTTGTGACACTTGTGAGCAAACAAAATACATGAGGTAGTAAAAATGTGGGCTACCAAAAATACATGAGGTAGTGAAAAGTGCACAGGAGGAAAAAGTGACAAGTGTGCAGGCTACAAGAGAAAATAGATTATAATTTGCGATATAATATTGCAATATATGTTAGACACTCAAGCACAAGAACAAACGATTACGAAGGCAAAAGTGGCACTTGTGCAAGTATCAAAGGTAAAAAACATGTGAGAGGAAGCAAACCGTGTGTTACAGGGGCAAAGTGGTGAGTGCAAGTTGCAAGAGGGTACCAAACACAAGTACATGGATAATACTGCAATAAAAGGCAAACACTCTAACCGCAAGAACACACTGGGAAGGCACTTCCATGGACATGAGAAGTAGAAATTTTCAGTAGTGGGAGATCTTCCTTCAGATAAAAGAGAGTTACTTTTGGAGGTGTCTCTGGAGGAGGAGAGCTTTGAGGTCCCTTTTAAAGGCCTGGGAGGAGGCAGTGGTCCGGAGCTCAGGCGGGAATGAGTTCCAGATTCTCACTGCGTTGCCTGAAAAGGATTGGGCCATCGTTCTTTCCTTCTTGAAAGTGGGAGGTTCAAGCAGTAGATTCTCCGCATTGCGTGAAGGTCTAGAACCTCCAGAGAGTTTCAGTTTATTCGCCAGGTAGCGAGGAGAAGAGGAGTGCAGGGCTTTGTGGGTGATACAAGCGGTCTTGTAGATAGCTCTAGCCTCAAAGGGAAGCCAGCGGAGTGTAGATAACATCGGTGTGATGTGATCGCTTCTTTTGGCCCCATAAATGAAACGAGTTGCTGAGTGGAAAACAGACTTAAGTGGGGACAAGTGGGATTTGGGGAGGCCAGTAAGAAGAGAATTGCAGTAGTCGAGTCTGGAGAGGACCAGTGCTTGCACCAGGGTTATAAGGTCCCGCTCCGCGAAGAAGCGACGGATTCCCCAAAGAAGGCGCAGTTGGTATCGAGCTGATTTCGCAATGGAATTGATGTGGGGAATTAGATTGAGTTTTTTGTTTAGTATGACACCAAGGGATTTGGCGCTGTCGACAATGATGGGTTTATTGTTTAGTAGATTCATCTGATCCATCCATGATTGAACCGGGGGAGGAGAGAGTGAGGAGGAGAAGAGGAGGAATTCAGTTTTGGAGGGATTCAGAATCAGTTGATGAGTTGACATCCAGTTTTGAATGGAGTCGAGAGTGGAGCTTAGGATGGAGAGATCGTGAGTAGAGGCAATCTTGAGGTAGAGTTGAGTGTCGTCAGCATAAAGATGATAGTGAATCCCGGATTTACTTAGGAGATTTCCCAGTGGTTCTAAATAGAGATTGAACAGTGTGGGAGCAAGTATCGAGCCTTGGGGAACACCTTGACCTACCGCCACAGGAGGTGAAAGACTGTTCGCTATTTTGATCATTTGGGATCTGCCAGAAAGGAAGGATGCAAACCATTTAAGCACAGTGCCCTCCATGCCCATTCTCTGCTGAAGAATATTGAGGAGGGTGTTGTGATTGACAGTGTCAAAGGCTGCGGAAAGGTCAAGGAGAATTAGAAGACAGGACCCCCCTGAATCGAGTATCCTCATCGCGTCATCAACCACTTGCAGTAGGGCTGTTTCAGTGCTGCAGTTTTGGATGAAGCCGGACTGACAGTGGTCTAGAAGATCATTGTCCTTGATATGACAGGAGAGTTGTTTTGCTACACATCTTTCTGTGATCTTCGCCAGAAAGGGAAGGTTAGTGATGGGGCGGAAGTTGTTGAGGTCATTCGCATCAGCAGTGGGTTTTTTCAGAAGAGGGGTGACCTGCCCAGTTTTGAAGGAGGCAGGAAGGGAGCCTTGCCAGAGGGAGAGGTTGATCAGAGTGGTCCAATAGGAGAGGGAATGGGTATAGAAGTCAATGGCAATGGCACTGGGGATAGGGTCAAGAGAATGGTTGGATGGCTTCGTTTCTCGTATGCACTTGAGAAGGGCATCTTCAGATATGGGGTCAAAGCTCTGCCAAATGGCTAAGGATTTGCGCTCCTCTGGAGGGGTAGGATGAGCGACCTGATCCACAAGTGATTTCACTTTATTATCGAAGAAAATACTAAAAATCCGCTGCTCTCTTTGTAGAATCATCCACCTTGGAGGTTGGGGGAGAGCAGTTAGGCATTTTGATGAGATCGAATAGTTTTTTGGGTCTATTTTTGGCGGAGTCAAGGAGGGTTTTGAAGTGTGTCGCTTTCCCAAGGAAGATGTGCTTGTGGTACTTGGATCTTGCTGAGCGAAGCTTGGCCAAATTGTCGGAGGAGGGCACTTGCCTCCATTGTTTCTCCAGGGATCTTAGCTGCTTCCTTTCCTCATAAAGGGATTTGTTGAACCAAGGTGCTGAGGGAGTGGGCCTTAACCTTTTGCTTTTGAGTGGAGCGGCTTTATTAATTTCAGCTGCAAGAACTATGAGGCTTTGAGAGGTGAGTTCATCAACATCTAGGTTCGGGTCGAGCCTTGGAAGAGATAACAAAGCTGATTCACAGAGGGGACCGACATCAATATCTTTAGCATCCCGGAACCATGAGATGGCCCTCTTGGGTTGGCCAAGAGTTATAGAGTGTGAAAGTTGAAGAGAGAATGGGATGAGGAGGTGGTCAGACCAATCTACATGAATTGGGGTAGTGGTAGAAAGCATGCCTGCTTTAGAAATAACAAGGTCCAGGATGGCGCCCTTAGAATGAGTTGATTCAGTGCAGTGTTGGATAAGATCGTTAGTAGAGAGGAAGGTGGCCAGTGAGTTCGCAGAGGAGTCTTGCGGTACTCCCCAGTGGAGATTGAAGTCACCCACGAAGGTCTGATTGTCACTTTGCGAGTATTGGTCGCTGATGAAGTCGGTGAGTTCATCCATAAACGAAGGGCCACTACGAGGCGGGCGGTAAATGACATGGAATCTGAGGGGTGAACGGTGTTGCAATTGAAGCTCAAGAGAAAGGCATTCAAAGGTTTTGGAGGAGCTGTTAGGAGAGGCCTTGAGTTGGAGGGTGTTTCTAAAGAGGACTGCAACACCTCCCCGTGTTGACAGTTCTGTCATTCCTAAGTAAAGAGTAGCCTGTGGGTAATAGGAGATCAAATATAGAGTGAGATGTATCTTTGAACCAGGTCTCTGTGAGGAAGAGCATGTCAATATTATGAAGGGTGATGGTATCGGAGATTTCAAGTTTGTGTTTTACTGCAGATCTGCAGTTGTGAAGCATGCAGCGCAGCTCTGTCAAGACTGTTTTGGTGACGGGGGCACTAGGGCTCTGAAGGGTGATCGGGATATTGTACTTATGAGGGGGTGCTCGGGGGGGTTTAGGTGGATGCTTTGTTCTGACAGAGGTGATGATCGGAATGCGTTGATAGTGGGGTTGCTAGGGTATGCCGGTTGAGGAGGGGTGGCGTTCAAGGGCTTGAGTGAGTTAACAGAGTTTCCCGACAATAGGTTAAGCTTGGCTGTACTGGAGTGAGGGGGCGAGGTGCATCTCGTGGGAAGTTGGGAAGGAGTAGCGGTGCAAGAAGGGGTGACAATCTTAGAGCATAAAAGTGAAATGGCAGCTGTAAGCTGGGAGATGGAGGTGATAAGAGAGCCTAGCGTGTTTTCCAGTGAGAATGGGGCAGAGCACGGAAGGTTGGGTTGGGGAAGGTTGGGTGGCTCTATTGAAACAAGGGGGGGTGGAGTGGGTGGTGGCAGGCAGGGAGAGGTGGCAGGAAGGGAGGTAATTTTGGGTGTGGGGTTCATAAGTGGGGAAGGGTGGTGGGTGAGAGCGGGAGTTAGTGAAACGGAGGTTAAGGGAGAGTTGTCTATGTTGGTGTTGCAAGAGGGAGAGGAATTAAGGACAAATTTAGGGGGAGAGGTGTGCGGAACACGGCGGTTGGGTAGAATGAGAGGGGAGGCCTGTGTGGCGTCATGAGAATGTAGGAGGTTTGGGAGGAAAAGAGGTGCGGTGGTTGTGGAGGACCTGTCATCTAGGAGAGGTGGCTGTGAGGGAACGGGCATCAGGCAGAGAGAGGGGTGTTGGGAGAAAGGGGAGTTGAAGAGAGGAAGTGGTTCTGCTGGGCCCGAGGGAGGGAAGTGGAAGGGGTTACCGGGCGGGGAAGGGGAGTAGTGCAGCATTACTGGCGGAGTAGGAGGGAGGAGAGAGATGCAGTGGGATTGAGGAGAGGACGGGGTGAGTAACGAGGGGAAGAGGGGGTAGGGGGGAGGGATGGAAGGGGTGAGGGGAGCATAAGGAAAGTACACTTGGGGAGAGGGACGGAGGAGAGGTGGGCTAAAAAGGGGGGTGATGGGAGGGAAAATGGGGGAGGAGAAGAGATTGGAGAAGCGGGATGGTGCAGATGGGACGAGGAGCATATTGGCTTGTGGAAAGGTTGAAGTGATGTGTGAAGGAATATACTGTGAGGGGGGAGGAATAGGAGGGGAGGTCACAAGGGAGGGGGAGGGAAGGGGGCTGACCTGTGCTCCTCGAGGGAGCAGCCAATTGCGGTGAGGTGGGGTCTGCGGAGGAGAAAGGGAGTAATGGGTGGAGCTGGAAGGAGAGTGATGAGGAAATCCAGTTGCAGAGGAGGGGAGTAAGGAGGGGAAGAGGCAGTCAAAGAGAGAGAGGCAGTTGTCTGTGCCTTGGATCAGGACTGTACCGTTGTTATAGAGTGAGATAGTGAGGTTACCTTTGAAGCAAGCAGAAGGGGAAATTTTTAGTTTTTTCCCATCGGGGATAGAGGAGGAGGAGGTGACGTTGAGGGAATAGTAAAAACTGTTGGACCAGGAGGGGATGTCATGAGTGAAGAAAATGAAATCATTTTTTAGCCTCCCAAAACGACTATTGTAAAATTGATCCACAAAAAGGGAATCTGGGAAACGTTCAATAGTGTTATGTTTCCATCGTTTAGTTGCGGCTTTAGACAGGCTAGGAGGATAAATGATTTTGTAGCAATTGGTTCCAGCCTTAACTCGGGGGGTGGCCATGATGGTGAAAAGTGGCGAGGGAGTGTGGGGGGGATAAGAGGAAGGTGTTACTGGGAAAGCGGTAGAGAAGAGAAATAGAAGGGCATAAATGGGGCACATAGTCCGGACGTTAAGGTGAGGATATCAGAGCTAATGTGCCGTTTGGGACTAGCAAAGCCTAGGTGTGCAAACCAGCCTCAACATCTTAAGATTATCTGTAGAGGTGCTTAGGGCAGGGTGCGGAGAACATACTATATGCAAAGCGATTTCTAACACCGACAAATATCTACTGGCCTGGCGCCCTACCAGTCTTGCAGACTCCTTGTCTAGCTGGCCATTTCGGATGGGGACTCACATGCCCTAAAACCATAGTGTCAATAAGTGCAAGTGCACTTGATACACAATAATAGCATACGGTATATACGGTAAATTACAAAGTACAAGGTGTAAGTGTAGGTATAATACTGATAGTATATAAGGGCAGGGCAGGATACAAAAAAAAAATATGAGGTAGCACACGATACAGTTTACACAATGTACAAAAATATACGTAAATATATGAGGTATCAAACGGTGCATTCCAGGATAAAAGTGAGATATTCCAGAATAAAAGTGAGATGGGTGCAGCTTACAAAAATGTACAATAGACAACTACAAGAGTGGTACTAATGATGTACTGAGACAGGATACTGGTGCAACCAAAAAGCTGCATGATGGTATATGTGAGGTATCAGTCGTTGTATTCCAGGCATAAAAGTGAAATAGGTGCAGCTTACAAAATGTACAATAAACAAATCAAAGAATGATATACTGATACAAGGTACCGGTGCAACCAAAAGCTGCATGAAGCAGAAATGATATTAGCGAGCAGCCAGAAATAATTGAGGTAGCGATCTGTACATTACTAGTAAGAGAAGTGAGGTTTGTGCAGGTTACACAAAATGTACAAAATACAGGTATAGTACTGCAATAAAAGGTAGACTCTTAGTCACATGAGGGTTTAAATGCAAAGCTATGTAAAGTGAGCTATTTAACAAGGCCAGGTCTTAGGGAATGGTCGGATAGAGAGAATGACTAGACCAAGATGGCCGCCCAGGAGGGAGAGAGACCAATCTAAAATGGCCGCCAAATAGTGAAGATAGATAGTTAGTCCTCTTTTTGTTGTCTTGCTTTGAGAGCAGGGAAGTGCAGTTTCAGTTTCTATTCAAGCAAGTCCAGTCCCTAGCTTGCTGCAAGGAGTCTTATCTCTGCTGTGGAGGTCTTGGTGGGGGAGTTAACTTGCGGAGCCTCGTGACCAAAAGAAGGTACAGGATGGGATTTATGACTACAGTTTTATGGCTCCAGCCATTTTGAACAAAGGAAGTTTTTCAAAAATGTGTGCAAGCGAGTGGGGGAAAATAAATACCTTATTTGTGGGTGCTACTCCACAAGCACGTCGATGTTGATAGTAAGGTTAACTATCACATGTCTAGCCAGAGTGTAAACAACTGCAGTGTGCATCGCAGGTTGCTGGATAATGATCGTGCATGGCAGAGCAGCAGGGGTGCAGCCTCTAACCGTCTCGATGGGCGTTTATGCGTGGTTCCCGATTGCCTGTTCCCCTTACTTGTAATTCCCCTGTGTTCTCACGACCGCCTCAGCGCTCAATCATGCATCCCCCCTGAGCGGCGCCGTCACCTCCAGCTCCCGGCTCGGAAAGGGCAAGATCCCGATGGCCGTAGACCCCGCTGGCCCAGTGGAGGTAGTGCAAGCTTTCCAGATGCGCAAATCCTGAGCAGGCAGGTCCGGTTCAGGCACCCCTGGCGCAGAAGGTACTGGAGCAGGCATTCACTGTAGCTATAATGCACGCAGTTCGGTTGTGTGCAACACCAGCACAGGTTGGTCACACAGCCACTGTGCAGGCATCTCCGGTGCACCCAGCTGTTTGTAGAAGCAATCCCCGTGCAGGCATCTCCATTGCAGTTGATGTGGGCAGCTCCCGTGCTGCTGATGGGGTCGCCCCTGTGCAGGCAGATCCCTTGGTGATGCTATGGGTAGCCCCAGTGCAGGCAGCTCCTGTGGTAATGCTGTGGCTAGCCCCGGTGCAGGCAGTGTCGTTACAGTCCGCTCCGTTGCAGACACACGAGGGAGGCAGGCGGCTGCTTCAGCGGGAGCGGGAGCCTCCCTTCTTATCTACAGAGCCTGAAAAAGTCTACTGTAAGCCAAAAGCTGTGGCCCAGATGCCCGGATGCCAAGCCGGTGTCAACCCTCTGCCACACGGCAACAGGCAGCAAGTCGTGAGTAAAGACGGCAGTAAACAGGCAAGACGTGAGTAAACAGGCAAGACAGTCGTGAGTAAAGACGATACTGCGGAACAGGAGTTTGGAGATTTCGCAAAGGGTTTTCTGTCGTTTTGGGGGCCTATGGTGAACAGCAGGAACATTCGCCAATTGACGAGGGTAGTTGAATCCGCCGTGATTGAAACGGCTGGTGCCCTTAGTAACTTGACTGCGGAGCTCCACTCAGACCGCCTCATGACTCTTCAAAACAGGGTTGCCCTAGATGTCATACTTGCAGACCGTGGTGGGGTATGTAAAGTGATCCAATCCAGTTGCTTCATTTTCATCCCTGACAATGCTCCGACAGTATACCAGGCCATCTCTAAACTGCACAAGATCTCTGAGTCCATTCATGTGGACAAAGGAGACTGGTCCTTGCTGTGGTGGTTCTGGGAACTGATATCTGCCTGGGGATGGAAAACTCTGATATTCATTGGAATGATCTTAGCCATTCTGTTCATGTTCTGCCTGTGTGTACAGTGCGCTCCTGCAATATGTGGCCTCTGTGCTACATCATGTGTAAGGAAGCCTGTGTCAAGGGATGAACTAAGCAACAGGATGATGCTACAGCAGCATCTCCATGACTTCATGAATACAGATTTGGACTCAGATTAGCAGGAGTTATTGCCTATATAAGGGCAAAAGGAGGGTCTGTGGTTCTTAAAATTAGAATTTGGTATTGGCAGACCGGTAATGATTAGGACATTATAACTGTGCATTTGCGTCACAATTGAGTGACGAGAACACCCCTAAATCATACTTCCTGTCTTGAACCCTCGGGTTCCATTTTGTGAGCGGCATCCATCTTGTGGTTGCCCTTACATAGTCAATTGACCAAGGCCGAATTCGATCTGAAAGGACACGTCCACCTTTTCTGACTCCTCTGTGACCTGGGCGAGCTGCCTCCACTGCCTCCAGCCAAACCTGTTCGGGCAGTCCCCAACCCAATGGCCGAGCGAGATTAGCATCAAGGCACAACATGTCATAAACCATTTACCGCATACAAACCACGCTTTATCATACACACACCTGTCTCTGTTTTTTCTTTATGGCTAGATTTACAAGGAGGAGGTGCCCGATTTTATTGGGGTTTCATCGATATCTGATGGAAGTTCTGGGCCTGGCTGGGTAATCTATCACAAACTGGACATACGAAAATGTGGCCTGGCCATCATGACTTTGCTTTTTCATTGTTGTGAAAATATGTATATGACCGTACTGTAAACCAAAGAATTCTTGCCTGAAGCTAATATTTTTGTATAAAAGGAGAAGGCTGGCTCTGTAAAAACGAACAGTCTCCCGAGAATATACACACCGTGCTGTTGTACTTCTAGGACGCTTGTTACTTGGTTGCAGCCAATAAAACTCGATCCTTGACATCACCTAGAAGACTCTGTGTTTCTGTGGTCCAGAACAGGAAGAACACAAGAGGTCTCTGGGTGTTCCCCCTGGCACCACCGGGATCCTAAAAACCCGGCACCTCACCTTTTATCCGATTCTTTCCCATTAGTCCAAAAATAAAGTTTCTTCCCTATAAAAACCACTGCAACATTCCTGAATATATAAAATGCCGATTAAAAGTGACATCCAACAGGCACACAGAGGGAAGACCAAAGCACCTTCAAAACAGCATATGCTAGCAGTAAAGGTTTCTGCTCTTACATATTTGAAAAATGATTAATGCGAGTTTTTAAAGGCCTTTATACTTCACATCCAAAAGGCTGATTTATTTGAGGGGATGTCTTCAGCCTATTTCACACTTGAATGCAGCTGTGATATATGAGATGAATAAACACAGGGCTGTGTAAGCGCCAGAATATGCAGCCGCTTCTTCAATGACCCCTTCTGGTCGATGAGGTTTCTCTTCTGTATGCTGTGTGCAGAGCAAGGGATGCTGTGAGATTTCTACATGAATATCCCCCATGTTGTGACACTTACAGTTTATCAGCCTGTAGCCTGCTGCTGTAGTTTTATTGTACAATGTGGAAGGAATTACAAAATGTATACAACTGCAGGTGTCTAATGAGTGTAGGCACTAATGTATTGCTTCTGTTGCTTGTGGAGTTCGTCAGAAACCTGTATAGCCGTCATATATATATTTATAGGAAACATATTGATGATATATATATATATATATATATATCAGCGTCATGAAACAGTTTGGTGTAAGTGCGCTTTAAAAGTAATTTAACATAACATAACATATATATATATGTATTGGGACTTATTTAGAAGCCCATTGCGCCTCTGGTGCGTCACTTGTTTTGACGCACAGGCGGTGCAGTGTGCCTGCCCATAATTATAAGTCTACGTAAAGTCACCCTGCGTGGCTTTTCATGGCCTTGCAAATATAGCCCCCTTTCACGTAGTACTCTCCGTGAAAGGGGCATTTCATGCGTGATACTGAAGGTGTTTCCAAGCAGCATCCATGGAATCATATGCATTTCCAGATTTACAAGGTTTCGTAAACCTGGGAATGTGCCAGATTCCTGCGCCTCCTCAGGGGAGGTGTAAGGGAGGTGCAACGAGGAGAAATACCTTTATTTCTCCTCTTTTTTCCTTGCAGCACAGATAGAAAGAGGAAAACACCTCTCATGATTGTTTTTGTGCAGGAAGGTACACCTTCCTGCACAAAAACAATCATCCGTACAAAGCAGACACCCTTGCACCATGGCGTAAGGGTGCCTGTGTAGGTGCATTGCAGCCCATTGTGCGCCAGTGCAGAGGAAAAGGACAGGACTGAGCCATACAGTGTACATACAGTGCATTCCTGCCCTTTTGTTTTGACCCGTGGCAGCGCAGCAGAAAGGCTTGCAGCGCTGCCATGAGTCAAAATATTGTAATGAGGCCCGTACACTGTTATTTTTTGATATATTAATAGGAGTCCAAAAACTCATGATGGAGCTGTTTCACAAAGCATTTATGAGTACGGGAATAAGTACTACAGGAGTACTCCTTTATATAAACTTACATGGCCTGCAAGTGTCCAATTCTCTATCAGTAAAAGTACAAAAGGGCACAGACTGATTACATTAATTGTACATGAATATTTCTATTTTATTTCCATTTTGTTCACATTTTGTATGTTTTAGGGCTGATTCACCTAGGAATGTAATGGTATGTAAATGAAATCTAGGGGAGAATTTACTTACAGCTAAATTCTTTTGGGAATGGGCCCCAATGTTTGGAACAAGTCGGCATTGGTATCACAGTACAGCCTAACTGACAGGAGGAAACAGTGCTTATTCTCGGTGATTGAATATTGCAATGGCCCTACTCTTCTAAACGTCTATCTGAAGCCATTTTGGCGCTGTAGGCGAGGTACATTTATAGCACCTACACTTCACTTTTTTTAACTGCACTGCTTCAAGCCTACTGCTAGACACTACATCGCGGTGCCTGTGCTACCCATCTAGGTGGATTATGAACTAAAAATGGGCATGTATTAATGAACTTCTGTCCGCATTCTTCTAGAACTATTAGCACCCAATCTGGGAATTTTAACACATTACATGAGTAGCAAGCATTGGCACAGCCAATACGTCTTGTTATTGGAGAGTATTGGCTTTGCCAATGTCTTTTAACCATGTTGTATGGCAGCATAGCTGCTGTTCAGCATGGCTAAAAGTTAGAGGCGTAGTATAGAGTAGAGTGGCACAGAAGAGAGCGGTGTGGAGGTGAGTGGCATAGCGCAGAGTGGAGTAGATAAGCATAGAGTGGCGTGGATTAGAGTGGCCTAGAGCAGTGTGTAGAGAGTGGCAAAGAGTGGAGTGGCATAGGGTAGAGTGGCGTACAGTAAAATGGAGTGACATAGAGTGAAGTTGTGTACAGTAGAGTGCACAGAGTACAGAGGCATAGGGGCCGATTCACAGAACTAACTTAAGACAAAATCCTAAACTTACTACTTTTGGTATTCACAGAAGTTAGGATTTTGTCTTAAGTTTGTCTTAAGACAGACTTAAGACAGACTTAAGACAGAATCCTAACTTAAGTCTGTCTTAAGTTTGTCTTCAGACAAACTTAAGACAAAATCCTAAGTTCTGTGAATACCAAAAGTAGTAAGTTTAGGATTTTGTCTTAAGTTAGTTCTGTGAATCGGGCCTGAAGAGTATAGCGGCATATAGTTGAGTGGTGTAGAGTGGAGTGGCTTATATTGAAGTGGTGCAGTGTGGAGTGGCTTAGAGTAGAGTGGTGTAGAGTAGAGTGGCACAGAGTTACATATAATGGCCTAGAGAAAAGTGGCATAGAGTAGCATTGTGTGGAGTCGAGTGGCATTGACTGGAGTGATATAGAATGGTGGAGACTAGAGTGGAGTGGCATAAGGTGGCGTACAGTCAGTTAGAGTGAGTAGAATGGCTAAGAGTAGAGTGGAGCAGCATAGAGTGGCGTAGGCTGGAGTGACACAGAGTAGATTGGTGTTGAGTAGAGTGGCGTAGAGTACATTGGCACAGAAAGGAGTGGTGTTGAGTGTCATTGTGTGGAATGGAGTGGCAGAGTGGAGTAGCATAGAGTGGCATGGCATGGCTTATAACAGCATGGAATGGAGTGGCATAGAGTAGAGTCGAGTGGTCTGTAGTAGAGTAGTATGGAGTGGCGTAGAGTAGAGTGGTGTACAGTAGAGTGGAGTCGCCCAGAGTGTCGTGGAATGAAATTGTGTGGCGTGGAGTGGCATAGAGTGTAGCAACTGAAAGTGTTGTAGACTGGAGTAGATTGGATTGGCATAGAGTGGCGTAGAGTAGAGTGCCATATAGTAGAATGGTGTAGATTAGATTGGCATTGAGTGGAGTGGCATAGAGTAGAATGGACTAGATTGGATTGGAGTGGAGAGAGGCATTGTGTGGAGTGGAGTGGCATAGAATAGAGTAGAGTGGAGTATAGTAGCGTGGAGTAGATTGGAGTGGTACAGAGTGACATAGAGTAGAGTGCATAGAGTAAATGGCGTAGGCTGGAGTGACAGAGTTCAGTGGCGTAGAGTGGAGTGGCGTGGAGTGATGTAGAGTGGTATAGAGTAAAGTGGAGTGGCATAGAGTGGAGCAGAGTGGTGTAAAGTGGAGTGGCACAGAGTAGAGTGGGACAAAGTGGAGTGGCATTAAATAGTGTAGAGTGTTGTGGAGTGGCAAAGAGTGGTGTGGAATAGAGTCATGAACAGTATGGTGGGAGGGTAGAGTGGCATAGTATAGAGTGGTGTAGAGGGGAGTGGCATTGAACATGGCGTGGAGTGGCATGGAGTGGTGTAAAGTGGAGTGGAGTGTCGTAGAGTAGGATGGACTAAAGTGGTATATAGTATAGTGGAGTGGTGTACAGTGCACTGGAGTGGTACAGTTGTGGATGTACATATCTAACGCATCACTTGAGACTGCAGATAAGAAAAAAGCAACATAAATAAGAAGCTGTATTGCTGTCTTAAAAGAAGAAAAGCATATTGTATACCCTGGAATAATACTGTAAAACTCATACGATAAAGAAAAATAGTGCAAAAAGACAAGAAAGAACACATACTTTTTTTATGCTCCAGGGAGGAGCTAACAGAAGAAAAAAAGGAAAGTTTACATGAGCAAACATTCTTTTGTGTTCAAAATATTTTATTACATTTTTGCAGACAAAGACAAAACATAAACAATGGTACATTGTTTGTATATCTAATAAAATATTGCAAACATCAAAAATACTGTCATAACAATATCTATATACCAACAGTTTACAGTTGTCATAAAAGCAGTAAAATTAGAAAAATTGAAAACGGCACAAACAAGGCTACTCCTCAAACATTAATTATACAACAATGTTAATAAAAGAAAAATTGTGTTGTTAAATGTTTTATAGATAACTAATAATATAATCATCAATTGGTATCAATAATTGTTCAAATGATGATGTATTTTTTAATGGTCCCTTATAAGATAATTGGGCACCAGATCTTATAAAAGTGACATAAGACCACCACGCTTGGATTGATATTGCTTCAGCTAACTTCCAATTGGAAGTAATGGATTTAATAGTAATAGAGATACGAAGACTAAAATGTTTAGAATGGGACTCCAATAATGTGGATGATAAGACATAAGATTTACCAATAAGCATGTTGCAAGTGAGGGAATCGGAGATAGGAAGTATTTTAACAATGATATCCCAAACTTTCTTCCAAAATTGAGATATTACATTGCATTAAAAAAAAGCATTTGCTTTAAAGTACCATCATAACATTTGCAGTTTTAACAAGGTGGGAAGTCTATAAGTTTAGCTTTAAATAATTTATGAGGAGTCCATAGACAATTGAATAAAATAAAAGCGTTTGTTTGAGATAGCGATACAGGAAACCATCCTGAAGTATTAATGGTCCATATTTGTCTTCATTCATTTAACAAAAAATTTCAGAGAGAGCTCTGTATTCCAAAAAGTGGATAAGAATGTAAGATTTGTAGCATTTGTGCAATTAAGTTGTTTATAAAATTTGTGAGGCAGAAAAAGCTTTAATACAATTTACCGAATCCTGGGTTTTAATATGGGGTAGCACATTTTGGAAAGTTTTAAGCAATATATTGCAAAGAATTTCATATTTAGGAGCTTTGGTATTGGGTATCTTAAATCTTGTCTGAAGTTCAGAGAAAGATAACGAAGAATCATCTTCATAAATATCCTGAAGGAAGAAAATCCCATCCGATATCCAAAGTTTCCAAAATGTGAACGTATGGTTAAACTTTAATGTAGGATTATGCCAAAGAGAAATCATAGTAGAATCTGAAATAGGTGACACAAAAGATGCATCAAAATCAGTTATAATCAATTAAGTGGATGCAATGATGAGGGAGGATTTTAAAAATGTATTTGAATTGGACATGGACAGAATTGATGGGAGAGGAAATGGTGATACTAAGTTGCGTTCAATCATTAACCATTTAGGCGAATAGCTAGGGTGAACCAAAGTGAACCTTGTTTTAAAATAAATGCTTTATGATATTTGAAAACATCGGGTATGCCAAATCTTCCATTCAGTTTAGAAATTTTAAGTTTAGCGTAAGCAATATGAGGGGCCTTATGATTCCAAAGACATTTTGAAATAAGCTTATCAATTTGTTTTGTAAACCGAGAGAGGCAATTGTATGGGGATCATAGATAAGTTAGAGAAAACAATTGGGGCTAATACTATTTTAATGGTTTCAAGTTTACCCCACCATGATAAATGTAGTGTGGACCATTGATGAATTTTAGCAATAATGTTCGTAAATAAAATATCACAATTGAGAGTAATGGAGTGTTTTAAGCCCCTGGCCGTCATGAGTCACGGTGGGCATGTGCGAATGGCGGCCAGGGGCCCTCAGAACCACGTCCAAGGATGGGATGTCCAGCACTACAGTGGAATTTGCGCCACAGCCAAGGTGTTAAGTAAAGTGAAAAAAGTATACCTAAATACTTAGGGCATAATTTTGTCCGCCCACCACCTTAACGGTATGCTGGACCGTCCGCCAGGGGTGCCGCGGTCCAGCACCTGCAATTATGATGTCCCTGCCACCATGGCGGTGGCATTCCCTATTCCCAGCATGTGGTGGGCGATGCTGTGAGCACCGCCCACTGGGAATGCCGTTGTGCATTGGCATGCACAAGGTGACAGGCACCGGCGGGTGCTTGCCATCTTGTCCATACCAATGAAGGGGGTACAATAGGTACACCCCAAGGGCACCCCACCTTATGCCCCCACACTCTGGTGGCCCGCAACGGGCCCCCGCAAGAAACCGCATGCCTTTCCATGGCAGCAACACTGCCATGGAAAGGCACTTCTCCGCAATCATCATAGTATGGATGGTGGTGTCTTGCAGACATAATATTCACGTTTTCCACCCAGTCGATGAGTCGACCGGCGGAAAAACGGTGAAAGGTCTTTCCGTGCGCCTCTGACACCCCAGCCATCCTAATATGGCAGGGGGGTCTTTTGGGTATGGATGGCGGGCGGATCGCCCCCGCCGGGCCAGCGGTGGCTACTGCCGGCCCAGCGGGGCGATCGGCCTGCCATCCTAATGGGCCCCCTAAATTTCTCTTTTTGCCTGATGATGATCTAGAGTTGTTTAGATGGAAACGCCGTCGACCCATTAAAGGAAACTCCCCTACCCTCCTGTATATATTTTTGCGGGGAATACCCTTGTTTGTGACACTTTGTATATAGTTTTATTTTAAGCTTTTCACTTAGTCACTATAAGCACTTTGTCACTTTTGTGAGCACCTGAAAAAAACATTTGTACTAAAAAACATAAATAAAGTATTCTAGTTGTATGTTACCCTACAAAACTCTCTCCCAGGATTGATTCTAGTACCATAGTAATACCCTACTCGATCAGGACCTTTTGAGGCCACTAAAAACCACAGGAGGATTAAAGGCACCATGTGCCTGCAATGCACGAGAAACACAACCACAATGGCAGTGTGGAGCAGCAGGGCTGCACAGTCTACAAAAACAGACTCCTGACACATCGATGATCAAACAAACAAAACACTGATGTTAAAGTCACACACTCTGCACACTCACAAGTGACTAAAACAACAAGTAGGAGTCACACAGAACAGCATGGACACACCAACGCACTGCACAGTGCACAACAGACAACTCACACATGTGCATACAATCACATCCACAGGGCTGAACAATCCAAACAACAGGCACACAACTCCTGGGTGACACATGTGTGTCTTTGACAATCCAGGGGCACACCCACATCCACAGCCCCTAAAAAGTGACACCCTTCACACGGCACACCTCTTCCCCTCTTGACTACACTAGAGCACACATCTCATGTAGGCCATGGGACCAGGACAAAGGGCCATCACAAGATGACCATACACATACACAGCTGGGCACACATAAAGGTATAACACACATACACCATGACATTGCCCAGACTGCATGCTAACCTGTGCACAGTATCACACCCTGTGCTGGCAGTGTCCCCCAACCTTACATGTGAACAATGTAGTCAAAAATAGCTAACCACAAAAAATATAACTGCATGACAGGTAAAATTGACACCACAGACAACACAAGTATCAGTGTCTGAATGGACTGAAGTCCCTGTCACCCCTGTGAAATAATGTGATGCGGGCAAAGAGCTTGGCAATGTTGAAGTGCCACAGAGAGCATGGGGCACAGTCAACCAATAGCACACACCGAAATAACTTTAATCAGCAAGGACACTGACAAAACAGACAACAGGAGTAACTGTCTTTATTCACATGTTGCACAGATGTGATAGAACAACAGTAGAGAATAGCAAGGCACCACATGCTGAACATACGCAAGAGAAACTGCACAGCCAAACTCTAAACAGGGTGGCCAGTTCAGGGTGCACGGAAAGTACATGAGAGGCTGCACAAGGTAGAGTCCAACACAGCAGAGCAACAGGGCCAGTGTCCAGGGCAGGGTGCACAGCAAGTACATGAGAGTCTGCACAGGCTAGAGTCCAACACAGCAGAGTAATAGGGCCAGTGTCCAGGTAAGAGTGCACAGCAAGTACATGAGAGGCTGCACAGGCTAGAGTCCAACACAGCAGAGTAACAGGGCCAGTGTCCAGGTAAGAGTGCACAGCAAGTACATGAGAGGCTGCACAGGCTAGAGTCCAACACAGTAGAGCAACAGGGCCAGTGTCCGGGGCAGGGTGCACAGCAAGTACATGAGAGGCTGCACAGGCTAGAGTCCAACACAGCAGAGCAACAGGGCCAGTTTCCGGGTTAGGGTGCACAGCAAGTACATTAAAGGCTGCACAGGCAAGGGCAGACCAGCAGTGAATGACAAGGCCAGCAGGAATGGCAAAGTGCAGAGAGAGTACATGAGAATCTGCACAGGCAAGGGCAGAACTGTGAATGACAAAGCCAGTGGGCATGGCAAAGTGCATAGCGAGGACATGAGAATCTGCCCAGGCAAGGGCAGAACAGCAGCGCATGACAAGGCCAGTGGGCATGGCAAAGTGCAGAGCGAGGACATGAGAATCTGCACAGGCAAGGGCAGAACAGCAGTGAATGACAAGGCCAGTGGGCATGGCAAAGTGCAGAGCGAGGACATGAGAATCTGCACAGGCAAAGGCAGAACAGCAGTGAATGACAAGTCTGGCAGAGTACAGAGCGAGGACATGAGAATCTGCATAGGGAAAGGCAGAACAGCAGTGAATGACAAGGCCAGTGGGCATGGCAAAGTGCAGAGCGAGGACATGAGAATCTGCCCAGGCAAAGGCAGAACAGCAGTGCATGACAAGGCCAGTGGGCATGGCAAAGTGCAGAGTCAGGACATGAGAATCTGCATAGGCATGGGCAGAACAGCAGTGAATGACAAGGCCAGTGGGCATGGCAAAGTGCAGAGTCAGGACATGAGAATCTGCATAGGCATGGGCAGAACAGCAGTGAATGACAAGGCCAGTGGGCATGGCAAAGTGCAGAGAGAGTACATGAGAATCTGCACAGGCAAGGGCAGAACAGGGAATGACAAGGCCAGCAGGAATGGCAAAGTGCAGAGCGAGGACATGAGAATCTGCCCAGGCAAAGGCAGAACTGCAGTGAATGACAAGTCCAGTGGGCATGGCAAAGTGCAGAGTCAGGACATGAGAACCTGCACAGGGAGTGTGTTTGAATGTATCCTTCCATAGGCAGCCACACACTCAGGGGGTAAACAATGGGCAGGACTGGCCCACCTGTATGGGAGACAGGTGTGTGAGGGGGACTACCACTCACTCTTGGCTGTCAGGCGCATTGGAGCTGGCTGTGTGTTGGGGATAGCAGGACCACTTGACTGGGAAGAGAGAGGCCCATGTGATGTAGGGCTATCAGTGGCCTGGCAAGCTGGAGGGGTGTTTGGACCAGGTGGTGTAGTGGCACGTGGAGGTGGAGTCATGCAGACCTTTGACACAGAGAGGGTGGGAGAGGTTTGAGGGTTGCCTTTCCACTTCTTGGGAATTCAAAATGGCTTCGCTGTACTGGGGTTAATGCGAACTGGTGATGACACAACAGGCACACACACCAACAGAGCCGCATCAGGTGCAGACACTGACACTCCCTCTGGTGAGTTGCTGGATCCTGCGGAATGCTTTGTCGGGCTACGCCTCTGGACCTCCTTCCCCTGTTTGCCAGGAGTACCACCTACAGTGCCCTCCTTCCCCTGTTTGCCAGGGGTACCCCCTACCTTGCCCTCCTTCCCCTGTGGTACTGGGCTTGGAATGGGAGTCGATGTGGTGGGGGAATGTGGCACTGAGCACTTCCTAGGTGTACCCTTTTTATACAACACCTCCTCATTGGGTACAGAAATTGCACGCCTAGCTTTGCGTGAAGTTTTAGGGACAGGAGAGTCCTTCGCTGGTGATGCCTCTGAGGCATGTGAGCCTGATGTCTGCTTCTTTACTTATTCGGCATTGCTCTTCCCTGACGGGCTCTTGTCTTTGCATTCTGGGCTGGCTTTGGTCTTCTGTGGAGATGGTGTCTGCGGGCGGGCCCGCTTGGATTGTTTCTGCTGGGTGCTTCTTGTGCTGTATCGTGACTGTGACGCATGTGAACTGTGGTCACTATCATCAGATGTAGCCACTGACTGGGGGGTGGACAAGGCCCTGGAGCAGAAATGGGAGTATGTGCCTGTTGAAGGGCAGACGTCACTGTGGACGACAAAGCCTAGACAGTACGGTGCAGCCAACCCACGTCAGAGTGTATGCCCTCCATGTAAGCAACCACCTGGCCTAATTGTTTTTCATGGTCACTGAAGGCATTGAGCAGGGTTGTCTGGTCCACACAAAGCTGGCGCAGGAGCTCAACAGACTCAGCACTGAGGGCAGCAGGGGGGACAGGTGCAGGCTCAGCGGTGCCTGGTGTGAATGTAACTCGTCCCATCTTACTGACACAGACATGGGCAGCAACAGAGGATGTGGATGGGAGGGTGGGCACTGGCTGCTGTGTGGTAGAAGATGATGCAGAGTCCCCATTCCCTGTGCCTGCCAACATGGATGCATCCCCGCTGGCATCAGATGATGTTGTACTATGTGTCTCAGGCAGGGATTCCTCCTGCATACTCCGGTCTTCTCTGAGGTGATGGTGACCTCTGTGTCACTGATATCCTGTGCAGCTGTAGTGCTGGTCTTGCCACCACTGGTGTCCGGCTCATGCCCCTACGTGTCCACTGGTGAACTCTCATGAGAGAGAGATACAGGGTCAGGTTAGTGTCATCAACAGGACAAAGCAATGCAGTACAAAAAATGCCCAAATCTACCTGTTGACCACATCACTCTGCAATCACATTGCAGTAACTCACTACATAGACCACAACAGTGTCTGTAACCCTGATTATCTGCCATGACTGATCCATGTTAAGGCCACACAGCACATCACTCTGCCCATGGATGAAGTCTACCAGACACACAATTTGCTCTGCCCACACCTAGGGACTGTCGTGTTCTTATCTAGGACCCTAATTCGATATTCCCGATTTATGCCCTTGTGAGGTTATAATCAATAATGTCCTGACAACGGCATAAGAATCAGATTCATATTCAGTAACAGCCCATGCAATCCAAAGCACAGCACGGCTACTCCCATCGATTCCTAGAAAGCACAACGCGTTCTTTAAACAAACCAAGCCTCCAGCAGCCCGGGAAAACCCCCCCTGCTTTTGTTTTGATTTGAACAAGAACTCCTGAAGTCCTGCAAGAACTGTTAGTTCTTGGTGATGTCTTATGTCCAACCTTATGTCAAACCCGGCACCTTTCGGGCATAAAATACCAACAGTTGCCTTAAGCAAAGACACAGTGGTTTGGAGCAGAGCGGCCATCTACTTGCCCGAGAGCCCAGCTGATGCGAGTGCCCGTGGAAGCCGCCCCTCCTGTTTGACGCACTGAGAGAGACGCTGTATTTTTCTCCAGCCGAGAAAATCCAGCTCCGGTGTTTCCAGCCTACCCTTGCGGTTTGCTGGAACACAAAGTCCTCAGGAAAGAGATTCCAGACCTCCCACATTCTATTACCAAGGTACGGAGTTGACTAAACCCTTAAGGAAATTCTTGATGCAGATTCTTGGCAAAATTATCTTAACCAACTTAACTTAACATCGCTACTTACTTGTCCCTTCCCGAGTATTAGGCTTAGTTAGAAGCACCAGTTGAGTATTTTAGTCAATGTATTTGTGCATGTATATATTTTATCCATTTTAAAGTATCATAAGGCTAAAAAACCGTATCAATGCTTTTACAGTATTATTTCATAATACTACTTTTATTGTACGCACTTTACTTTACTTTAAGTATTGCAATTGTGTTAATTCACTTCTCTTGTATGAGAAAGAAGACTGCTCAATAAATAACACCTTTTTATTGAAAACGCCCGTCTCTCTATTTCTTTGCACTCTGGTGAAACTAAATATGCACTGCTGACTGAGTGAAGTATCTGTCTATTGTTTTCACACAACTCTAGAGATATACTCTTATTCTGAGGGAGCAAAGTTGTCATGTTTATGCGGTTGTCGGAAACTGAATCCCTTCTTGTCTGAGCCAGGGAAGGTTATCCATCCCTCTTCATTCAAGAAAGTTTCCAGTGACCTCTGAGCTAGCTGGCGCAAACCTACATTAAGTTTAGCATAGTCAGTAGAGACCTAGATGACCTCAGTCTTACGTCTACACTGCTGTTTATGTTATTCCAATGTGCAGAGCCTATTGGGAAAATAGGAACTACACTACATGGTGCCCAAAGTTTGGTAAAGCGATAATCTAACGCAAGACAATAGAGTAACTCAGTTGTGCTTTTTCACACAGAACCCTTTCCCCGTAAAAACTCCAATAGACGTCTGGAGTGGGTGAAAGGTTAATATCCGCCGGAACTTAGTAGGATGAGAATCCTATGTATTAGTTTCTGGTTTTGATCAACGTTGAAGGATACAGTGTTCCAAAATATTGTGCACCTAATCTTTGTTTCCTTGAAACTCGATCTGCAACAGAAAACTTTCAGTCAGTTAAATGGCAGAAAGTGACGAAGAAAGGGAGTGAGCAAGACTAGCAGCTCAACTCTAGAAAATGCTCTGACACCGTGAGGTGGTACAGTCATATTCGTGATAGAGGCACACGAATATCGGCAGACAGAGGTATCCTATTCATGGATACACTTTCCAGAAGCACACGCTACGACAAAAGACTTCCACTATTACAAAATAGAGGAACCTCCGGATGAATACACTCCTTTCAAGGAGATTGAAATCCCACTAAATTACCAAGAGCACCTGCTCTGGTTTAAAGGCGCCCTAAAACATAATGATCACATCACCAGGCTCGGTCCACTATGTAGACCAGGAGCAACGTGGCCGGTTCTAGCCAGCAACACACCACATCCAGACATTGATAAAATGTCAGTTCCTGAACTTTTAGCTCAGCTAAAACTCTTAGTTAAAATACATAGACAATTAGTCCAATATGTCATGCAGACCTCAATAGTCCAACCGACATTTAACATTCCACAGCAGACCCCTCACCAGGGGACCATAAACAAAATCACACCACAGAACATACAATCATGTCTTGGTAAAGTACCCATAAAACGGGAACAAATTCCATTCTGGTTAGCACAGAAAATTACTCAAATAGAGGCAGTATTTCCTGATACTACCCCTGCTGATAAACACAGAATTCTGACTATCTGTCTCCCAATGGGGATCGCACCACATGTGGAGGACTGTGACACTTGGGGCACAGTCTTTGCTTCCATCTACACAAAAACACACGGTGTCCCGTCTATGGCGGTCATACCAGATGTATTAAGACAGATTCAAAACGAATACGGTCCAGAACCAGCTTTAACTCTGGGTATGAAATTACTAAAAGACCTCAAGCTGGTCTCGGCTATATTACTAGCCAACATAAAAGGTGAAGCAGCATCTGTGGCGATCCGCCAGAAACTGAAGGAAACAGATATAACAGCCCAACCATTGGAACTTGCCAGAATCATAGAAAAATCCTATGAAGAGCTAGGAAGAGATAGTTTGGGTGGAAAACCGAAAAAACCCCAACTAACTGAAAATCCTGAAAAAACATTTATTAAAAATAATTTAAAGACTCCAAAAAAGAGCTGGGATGGTAATAAACAATCCACTCCCAGGGAAAAACATTTCCAGTCCAGAGGAAGGTCTCTTCAGCGTAGAGAGAGATCTCCCGGCCGAGAAGACAAGTCTCCCCAAAGGGAACCCTCTGAAAAAAGATACAACCTTAGAGATAGGGTTAAAATAAGAAAACCAGACAGATATCAAGATGTTGATACATGTCCCTCTAGATCATTCTCACTGAATCCTTCTCAATCTTCCTCACAGAAATCGGAAAGAAGAGGACGGTCAGAACACAGAGAAGAGCACGCCAAGTCCAAAGACAAGGATCCTGCTCATCAAAGTAAAAAATTAAAATTTCCCAGAAAGAAGGTAGCAAGTATTAAGATTAAACATGCCGAGAATTCTGAGGACACAGCTGAAAAACGGAGAGTGGGCACAGACAATGCTAGACAGCGGAGCAGAAGTGACCATAGCTCACAAGACCCTGATGAACCTTCTGGAGACAGTGGACACGAATGAATACATTCAAGTGGAAACTGCAGACACATGAGTTAGTGTGCCCCATAAGCTATATGAAATAACATTACGTATAGAGGGAGATAAAACCAGGAAAATAAAAAGTCTCTTTTGGGAAAAACTTTCAAAAGGCTATGACATTCTGTTAGCTGAGAAAGACTGGCCACCAGAGTTTGTCAGGGAATGCCCTCATGGCGAACAAATGATTATGAACAAAGAAAATGTGGAAAGTTGCACAGCTATGTTTGGTTTGAAAAGATTGATATGTGTAAGTTCACAGTTCAACAGTTCGTGAGGTTTGCTGCCCGGGAGGCGTCTCTTGTCAAGGACGTCCAGTAAACATCAAAATAGTGCTTCCAATGAAGGGCAATTAGCCTGAAATGCATCGGACTTGAAAACGTGTTGTTTTGACTTTGATCTTACTCAATGAACTTTACAATTGAATGGACAATGCTCTATAACTTGAACTTATGAACATAAAATAAGACTTCTCCCAAACAAAATCTCGCATGAATTTTCCTTTGAATTAATCTGAATTATCACAGAGCGGAGCGCCAGGGGGTGCTTCCAATATTCATTGGAAGCACTATTTTGAACAAATGATTATGCCTGCCTTCTCGAATCATATCCCGATTCATAAAAAAATGTACTTATGCAAATAAATGGGCAGTGGCCCAAGCTCCTGCTTTATACAAAAATCATGTAGGATGGGATGAGGACTCACCTCACCACAAGATCCAGTTAAAAAATCAGCCCACTGCACAAAGGCAGTACCCAGTTAAATAAGAAGCTAAAAAACAAGTCAGGGAGAATTTAGATCAACTTGAATACCAAGGGGTGATCGAAACATGCACCTTTCAAATGAACAATCCTTTGTTTCCTGTCTCCAAACCAGACGACTCATATCGTCTAGTTTTGGACTACAGACACCTAAACTCCTGTTGTAAAACATTTGCAGTGCAAAACTCACATAGTGCAGCACTAATGAATAACATTGTGCGCAAAAAATATAAAACAACAATAGACATCTCTAATGGATTCTTCTGTCAAAACATTGCTCCAGAAAGCAGGTATTTGACCACTTTCTCAATATTTGGATCACAAAAACAATTTTGCCGACTCCCACAGGGATTCAAGAATAGCCCAGGATTATTCTCAGCAAGGGTAACAGAGTTAGTACAAATATATGATGATGAAGCATTGTCATATGTCGATGACATCTATCTCACAGATGATGACTTGGA
Source organism: Lissotriton vulgaris (assembly GCF_964263255.1). Classification (NCBI taxonomy): domain Eukaryota; kingdom Metazoa; phylum Chordata; class Amphibia; order Caudata; family Salamandridae; genus Lissotriton; species Lissotriton vulgaris. The sequence continues at coordinate 253,534,900 of NC_141690.1, read as the reverse complement.
GACTCACTTAAAAAGGGTGAACACCATAATACTCGGACTCGCCTCAGAGGGTTACAAATTCAACTTTAAAAAGTCACGAATTGCCCATCTAACTGTCCTATTTTTAGGTTATGAATTATCAAGTGAAGGCAAAAGCCTGGCAGACAATTTCTTAGAGAAATGTGCTATACCCCAAGCACCAAAAACGCTGAAGAGTTTACAATCACTACTAGGTTTCCTGAATTTCGGAAGAACATACATTCTAAATTATGCGTAGAGGGTTAAACCTCTCTATGAATTAATAAAACCAGATTTCAAACAAACCAATTAGACTCAGAAACACACGGAAATTTTGAGATCATTGCAAAGAGACATGCTAACTAAAACAAAATTGCAAACACGTGAGAACACACGCAATCTTGTAATCCGAGTCATCCCAGGAAGATGCGGATTCACATACCTGACCTCTAATGAGGGAGAAACGGTACCTGTAGCTTACAAAACACATTTGTACACAGAAGCTGAAATGAAATTCAGCTCCACAGAGAAAATTCTTACTGCGGTTCAAACTGCTGTAGCAAAAGAAAGAACCCTAGCCCAAGGCAGAAGAATAGCTGTTTTTTCAACAGAATCAGCCCTTGAGGCGTTAACAAGTCCTTGTAACCCGGTTAGAGGAGTATTAGATCCAGAATGGATAGAATGGGATACTTCTTTTGCTACAGAAGACGTGAAATACTATTTTGACCCTGAAAAAACTAGCAGATCTAGTATATGAACGTGAATATCCTCTGCCAGCTGAAATTCTGCCTCTCGAAAAATATACCTGCGTAATCTATATGGACAGATTCGCACAACACTATGATGTAGAAAATAAATCCTATGATGCAGCGTGCGCGATTGTTAAAGGTCGCTGGCGCTCTGGTAAATTCAAACCAATGATTACCAAAACAGAATCACTCAGGAAATGTTCAGCTCAGCGAGCTGAAATAAGAACCTTAAAGATGGCGCTTGAAAATGCCGATCGCGAATTCCCCACACTAATAGTGTGCGATTCGTATTTCTGAGTCAAATCCTATAACAGTGACATGCAGACATGGATCAAAAATGGTTACAAAGATGACACAGGTGCCACAATAAAGCATAAAAGGCTTTGGGAACAGGTAGTTCTTTTACAGAAAGAACTACAAAAGACTCATGTGATACACGCATTGAGTCATCAACGTGATGGCGTTCACGTTGCAGGGAATTCATTGGCTAACACAGCCACAGCGGAAACGGTTCACCTGGCTTCCGTAGCCACTGAAAAGCGTTTAGAAAAACACATAGATGGGGAAACCATGCTAGCGTAAAAAGCCTCATTAAAAGGCGATTATTCAGCACTACCTCTCAACTATCCACTCAGTAACACATACATAATTGATGCAAACTCCGTTCCGTTTGCTCGAATCCCTGGAGTGGGGGATCGGGTAATTTCAAACACGAACCGGAGAATCTTCTTATTACAAGAAGCACATATGGGGTTGGGTCTGAGGCACCAAGAGATCCTGAAATCTCTGATGGAACTACAATTGGAATACTGGTGGACGGGAATAAGCGTAGATATCTACTATTTTGCAAAGAATTGCAAGGACTGCAACAGAGATCCCAGTTTTGAACCGGTCCAGCCTGTAGCCCAGATACCACTATTAGAGAGCATCAGGCTATCTATATCGCAGAAATCCAGTCGGAGAAATGCGTCCCCATAATAAGTAAGACTGAATTCACTGAAAATGTAGACCCCAGCACTTGGCTGATGCCAGAACTGTTATAAAAGATTTGCGAGTCTTTATCGGCACATACGCAATTGGCATGCTACATTCTGATCAGGGTCCTGCATTTAGCTCTCGAGCTTACAAAGAGGCCATGAACAGTATGGGCATCGCTTTGCGGTATTCTTCTCCCTTCCATCCTGAGGGAAACGCGGTTGTGGAAAGAAAAAAACGGGACATAAAGCAATCTATAACGGCGAGGGTATTAGGTTCGGGTGATGGGTGGGTCAAACATTTAACAAGTGTCCAACGTAGTCTTAATAATCTGCCAAGAAACACTCTAAAAGGTCTCACTCCATACGAACTATTGATCGGAACTAGAATGCTCATTCAGGACATAGATAGTCATACTTCAGTGGTAGAAGAAAAAAGCTTTGTTATCAAAGATCGTTTGGCTGTTTTACAGGATTTAAATGAAAAAAGAAAAAACCTGAGTAACATAAAGTTAAAACAGCAGTTGAAATCCACTGAAGAAAAACCACCTGTCCCAGCAAGACCTGTCTGGATTCCAAAGATTGGGGATCTGGCCAGAGAAAAGATCGCGGTAAAGAAGGAATTTGGGCCTTCATACAGAAAAGCAGTACCTGTCTTAGCTATCAACGGAACAAGATCAGTAGTACTACCGCCACTTGCTGGTAAAAAGGAAAACCGAGTTGTATCCATCGACCTGGTAAAACCACAATCATGTAGCCAATAATAAGTTGAGGTAATATGAATGTTATGGTCAATTGTGTCCCCTATCGTAGACCCCAACGGCTCCATGTACGTGCTTCAAGTACATGTATGTTCCCTCCACTTCTAGCTATGAAGACGCAAATACAATTGCGTCCAACGTTAACATGTCCTCTTTCAGATCCACCATGAATGGGTCGGATATTCAGTTCCTAAGTGTGCCTTGCCAACGTCTTTACATGGTGCACTTTCATGTTTCCCTGGCTCTGGTGAGTTAGGCCCTGATTCCTGCCATCGAGCGCTTTCTGCCTTCTGCCTCTGGAAGCTGCAGCTTGGACCTGCATCCGTATCCCTGACCTTTGTCTTACTCCCTGCGCGGCTAGCAGTGCCTGGCTCGGCCTGCTTGCCTGCCAAGACTGTATTTTGCCTTCAAGTTATCTGCTCCGCTCCTCGAAAATACATTCCTGTCTAGTAGTTTAGGTAAACATCCTTCCCAGCTGCAGAGCAAAGGGCCCGGCCTTTTCTGTGTCCATGCAAGTAATTCATAGCTCCCGTTACCATGGTAGGCCCATGGCTCCCTTGCTTTACACATAGACACGTAGTCGCATATGCACGCACTAGCAGTCAGTATAGAATAGTCTCTGCCCGAGACACCTTTCCTTCTAGATAATACAGTTCCTCAAACACAAGATATTAGATATGATTTGGGATTAGGTTGTTCTGACACCTCAGACTTCTGTCTCCTCATGTAGGGCTAAATGTCAAGTCCCCTTCACCCTCCAGTTCCACGTCAATCACACGTCATGCTGCTGCGCACGCATCTCTGCCACATGTTTCTGCTGACTCTGCAGGATTCTTCTATGGATCCACCCACCTGTGATACGTTTCAAGTGACGTTGTCTAGCACACACCTCCGTGCACGCCCTCATGCACGCCTTCTGTTACGCACATGTGTTCTTATCTCGTTTCTCTCAGCTGTTACGCCTTCTGCATTCAACACTACTGTAACGCATTGACTATATATATATGATGTTCTGTTAATAAAGCATTGTACATGTCCATGTCCATTCCCTTCCTGAACCCTTGTGGTGATGGAACATGATACCTTGTTCGAACCAATTCCTTTTTAAGGAATAAAACCTTCATAAACTCAGATGCCACGGACTCTGCCTCTTATTTTTGACTGAGTTATTCTTATTGAACTTTACCGCATAAATTAAGTATAGGTAATTTAAATTTACCACATAATTGGCGCCCGAATAGGGACCCCTCCCCCACCTTACGTGCCGGCGGTGCGTTGCAGGCCTAGCCCCCTGCCACAGCCGGACGGACAACTACGCGTACCCGCAGGATTTCCTGTATCTCCCTCAGGCCAACGGAGGTGACTGAGGCTGCGATCGACACCCAGACGAGGCGGTGAGGAGTGCGGAGGATCCCGACCAGAGCCTAGCTGAGAGAGCAAAGTCCGAGGTATTCAGAGGCCCACCAGTTCCGAAGTACCTATGTCACGAGTCGAGTCGAGTCCAGTCCGGTCCAGTCCAGTGTCGAGTTTCCGAGGCCTTCTGTTCCGTGCTTCCCGGTGAGTACCGTTGCTGGGGACGCATCTAGACGGGTGCATTAGTTTGTGTCCGGTCAAGACGGGTTTGGGTATACAGACCCGGTCTGCACTGTTTAGCGGTGTATCTGTACTGTTTAGCAGTATATCGAGTATGCAGGTAGCTAGTTTTATTCTAGTTATTATTGTTCGTTTTTCAAAATGTTTAAATGTGTTTTAATGTCGTGGTATGAGTAATTGTTCGATCTACATTATCGTGTTTATTGTGTTAGTTCTGTCCAAGTCCGAGTAAGTATCAAGTATCAAGTAGTACGGCTGAAAGATGCCGCTGTTTTCCAAACTGAAACAGATAGGAACTAGAAAAGGGATACTCGAGGAAGCTGTTCCCATTCCACCCAGGGACACTCCAGGGTATTTTATGTACCACAAACACGGCTTAGATGCTGTATTATATCTCGACTTGTGGGTGGATTACACCAAAGATCTAGCAGAGAATCAGAGATGGCCTGCTACAGGGACATGGGATGCCGAGTGCATCATGAGAGTAGAAGAAGCATTATGGAAAAAGAAAGCCAGACAGTCACAGAAAGATGCCATTGAATTATGGCGTAAAGAATCACACAGACGTACAGAGAAAGAATTCAGAAAAGCAGAAAAACATAGAGAGGATTCAGACAAAGCCCGAGAAAACGTATTAGTTGAAGAGGGTGTCACGATTCTGGAAACCTCAGGATCAGGGTGATGCTGAAAGGGGTCCACCTCCTGATTTCCCCACACTCTGACTGTACAAATAACACAGAGCGTAAAGGTAATCAAGCGAGGGATAAATCAGGGAAGGTAAGGAAGGGGTCTGGAACGGATGGGATAGCTGAAACGACAAGAAAGAGAAGATTATCACACCAATTCTGACTACTCTCATTTAAGTCTCGCTAGTGGAACGATACATACCAAATAAATCAGGAGGGGGACCTCTTTCCTCTAAACCATAGATACTTCTCTATACCAGAGGACTCCCTGTAAGAAAACCACTTGTTACTAAGTATTCCACTACTTTCAGCAAAGCATTCAAAAGGCCAAACCTTCACCACACATACCATATAATGCTTCCCTTGAGTAGAGAATAGTGTTCTCCAGTAACCCAGTTGTGTTAGTTTATAATGCTGCCGTAGTTCCAAAACAATGAAGAACAGTACTTCGTGAGATTCTCTTACTAAGCACTCCCAGTTCATCCAAGGACAAAAAATAGAGTTCAGATTAGCGTTCCTAGCTGGGCCCAACTACTATTGGAACACTAACAAAAAATAGAACCAAACAATGCTTCCTCATCCGAGGCTTACCAGCTTCCCTTAATTAAGATAGTTCCGAAAATGTGGTTGCACGATTGTTATCGTCTTCAGCAACCCGAACAGTCACAGCATCAGCTGCTTTCACCTCGCGGCAGCCGCTCGCGGTAATGACCAAGGCACCGTAGAACTTTTCAGTGCTGACTCGCTTCCTATTTATCACAAGTTCCAAGCGAAAGCGCCCCTGGCAACGGGCACCCAGAAACCGGGAATCTTCCCTCGCGGCAGCCGCTCGCGATTGGGAAATTCTCCTCCAAACACAGGAAGCCTTTTCTCCACCGCCGTTACACCAACCCGGCGTCTTCCTGAAATGACACGCTTTTCTCTCTTCGCGGCAGCCGCTCGCGACCAGAAAGAACAATGAGGGAAAGCCTTCCCTCGCGTCTGCTTTGGCAAGGCGAGAGGATCTCGCCATGCAGAACTGCAGCAAGGTACCAAAATCCCAGTCTTTGATCCTGGAAATAAAGCTCCCAAAACAGGGAACACGACCACACTCTCTTTTCCAGATTCCAAGGAGTAATCATTTACAGCGCCATCTAGTGGTCCTCACAGTTATATAGACTCTGTTCCACCCCCATACTTATGGGAGTTGAAGTCCTGTAGGCGCCATTACTCGAATCCTGACAAAGGGGATACGAGTAAAAGCAGAACAAGTAGACCGACAACGAAACACTTTTGTGAATGGTATGTATCCTCTTCTGGCCGAGGGTTTACCTAAGGCCACTCCGGAAATACCGAAGGATCTGCCCCCTCCATTAGTTCCGACTAAATTACGCCACAAGACCTCAGCAGATATTTTCCTTTCTTCCTATCTAGACGATGTAGCTCCCTCATATACTTCTGCACCTGCTCATGTACCCGTACCACCTGCTCCTGCTGGCATCTCCCTACCCCTACAGCATCAGCTCCCAGGTCCGCAACTGCAGATTCCTCCAGGTCCGCTGCCCGCACCTGCTCCCGTTATTACCCCCGGTATTCAACAACTGCATCCATTAAATCCTTTTGGGACTGGCGTGGCCCAGGACCCAACCCATCTACAGCAAGTACAGTCAGGTTATGCTCAAGCCTCCGGTTCAGGAGGTGCTACGGGAGGTTATCAAACACCCCCACAGATACACCGAATTACGATGAGAGATTTAGCAAAGGCACGGACACCGAAAGGCGTTCCGGCCGAACTACTTAGAAGAGAGCTCACAGACTGCAGATATGACCCAGTGCCTGGAACGTCAGGGCCGTTTCTAGGTGTTTTGCCACCCTAGGCGAGAATTGAAATATGCCGCCCCCTCCCGTTTACTACTATCACTCCGCATCTCTCTCTTCTGAAATTCATGTCGAGCCCTCCCTTTAGAGCTCCCTACTCTGCACCTCTCACACATCCACTGGTTCATTAACTCTCCCTGAGTCTATCACCTATTGTTCCTGTGTTCCTCGTTCCCTTGCATTTCTCCTCTGCCTCTCCCCCCTACTCTCTCTGCAGTTCTCAATTGTCCCTTTCCCTCCACCACTCCATGTTGTTCTAACCACCCCCGCCCCCTGCCCTGCCCTGGCCCTATTCAAAAAGTCCTGTCCTTCTTGTTTCACCAGCTCGCATCTGTTCACAGGCCCTGCCCTCCTGATACTTCCTATCATACCACCTTCTCCCTCAATGATTCCCTCATCGCCTCTTTCATCTCTGCTCTTGGTGTCTTTTATCTCCACTGAACTTAGAGTACCCAAAATTCCCCCTTTTTTAACCCATGCCTCCCCGTCACCTTTCATCACTTCCTGATATCAGTGGTCCTCACCTTTCGCCTTAATTCAACACTTACCCCTCCCCCTGCTTCTCTAATATACTCCTTTCTGCTGAGCTCACCCATTCTCTCAGCTGTGCCCCCGGTGGCATTGGGAACCCCCCACTCCAGCAACTTAAGCAGAGGCAGCACTGACCCCATGGAATGGTGAACTTGTCCCTACTTAAAAGTGAAAAGGTCGTTCGGGGCCTCTTCTTCCTGCAAGTAAAAATACCAGCGTTAGGGAATATCAGGAAAGATGTGTGAAAGGATGTATGCACACATGCAACGACAGATGGATGGATGGAAACAGTATGGTTGAATGGGGGAAGAGGTTAGTGTATGGAAAGGTGAAGGGGGTGGATGGATGAGTAGAAGGGAGGGGGAATGGATTGACCCTCCGAAGGAATGAAAAGCTGAAAGGAACTCTTTTAAGCAGGGTTGGATTTGCACACTTTGCAAGCTCGGTGTGATTAGAGGTAAGTTACAAGTGAGGGGTCTTTTAATTTTCTGGATACTCACTTGTGTCCCTTCCTTTAGCACCCCTGTGCTCCATTCACCAGGTCCTGCTCACCCTTTATTTCTTGCCTGCCATCCCCCACTAGCTTCTCCTCTCCCTGCTTCTGTGCGTGCCATCCCTCCCTTCAGTGGTTGCTGCTCACACCCTGCTTCTTTAGTGTTGCATTGCCCTTCCTTGCTTCCCTAATACAGCAGATGTGTCCCTGGTTCTTGCGTGGTCTGCTCTATTCCACTCATCCCTCTTTAGCAGTTCCTGATTTCTCATCTTTCTCCTCAGCTCTTTCACCCGCTTTTTCGTCTGCCACCGCCTCGAGCCCCTCTGCCTCTCTCACATGCACCTGCAAACCATTCTCCACTTTCTGCTGCCCTAGTCCGCTCATTTAGGGGCCCGATGTAGGTAAATCCCATTTACCGAATTTGAAATACCGAATTTTACCGATTCGGTATTTCAAAATCGGTAAATGGGATGTAGGTCCCAACATCTGGAATCGTTACCGATTCCTTACAAATTCAGTATTTACCGATTCAGTAAATACTGAATCGTCGGTAAATACCGAATCGGTATTTGCTATTGAATCCTATGGGCCTTTGAAGCCCATAGGATTAAAGTCAAATACCGAATCGGTATTTACCGAATCGGTAAATACCGAATTTGGCAAGGGTGCAGGGGGTGTCACTTTGACACCCTCTAGCACCCCCAAAACGGGCATGTGTGCAATGTGGCACACAGACATGCCCTAAGGGCACGTCTGTCTGTCACATGGCACATGTGTACATGCACAGATATGCATGTACACAGGAATCGGTATTTTACCATGGATTTGTATTCCATGGTAAAATACCGATTCTGTAAGCCATGTGCAGATGGAACATTGGCTACCTACATTGCATTTTCGGTAATTTTACCGAATCGTTATCATTACCGATTCGGTAAATATTACCGATTCGGTAAATTTACCGATTCGGTAATGATAACGATTCGGTAAAATTACCGAAAATGTGCCCCTACATCTCGATAGCCCTTTACCGATCGGAAACGGCCGAAAATCGGTATTTTCGGCCGATTCCGATCGGTAAAGGGCTACCTACATCGGGCCCTTAGACCCCACACCCCCCTCCTGCCCACTAGTGCCTTAGCAAGGGTGCCAAGGGCCCTACTGTGAGCAAGGAAAACATCCCCTGTGAAGTAAAAAATGAGCTATATTTGGGCCCTTCTGTGTCTCGGTTCCACTTCCCCCAGTGCACAATTAACAGCTAGGCCTCTGCTGCCCATTTCAGCACCCCTTCCCGCTCCCTCTGTCACTGCAACGCTGTGCTTTCTCTGCCTTCTCGGCCTCCGAGGGGAAAGGAGCTCCGTGGCTGGTAGGGCTGGTGCGGTAGGCCTGTCGCCTCATAGACTGCCGGGGCAGAGAAAGGAAGGGAGGGTCAGGTGGGTCACAGGACTGGCACGCCATGGCGGCGCAGTGCTAAGTGGGGGACGCAGCGGAATAGTGGATGCAGACGCTTCTGGTGGAGGTGGAGGGGGGGCGAGGGCTGCGAGTTTGTGTAAGTGTGGGGAGCAGTGAGAGGAGTGAGCAGCAGATTATGCGTGAACATTGGGAGAAAGTTGAAACTAGCAGAGATCAGAGTGAGAATCTGTGTGTACACTGGTATCGCCTGCCGCTCCACACACCACTATGCTAGGGTGCACTGCGCAGCATGGATGTACAAGAAGGTGTACTTGCACTCACTGCCTTCAAATTAAAAAAAAAATCCCCCCTTTTGCCGCCCCAGCCCTTTTGCCGCCCTAGGCGGCTGCCTAGTCCTGCCTAATGGTAGAAACGGCCCTGTGGAACGTCAGGCCCCATGTTACTTGCGTCCCTACGTTTGAGACGCGTTACAGACTATTTAATGTTACTACCAGGAATGCCAGAACATCTAGACAAATTGTACAATTTTATTAGAACAGGAGAAGGGCCGGAGTCTGTTGCTGAAGTCATGTCACGTCAGAAAGTTGAGACTAAAGGTTTGATAATGCGATTTCTGGTTAATTGCTTAATAAGAGAACACGATCAGGCAGGTTTACCGCAAAGTGAGATGGATAGACTGATTAGATGGAGCCAGAATATGTCGGAGGGTAAACATGATAAGGAAAACCAAGTACATCATATGGTTAGAAAGCTCCGTAAAGAAATAATAGAAATACATGCCCAGCGAGCACCTGACGAAGATCTTGAATTAGACGATCCAACTTCCTCGCAAGAGGAGGAGGAAATAGAGGACCTAGCAGAAACTTCGCAACAGTCAGACAAAGGGACAATAGCATATGTAGGTAAGGGAAAATACCTTAAGAAAAGAATACGTCCAGAAAGCAAAAGACTTTTTCTCTCTGCTATATCAAATCCTGAACATATGTTTCAGGCTACCGATAAAATACTTCAAGAACGAATGGGGTACCATGTACTCGATTCCATGGATGAACAAGAATTGGCCCGGTCAGCAGTACAATGGGCTGACAATTCTGATAAATATAGTGATGACGCCTTAGCGCAGACCTTTTTGAACCTTTCCCCTGATGAACAGAAATTAGCTGGAATATACATGATTCAGCATCTCATTACGTTGTTCAAACGCCAACATTCTGATCCAGGTCCCCTACCTGATATTTTAATAGAGCTACTCTCGAATAGATGGAGAGGTCTAGGTACAGACTTAATTAAAGTAATTCTAGAACATCGACACAGGTATAGTGCTTTTCTGAATACACAGTTTGTTCCAGCTCCACCCGTAGAAAGAAAAATGTATTACATAGACAGACAGAATCCCTTGCGAGAAGTGCATCCAGTTAGGAATGATGATAATACCTTTAGACGTGTGTTTGTGTACACGCCCATAACAAAAATGGAACTGTTAGAAATGAAGAAACTAGTGCCTAGCCATGACAAAGACCCAGCAGGTTTTCACCGTGAAATAAAAGACATGTTACTCATGGGTGATTATACCTATCCCGACATCATGAAAATACTGAAAGTATTATTGCCTGCCGGTATTTACGAGAAACTCAAAGAAAAAGAATGGGAGGTGGGAGAGCAAAAGATTGATTGGGCTGCATTAGAAAACGAAGAAAATACTCGAACCCCAGGCCTAGGGCTTGGGGACAAAACTAAAGCATTACCAGGATTGTTAGTACAGGTTTTGCCACGTTTGTTAGCAACGAAAAAGGAGGACTGGGATGCAATCTCAGCTTGCAAACAGAAACCCGATGAAGATACTAGTGATTTTTATTCCCGATTTGAGAAATGTTTTGTTATTAATAGTGGCCTGAAAGCAAGTAGCGAGTCGTATCCACACCTTTTTGTATCCAAGTTAGTCGAGAATTCTCTGCCCCACGTTAAGAATCGTGTACTGAAAGTCGAGAGCACATGGCAAGCAACACGCCTTCACAAATGTTACAAATGTTACAGTACCACCAGAACAGAATTAGAGAAGAACATGATCACGAACAAAGACGTATGAAAGACACGAAAATGAAAATGTTAGTTGCTCAGTCAGTTCCAGCTGACGGTCAGAAAAAGGGCATGACACAGTCCAACAATTCAGCAGCCCCTGTTAAAGGGACATGCAACTATTGTAAACAGCCAGGTCACTATATAAACGATTGTGCAGTTTTGAAACATAATATAGCTACAGGTAAAACTAAAGAAAGACCGCGTCTTCCTAGACAGGACCAGGCCCAACAACAAGTATCACAGAATATCCAGCCTATGCAGGCTCCGCAACAGACAGTAGCAGTACCACAGCCACAACCGATTGCCGCAACACAACATGCAACTCAACAGATGTACCAGTATGCCCAAACCGATTATCCCGATTATCAGCGATACACATGAAACAGCCTAGAGAGGGAAGTTGGCTTGCCTCTTATTGAGGTTCCTGTAGATCAAGAGGGTCCTTATGTACATAGCCAGGTGTTAGGAAAAGATAGAAAGTTTTTGATTGATACAGGGGCAAGCAGAACAACGATAAGTCATGACGAGGTTCCAGGGGCACCCCTCTCAGGCTCCCAGAATGTTTCCCTTGGATTTTCAGGCAAACCTATTGTGAATGAAGTATCAAAACCAGTACCTCTTTTAGTTGGTCCATTGTCTCGCACTACAGATTTGCTATTAACGAAATCATGTCCAGAAAACTTGTTAGGTATCAAGACACTGAAAGCTCTAGGAGCTGTGATTTGCTGTTCTCCGGAAGGAATAAGATTGTTCTTACGTGACTTTAAGGGTCACTATGTGTTGAGAGATATTGATCCCAGATTACAGAATGTTCCTGCACATTTATGGGCACAAGGCCCCACTGATGTAGGTTGTATGCACATTACACCATATCGAGTCACACTCAGGCCAGGAGTAGTCTTACCACGAATCCGACAATACAAGTTACCTCCAGATGCTGTAGCGGCTTTACTGAAAATCATTGACGAGCTCATTGCACAAGGAGTGGTTGTAGAAACCGACTCGAATCTATGTAACTCCCCCATCATTCCAATTCTTAAGCGTACTGATCCAAATGCACCCCCAGTTTATCGATTAGTTATCGATTTGCGCAAATTAAATAAATGCATCGTACCACAGTACCCCGTGGTCCCAGACATCTCGTCTTTATTGACTGCCATTGATTCCGAAGCAACGTTCTTTACTGTAATTGACCTGAAGAACGCCTTCTTTAGTGTCCCAATTGATCCGGAAAGCCAATATCTTTTCGGATTCTGTTTAAATGGTCGAAGCTTCAAATTTGCACGCGCACCTCAAGGATTCACAGAAAGCCCCAGCATCTATAGCCAAGCACTGAAAAGACAACTTGACAGTATTCACATGCCTGACAACACTGCCCTGTTACAGTATGTCGATGATCTACTGATCACCGCCCGCAGCAAACCTGAATGTGAGCAAGCGTCACTGACGGTTTTGCAATTCCTGGCTGACAAGGGACACAAGGTGTCCCCTTCGAAGCTGCAATTCTGTGTTCAGCAAGTGGTTTACCTTGCTGTCCAAAGGGTTCACTTGCTGTCCAAAGGGGGGAGACAGCTAACACCTGACCGCATCCAGTTAATTGTAAACATGTCACAACCCAAGACACAAAAGGAGGTACGAGCCTTTATAGGCCTCACTTCTTACTGTAGACAATGGATCCCTCAGTATGCATTTCTAGCGAAATCACTCATACAGTTGGCAACCCAGGAGGTAGTGACATCGACTGCCCTCCCTTGGACTCAGGAACACACACAAGCTTTTGACGACTTAAAGAAAGCCTTATGTCAAGCACCAGTTTTAGCGACACCATGTTACAGCAAGCCTTTTACACTTTTTGTCACAGAACGTGAAGGTACCGCATTGTCAGTACTCACTCAGGATCAAGCAGGTTCACACAAACCGAGTGCTTATTTTTCTAGTACATTGGATCCAGTAGCCCAGGCGCTGCCTGCGTGCTTGAAATCAGTAGCAGCAACAGCTCTAGCAATCAGACAAAGTGATTCCATAGTGTTAGGACATCAATTGACAGTACAAGTTCCACACTCTGTGGAAGTTCTTTTAAACCGAACACAGACTCAGCACTTGACTATAGCACGACTGACAGGTTATGAATTGACATTGTTTCAGCCACACATAGAAATCAGACGTTGTAATACATTGAACCCTGCTACACTTCTGCCATTAAGTGAGACAGACCCTTTGGCACATGATTGTATTGAAGTCATTACCATCACGACGAAACCCAGACAAGACTTGACAGATACCGCATTACCAGATCCAGACCTGACACTTTATGTGGATGGTTCATGCATGAGAACATGTACAGGAGAATTAGTGGCCGCCTACGCAGTCACGACAGAAACTGAAGTCATAGAAACAAATTGTATAGACACCCTGTCAGCTCAAGCAGCAGAGCTCATCGCTCTGACACAAGCCTGTATTCGAGCAAAGAACAAGAGAGTTAACATATACACAGATTCACGTTATGCTTTCGGAGTCGTACACGACTTCGGTGTACTCTGGCGAGAGAGAGGTTTTTTGACCTCTCACGGAGCCAAAATTCAGCACGGTCCCCTCATTCAAACTCTGTTAGATGCAATACATCTGCCTACAGCAATATCCATCATGAAGTGCAAAGCACATACAAAAGTCACAGATACAATTTCCCAGGGTAACGACCTGGCAGACCGAACAGCAAAGCATACAGCTCAGACTCAAACTCACGCAACTGATCTGACAAGGACAATAGTCCAGACACCGACACATTGTATGACAGTTAAGGATCCCGCCCTAGATGTAATTGATATACAGACACATGCTACACCAGACGAAATCAAGAAATGGATTGAACTAGGAGGGGTCCAGACAGAACAGGGATGGATGACGAAGGGAAAATCTACATGGTTTCTCCCTGACTCTATGGTCCAAGTAATCATTAATACAGTACACAGTCCTGCACATTTAGGAGAAAAAGCCATGTTAGACAGTATTCAAAACCTCTGGTTCAATAAACATTTACGAGCAGCAGCCAAACAGAAAGTGCGTACTTGCATGATCTGTTGTCAGTTCAACCCAGGTAAAAGCATTCCCGTAGAGCAAGGTGGATTTCATCCTCCCGATCACCCTTTTGAAGTCCTCCAGATGGATTATATCCAGATGGAACGTTGTCGAGGATTAAAATATGTCCTCGTAGTTGTATGTGCACTCTCTCGTTGGACAGAAGCATATCCAGTCCCAGATTACACTGCTCCGACCACTGCCAAACAGCTGGTTCATGAATTCTTCCCCAGGTATGGCCTGCCCCGTATCGTATACTCAGATAACGGTCAGCCATTCTCGTCCGAGCTTATGAAGCAGGTATCACTCCTGCTAGGCTATCAATGGAGATTCCACTGTGTCCGACATCCCGAGGCAGCAGGTCTCGTGGAACGTCATAATCAGACTCTGAAAATTCGTCTTGCCAAGATCTGTAGAGAGAAAGGTGTCGACTGGATAGTAGCTTTACCAGTTGCACTCTTTTACATGAGAATGGTCGCACACTCTAGAACAGGGCTATCCCGGTACGAGGTGGTCTTTGGTAGGCCACCGAATATGTGGGGGACGCCTCTGCCTCGCAAAATTACCGATGTTGACTGTAATATGCTGACAGATTACCTTGCTTCCTTGATGTCTGCACTACAATCATGTTGTTCACAGGTTGCTGCAGCTTTTCCCGACAACACCGAGGTGAAGCCACATGAGGTTGTTCCGGGGGACCTCGTCTTCGTAAGGAACTTTGACAGGAGAATTCCGCTGGAGCCCCGTTGGCAAGCACCGAAGCTAGTACTTTTGACCACAAGGACAGCGATTAAAGTCGAGGGCCGCAAGGGCTGGCTTCACTCGAGTCATATTAAGAAATACCATGGACTGCCGCCAGATCTAGACTCCCAGCCCTGCCCTCCTCCACAGACTCACTCAAAACTCCCCCTGGTCGAGAAAACTTCTTCTCAAGAATATAAATTAAAATTGAGGTCTAGCAAGTCAGACAGTTTAATTGTTTAAGTCCTCCCCTAGGTGAATCGGTTAGACGAGATTCTGACATGTATCCCCTAGACCCCAACAGAGAGAGAGATAGACAGAAACAGCTCAAGAAACGTGAATATTGTAAATCTCTTCGCAGTCACTGTATTGTGACTCTATTGATTATGTTTTTTCTGAGTCTTATGATTATTGCTGCAAGTGTACTGTTACATGTATATTATCCTATTTTTAAGCGTGCACATTCTTCCTTCAATGTCACTGCCGAGCACTCTTTCAGTGAACTGCCCCCGCATGAGTTATCTTACCAACTTGCGCTGCGCAACAATACATTCATTAGTATGTTACATCATTCCCATCAGACCAGCAATGCTACCAATTGTTGGATATGTGGCCGACTCCCCCCCTATCAGAAATACAAGGGAGTTCTGCCCCTCTTCCCGTACCCGTTCACACACAATGGTTCCTGTGGTGCATGGTTTAGTTTAATTAATTCCTTAGATTCTGATTCCGTAGTCTACCAGGGCAACTGGGTATGGGGAAATCTGAACACCGTTCTGCACAGAGTATGCTTCCCTGACAAGGAGGGTCTTCCCAAAAGGACAGGAACTGATCTAGAAAACAAAGTATACAGATTAGGTAACTTTACACTTAACCTCATGATTCTGAATGTTGAATCCGAAACAGAACCAGTCTTGCCCGCTATGTCCGTATTACCAGTCAAAGGTGAATTATGTGTCAGAAAGAATGGTTCAGTACACCTGGGTCATAGTAAATGTACTACTGTGATCGAATTCAGTGATAAAGGCAAGTCTACATTTAAAGCGTCCCGTCATTCCTATTTCATTTGTGGTCATACCGCATATATACGCTTACCTCTAGATTGGGATGGCACTTGTTACATTGCATTCCTTCTGCCACCTGTTTTCCTAGCCCCTCCTGATTATCATAGGGACTCCCATCTAGTACACGTCAGACCCAAGAGAGACCTCCCGATTGTCGACTACACTGAAACGGCATGGGAGCAATATACAGACTTCAATAAAGGTTTCTTTCCCTACTTAGGTGCTGTCTTTAATAGTAAACTGATACGTAAATTAACTAGAACCCTCGAAGCAGTAGTGAATGAAACTACTTCCGCCCTAGGCAACTTAACGGAGGAGCAGTCTGCTATGCGGATTGTTGTTCTTCAAAATCGTCTTGTCCTTGACGTCATCCTGGCCGATAGGGGCGGAGCTTGTAGAGTCATCGGATCGAGCTGCTGTGTTTTCATTCCAGAAAACGCGCCATCAGTATACAGAGCCATAACCCGTCTTCACAAAATCGCAAGTCAGATACACCAGAATCCAGGTACCTGGACTTGGTCCGGTTGGTTCTGGAGCGTGTTATCAGCCTGGGGATGGAAAGTCGTATCCTTCCTAGGAATAGCCCTTCTCATAGTGTTCAGTTGTTGCCTATGTCTACAATGTGGGCCAGCGATTTGTGGCTTATGCGCCACATCCTGTATTCCTCATTCAAGTACACGTTCAAAACACCGTAAGAAGAAAGAAGAGCAAATGATGTTACATGAACAGATTGATAGATTAATGAGGATTGATATCTCATGAAGGGTTCGTAGGGGACAAGGAGGGAATGAGGTAATATGAATTTTATGGTCAATTGTGTCCCCTATTGTAGACCCCAACGGCTCCAAGTACATGTATGTTCCCTCCACTTCCAGCTATGAAGACGCAAATACATTTGCGTCCAACGTTAACATGTCCTCTTTCAGATCCACCATGAATGGGTCGGATATTCAGTTCCTAAGTGTGCCTTGCCAACGTCTTTACATGGTGCACTTTCATGTTTCCCTGGCTCTGGTGAGTTAGGCCCTGATTCCTGCCATCGAGCTCTTTCTGCCTTCTGCCTCTGGAAGCTGCAGCTTGGACCTGCATCCGTATCCCTGACCTTTGTCTTACTCCCTGCGCGGCTAGCGGTGCCTGGTTCGGCCTGCTTGCCTGCCAAGACTGTATTTTGCCTTCAAGTTATCTGCTCCGCTCCTCGAAAATACATTCCTGTCTAGTAGTTTAGGTAAACATCCTTCCCAGCTGCAGAGCAAAGAGCCCGGCCTTTTCTGTCTCCATGCAAGTAATTCATAGCTCCCGTTACCATGGTAGGCCCATGGCTCCCTTGCTTTACACATAGACACGTAATCGCATATGCACGCACTAGCAGTCAGTATAGAATAGCCTCTGCCCGAGAGACCTTTCCTTCTAGATAATACAGTTCCTCAAACACAAGATATTAGATATGATTTGGGATTAGGTTGTTCTGACACCTCAGACTTCTGTCTCCTCATGTAGGGCTAAATGTCAAGTCCCCTTCACCCTCCAGTTCCACGTCAATCACACGTCATGCTGCTGCGCGCGCATCTCTGCCACATGTTTCTGCTGACTCTGCAGGATTCTTCTATGGATCCACCCACCTGTGATACGTTTCAAGTGACGTTGTCTAGCAGACACCTCCGGGCACGCCCTCATGCACGCCTTCTGTTACGCACATGTGTTCTTATCTCGTTTCTCTCAGCTGTTACGCCTTCTGCATTCAACACTACTGTAACGCATTGACTATATATATGATGTTCTGTTAATAAAGCATTGTACATGTCCATGTCCATTCCCTTCCTGAACCCTTGTGGTGATGGAACATGATACCTGGTTCGAACCAATTACTTTTTAAGGAATAAAACCTTCATAAACTCAGATGCCACGGACTCTGCCTCTTATTTTTGACTGAGTTATTCTTATTGAACTTTACCGCATAAATTAAGTATAGGTAATTTAAATTTACCACAAAGTAGTAGGCCAAGTGGACTCCCAAGAAATAGAAGAATACCAAAGTTTTCTGCAATCCAAGAGACTCATGCTAAGAGACTAATCAAAATTGAAAAATCTGCAATGAATAAAAAAGGACTATGTAATAATGCCATGGAACTTGTGCCTCTTGAAACCCAAATATTAACAGTTCGTCAAGAAACACCAATCTACAATGATGTCGTTTCAGACTGTTCTAATGAAACAAAGAAAAATGCAAAAGCAAATGAAAATCCGGAAGCAATTCTAACAATTGACAGAACTGCATCAGGCTACTTCATCAACCTTGACAATTTCTCTGAAGACCCAAGTGAACATGAAGAAACGCCTCCAACAGAAAGTTTTAAAAACAAAGTAATTGAACTTTTTCACCAACTGAAAGAGACATATCTTATTTCACCATGGATTGAATTTTGGATTGTGTTAGGTGTACTTTTCCTCTTGCTTTGGCTCATCATGGTTATATGTTTGGGAAGATTCATTGAAGGAAAATATAGTACAATGGACACAGCAAGTCAGAACATCAACTTGGTCCTAAAGCCACAAACATCTTCTCACATCGAGAAAAGAGAACTGTCATCGGTAAACATCACAGCCATTCCAATACCCGGTGGGGTAGCATGGGATAGAACTGATTATGACATTTTGGGCCCGGCCGAGCTTTTATAGTATCCCCACCAGCTCAAGATTTCATTAAGTGACTTTGTAACACCTAGTACCTTCTCTGATGACTGGGATTTTGAAAACATTAATAATATGATGTCAGATTTAGTAATGTCAGCAATATTTACAGAACAAGATTACTTGCAGGGTTCATCCAATTATGAGGAGCTTTACTGCTACAACCATTATGGTGATCACTATTTGCATAAAAGTGCTCAGCCTAGAAATGTTTTATCTTTTAACAAGTGGGAACACTGTCCTACTCCACCAAAAGGCAGTTCAAAAAAGTTTTCTGATAAATTCCAATACTTCTCAGGACTTAATAACAGTGACCCAAGAACGTTTTATTTTAAAATGTCAAATAGAACAGGAATGGAAACAATGTTGACAAATACTAAATTGATTTATTCAGAAAAAGTTTATGACAAAATGTCTACATTAGGTTTCGAAATTTGGAAAAACACCATTGAAACAAAAACAATCTGGGGTTCCAAAGATTGGCAAGTACAAGGCCTAGAATCACTGTTTAGGGCTTGCATGATCCCAGAACAGATTATTTTTTTGAATGATACAATTCAACAAACTACTTGTCTTGGCCTTGCTAAGATAAAAGATATGAACACACCGTCTCTACCAAAACAGAAAACATACTGATTGGAAAAAGTGGTTGATCTGGCCAACAGACACGAATATCTGTCAAGATAGATTCCTGAACAAAACACAGGGGTTCAAAATGACCAGACCAGATCCTAGATATTCCCAGAGACAACATCCAGGGATAGTAACAACATACAGTGTAGGGAAACTATGCCATGAGTGGCTACAGAAATCCACACTGACAGAAATTAAGCAACACTTGACTTTACTTAAAGACGGTGCTGACTTGCGTGATTTCTTAATGGGACCACGCAAACAGCGTCAAAAACGTTTCATAGCGACCGGTATATACGCTGCATACAATGAAGCATGGAAAGTAATACAAATTGAGACAGCAGAAAAAATACGAGAAATTGATCGTATTCACTTGGAAAAATCACTTTCTGTTGTGGACAGTGGGTTAACGACTCTGTCTTCCAGAATATATTCACTGGACAGTATTGTATCGTCTGCCTTTGATATAATAGAGCAGGACTTACTAATGCTACAACATGGTCAGTCTCAATTACGTTCTATTGTACAGCTCGGCTGGACGTTGCAAAATCTGCGTTCAGGCTACGTACCATGGCGTTTAATCAACACAACGTCATTATTCGGTCTCTTTAACCTTACTGATAAACAAATCAGTTTGGCACAAAAAGGATCAGATTATACAATCCTGAGCATTGAAAAACTCGAAAGATTACCATTGACAATGTTAGAAAGACCTGTTATTGAATGGATAATACATGGAACGATTACAATTCCGATAACAACTTTCCAGTTTAATTACTGTCAAGAGTATATACCAGCAGGCCAGTATGAAAGTTTGGGTAAAGAATACATCAAATCAACCTGGGATTTATCTTATACACACAGATGTTATAGTGAAGGAAACAGAGAGGTATTTCTTAGCGGTAAAAATTGTAAAAAATCACTAAGCGGTACACTTCTGTGTCAAGGAATTAATTTGCATGGAGCCTGCGAAGGATCTTCAAATAACCTTTCATGTCACCTGCATGGCACGCCTGCAAAACAGATAGAGCCATTCTTTAGACCAGTTTCAAACGGTAGTTACATTTTAATAAGTGACCACAGCTGTTGTGGCATGCTGCCAGGAAAAGCCTATCTGACAACTGTAACTTCCAGGGCCATTTGCTGTATGCAAGTATTGTATCCACGCAGCAATCCAGATATGGGGGCTGTGTTATGGCCTCAGTTGAATATCTCTTCTATTCGAATTGATACTTTAAGCAGAATGAAGTCTATTCTTTTACAAACAACT
Organism: Lissotriton vulgaris; assembly: GCF_964263255.1. NCBI lineage: Eukaryota > Metazoa > Chordata > Amphibia > Caudata > Salamandridae > Lissotriton > Lissotriton vulgaris. Next base: position 253,514,296 of record NC_141690.1, on the reverse strand, counting down.
GTGCCTCTAACGTTATCAAAAGAAACATATGATCTGCAAGTTGCAAGGACAGCAGCAGAGATACATACCATTTTATCAACAAATTGCCCCGCACATTTCGTAGAAGTGTTGAGTCAAATCTTAAACATGTCTGATACCAGTGGCATCGCACATGTATTTAAGATAATTTTTTTCGGGACTGTTAGCACCCTTTCAAACAGTTCTGGGCATCTTCACGAATTTTGTCCACTCTGTCTTTGGCGGCCTACCCTTAATCTTGGGACTCGTGGCAGGAATTTTATTTTTGCTTCTTCTGCACCGATATGGCAAGCCAATCCACAGGCAAGAGTCTAGCAACGATGGAAGAAACGATCCCAGCAATACGATACAGAGACCGTATCACTAAGGTCCTTGGATTGGCCCGGCTAAGAGATCTAAGTAGAACCTGGTTTCTTTTATTCAGACCGATCTGGAAAGATTGCATCATACCTGTGCTTCGATGTCTGCTTTGTGGAGAAGAATGCGTGTTGGACATCTGTCTTACACTACAATCAGCAGTACCAATGGATATCGATACTTTGCTAGGTCTGGTAACGACTCATGCATCGTGTTGTCCCCAGCGGCTACCGATTCTGATGACGGCATTCGTTGAGACTTCACCACTACGAGTATGTGGCGGTGAGGTAAGAGAGGAAAGCAGCACCGAACAGGTACAGCCTTCTGTGAGCATTGCTGATCCTACCATCGATGATAGCACTCACGCAGAAAACTGCACAGTTGCAGCATTTTCATACTTGGTCGAACTTTCACCTGATGTGGTAGACCTATTTTTTGCGAGTATGTCTGAAACAATGTTCTCTCCAACCAACGAGAATAACTCTTAATAAAAACAATGAGCACACAGCGTTCCCTGAACTCTGAATTCGGCCTTCAGTTTTTGATAAACAAAGCTACAGAAAATATTTGGAACTTTTCCCCTGAAAGCGAAATTATTTTTGCCCATATTTCCAAAATATTTACTTTTTTGGCACATGGTACTCTGCTTAAAGTAGAACTATTCTTAGAGAACAGAGCTTCTATTTTAGGATACTAGAGACAATATTTTACCTCAGCCTCTAGCACATATAACAGAAATTTGTATAAATATGTGATGAAATGGTCTCGACCTTCTTTTCTGTATTTAGAGCCAGTTCATGTATAATTTTTACAATTCGTTCAGCTGATATATATATGCATTTCTATGAATGATAACACTGCTTGAAAAGCGTACAGTACAAATACTCTTTTTCCGTGTATTTACCGTATACCATTTCAAATGCAAAATATGTATTTTGGGGTGGGTCAGAAAAAACACATGCACCTTTGAATGTTTAATATTGCTTAGTTTTAGTAATGATGGACATCAATTCGTGGAGTGGGTGTCGTGTTCTTATCTAGGACCCTAATTCGATATTCCCGATTTATGCCCTTGTGAGGTTATAATCAATAATGTCCTGACAAGGGCATAAGAATCAGATTCATATTCAGTAATAGCCCATGCAATCCAAAGCACAGCACGGCTACTCCCATCGAATCCTAGAAAGCACAACGCGTTCTTTAAACAAACGAAGCCTCCAGCAGCCCGGGAAAAACCCCCCTGCTTTTGTTTTGATTTGAACAAGAACTCCTGAAGTCCTGCAAGAACTGTTAGTTCTTGGTGACGTCTTATGTCCAACCTTACGTCAAACCCGGCACCTTTCAGGTATAAAATACCAACAGTTGCCTTAAGCAAAGACACAGTGGTTTGGAGCAGAGCGGCCATCTACTTGCCCTAGAGCCCAGCTGATGCCAGTGCCCGCGGGAGCCGCCCCTCCTGTTTGACGCATTGAGAGAGACGCTGTCTTTTTCTCCAGCCGAGAAAATCCAGCCCGGTGTTTCCAGCCTACCCTTGCGGATTGCTGGAATATCGAGTCCTGAGGAAAGAGATACCAGGCCTCCCACATTCTATTACCAAGGTACGGAGCTGACTAAACCCTTAAGAGAATTCTTGATGCAGATTCTTGGCAAAATTATCTTAACCAACTTAACTTAACATCGCTACTTACTTGTCCCTTCCCGAGTATTAGGCTTAGGTCAGGTACACCGGGTTAGGCTTAGTTAGAAGCACCAGTTGAGTATTTTAGTCAATGTATTTGTGTATGTATATATTTTATCCATTTTAAAGTATCATATGGCTAAGAAACCGTATCAATGCTTTTACAGTATTATTTCCACTCTGCTTTTCCCCCGAACAATCTCACTCCCTCGGCACCCCCCCTCCATCCCACGGTCTCCAGTCAACACCTACCCACATTGACTCACTTCCTTCCGCTAGATCTCGCTACTCTTGAACCCTTAGCACGGAATGTAAAATCTGGTTCCCCCAATGACCCAGCCCCGCCAGACATAATAATGGCAGCATCGCAGATCACTCTGCCCATTATTAAGGAGGTTCTAAATGCCTCTATTTCACGGTCCCTACCGCATGGAAGCAGGCCATGGTCAGAGCCCTATTGAAAAAGCCCAATCTGGACTCTAATGACCTGAGCAACTATCGCCCCATTTCCCTGCTCCCATGGGTCAGCAACATCCTGGAGAAATACATAAACAAACAACTAATAACTTTTTTGGAAGATCACCATCTACTGGACCCTACACAGATGGGCTTTAGACCTAAACATGGGACCGAGACCGCCCTCCTCATGGTCACTGAGGAGGCTCGAAAAATTCTGGATCAAGGAGGATCAGTGGCAGTGATCTTCCTTGATCTCAGCGCGGCCTTCGACAAGGTCAGCCATGACACTCTGCTGCAACGTATGTCCCAGGTCCGGATTGGGGACAAAACCTGGTCTTGGTTCCAGTCCTTCTTAGAGGACAGATCCTTCCGTGTGTTTGAAGGCGAGTCTGTCTCAACCAGCAGACCTTTGAAATGTGGAGTCCCTCAGGGATCATCTCTAAGCCCTGCACTTTTTAACCTGTACATGAGACCACTGGCTGATGTCGTCCGCCCGCATGGGATTAAGATCATCTCATATGCGGACGACACGCAGCTGGTGGTCTCTTTAACACAGGAAGCTAAACCATATGCACCAGGCGGGCTTAGAGAGTGCCTTGAGGAAGTGAAGACCTGGATGTCCCTTTCGTCTTTAAAACTGAACGGGGACAAAACTGAGCTGATGCTCTTGGGCCCCCCAGACCTCAACATCCCCCCTTCTCTGTGGCCGCCCAGTTTGGGTCCCCGCCAACTCCCAAAAACAGCATCAAGAGTCTCGGAGTTTGGCTGGACAGTTCCCTGTCCTTTAATGTACAATCTACAAAACTCTCAGCCACATGCTTTGGCATCATGAAGATGCTAAAAAAAATCCTCCCTCTCCTTCCTTTGGATGCCAAACAAACAGCCATACAAGGTCTAATTCAGTCACGACTTGATTTTAATAATGTACTCTACCTTGGCGCCCCTGAATCCACTCTGAGAAGGCTTCAGATAGTCCAGAACTGTGCAGCACGTATTCTACTCGACCTTCCCCGTAGACAGTCAGTGAGGGCCGGATTGGTAACCCTCCATTGGCTACCGGTGCGCCAGAGAGTCCTGTTCAAAGCTATGTGCATAGCACATCAGGCCTTCTGGAACACTGGCCCCAAAATTACTCGGGACTTAATCACTCACTACACGCCCAACAGAAGCCTCCGCTCCAGTCAGACCTTCCTTGCAAAGGCCCCCAGAATAAAAAGATCTAGATCCGGAGGCAGGACATTTTCTTATAATGGCGCCAAGGCCTGGAACGCCCTCCCGCTACACCTCAGAGCTAACCCCAATCTCTCGACCTTCCGCAAACAGCTGAAAACTTTTCTATTTCATCCAGTCTAGTTAACTTCTACTCTTCCGGTATTTCCAGAGCTTGGACGCCTCCGGGCAGCAATTCGCACTCTACAAATGTACATCCTATCCTATCCTATCCTATCATAATACTACTTTTACTGTATGCACTTTACTTTACCTTAAGTATTGCAATAGTGGCAATTCACTTCTCTTGTATGAGAAAGAAGACTGCTCAATAAATAACACCTTTTTATTGAAAACGCCTGTCTCTCTATTTCTCTGCACTCTGGTGAAACTAAATATGCACTGCTGACTGAGTGAAATATCTGTCACACGACTCTAGAGATACACTCTTATTCTGAGGGAGCAAAGTTGTCATGTTTATGCGGTTGTCGGAAACTGAATCCCTTCTTGTCTGAGCCAGGGAAGGTTATCCATCCCTCTTCATTCAAGAAAGTTTCCAGTGACCTCTGAGCTAGCTGGCGCAAACCTAAATTAAGTTTAGCATAGTCAGTAGAGACCTAGAAGACCTCAGTCCTACGTCTACACTGCTGTTTATGTTATTCCAATGCGCAGAGCCTATTGGGAAAATAGGAACTACACTACAGGACATGATGTGGGCACACCACTTATTGCCACTGACAGACCTTGAGGGAACAGGCACCTATTAGAACATGACAGTCCACAATATCAAATAGCCCATGCCAACCACCATGTTGTACTCTGGGGCACATTGTTGTCAGATGTGTAGGCCTCAACAATCATGGTGCATGCAATGTACGCATAGATGAAGTCACACTCAGATTGTGAACACTGGTGTTCACTCCAAAATAAATTCCCCACACTATCCCAATGCTGAATAACCATAAAGATCCTAACACATACGCTATGGGAATGCACAGCACAGAGGATCACCTTTGTAAGGCCAGTTTGGACTAATGCATGACACTGGCACCCATCCCAGCAGCCACTTACATGACACAGCACTGCACTACCCCACAAACATCACATAGACCACCACTGCCACAGGCCCTGTACACATGCATCCACTCCCAGCCAAAGCCACCCTCCCGAAAATCTCACCCCTGCCTTGCCGTCGATGCTCCTTCAGACGTGCATCCAGCTCACAATGAGTCACTGCCAAGATGCGGCCCATAAGTGGTGTGATGCTGCGCAGTGCCAAACGCCCAGTGAATGGAAGCAGCCCCAAGGTAATCTCTGAAATGTTCTATGACAGCCGGCTGATGTTGTCCCACCCTTTTGTGGCAGTGGGTGCGTCGTTGGTTAGATACCCCCAGAGCTCGCACCTTTGCTGCAATGGCCCTCCACACAGTCTTACGCTGTTGTACCTTGCCATACCAAAATCAGGGATATATACACAGCTCTAGAAGAGTCTAACTGCAGCTCTAATGATTCCTTTCTTCCGGCAACTCCCCTTAGAAATGCATGCCCAGGAATCAACGTCCCTGCCCCGCGACAAGCTGACAATTTTTCCTCCTCTGACTTTTGAGCTCCTCTGTCAACTTCTTGACAAACTTAAATCTGGTTCCCCTCTCGACCCCTGTCCCTTAAAAACCCTGAAGGAGTGTAAAGAGGTCCTGCTGCCCCCTTTTCTTGACATCATGAATCAAGCTATCTCCAAAGGCGTTTTTCCTGCATCTTGGAAAATGGCCACTGTCAATCCACTCCTGAAAAAACCCTCCTTAGACCCTACCATCTTAAAAAACCTCCGTCCAATATCCCTGCTTCCAGCTCCTGCCAAGCTGCTCGAGGCCCACCTAAACTCCCATCTCAGCGCCTTCCTGGACAAGTCCTGCCTGCTAGATCCATCTCAGCATGGTTTCTGGAAAGCGCACAGCACAGAGTCAGCCCTGACAGTGGTGGTTAACAACATTCGCGCTAAGGTCAGACCACTCTTCTGATCCTGCTCGACCTTACAGCCGCATTCGACACCCTGTCCCCCTCTATTCTTATTGCTCGCCTTAGTGAGATGGGAGTAGAGGGGCCTGCCCTGAATCTCCTGGCCTCGTTCCTTAGCCATCGCATGCAGATGGTCAAACTGGGTGACTTCCTCTCTCCCGCCAAGCCTGTGCAATGTGGGGTCCCACAGGGCTCATCTTTGAGCCCCACCCTTTTTAACATTTATGTGGCCCCCCTTGCCAGGCTTGTAAGATCTTATGGACTGGAAGTACTATTGTATGCCGACGACACCCAGATCATGGTCTCCCTCAACCAACCTGTGGAGACCGAGGCATCCAACTTCAGGAACTGCATGGAAGCTGTAGCAGGATGGATGACCAATAATTACCTCAAGTTAAATGGGGAAAAGACGGAGGTTCTCGTCTTCGGAGGCAAGCAAGAGATCTGGTCGGCTGACTGGTGGCCATCTGCCCTTGGTGTGTGCCCCACGCCTTCCCTTGCAGCCCGCAATCTAGGATTCATACTTGACACCTCACTCTCCCTCGATAAACAAGTAAGCAGAACCGTCTCCACCTGCTGCGGGGTCCTAAGGATCCTACGCAAGCTGTCAAACTATCTTTCCCTGGACTCTAGGAAACAACTTGCGGTGGCCCTTATCTCCTCACGCCTAGACTACTTTATCTAGGCATAAGCAAGAGACTGGCTCAAAGCCTGCAAGTTGTGCAGAACGCTGCAGCCAGGTTCGTCGTCAACGCTCCTAGAAGGACTTCAGGCTCCGACATAAGAAAACATCTCCACTGGCTCCCTCTGCTATCCAGGATAGACTTTAAGGTTCTCTGTCTTACTCATTCTGCCCTCCACGAATCCGGTGCAGAGGACATTAGGTCTCTTGTATCTTTCTACACCCCTGGCAGAGCCTTGCGCTCTGCCAACAGGAACCTTCTGTCCACTCCCCGAACGAGGAAGGCTAGATGGGGAGGGTAGGCCTTCTTTGCTCTTGCCCCGAAGCTCTGGAATCTCCTCCCTGACAAACTCAAGGGCCTTGCGCCTCCTGATCAATTCCGCAAAGCCTTAAAGACCTGGCTCTTCACTAAAGCATACCTCTAGTTTCCTCCCCGGTCTTTGCCCTGCTTTCAGCCTTTTCCATCTGATGCGCCTTGATGCCCTCGGGCAAAGTTGCGCAATATAAAACTTTCATTAATTAATTAATTCATTCATTCATTCAGCTGCAGGCATGGGAGAAAAGAGGGGGAAATGATCAGTGACACAGTGTCATGTACCAACATCTATCAGTACAGTAGCAAGACACAGACTCATTACCAAATGCAATCTCTGTCCATCCCACCCTGGGGTACATCTCACATGGGCACTCTGCATGGGCTAAGCTGATGTGTTTGCATGCATTTCTAAGGGCGTACAAGGTCCCTGCTAATCTCACCTACATGCAGGATGACAGCACTGAACCCCCACTGTGGCTTGCACATATCTCCAGCCCTATGCATGTCTAGCCACTACATACATCACATATCGACCTGTGTCTGTGTGTAGACTGACTGTGTGCATGACTGGGCAGCATTCAATAAACATGTCCTGTGAACAAATCTGTATGTCATGCGTGTGGCATCGGGGGACATGGACTCACCAACAAAATATAGATCTACACAAGTGTGGTTGTGTGCAATTATACAGGGCTGAGATGGTGCATATTTGGACTTTAGTGTGAATGAATAAGAGTAAAGACACAGTAAGTGCAGTGATGGGATTGTGTCTTGGTGGGCGGGCTCTGTGTAGAGCATCTGGGTTCACACTGAGTCGGACAACAGGGGCACACAGAGATATTCAGCCAAGCAATCACTGTCCTGGCACCTGCATGTCCAACATACTGTGTCTCTGTATGGCTGACAATGTAACACAATCCACTCAGACATACAACTGCAGGCAGAGAAACCTGTGACTTTGGGACACACACTCCTTCCCCCTGGAGACAGCATGTTTGTCAGTGCATGACACAACCCCAAACCCTCAAGCATATACTAAGGCAGTCCAACTACATGTGTACACCCCTGCCCTACAACTCCCTTTTCGATTGACTTACCACAACATTTGAGGCACCATACAGCCTTGGGTACTGTGTGAGCACCTCATCCACCAGGACCTCCAGCTCCTCGCTTGTGAATGGGCTGGCACGGATATTCTCTGTCCTTGCCATCCCTGTGGACATGGAACACCTGTGGTGGAATTGGGTGGTGAGGGGTCTCTGGCAGCCGGCTCTGGAGGCAGTAGCAGATGAGGTTCTCAGGCAGCAGGCTCTGGAGGCAGCAGCAGATGAGGGTCTCAGTCTGCCGGCTCTGTGAGCAGTGGAAATGTGAAGCTCACTCCCACACATATGTTCCCCCTGGGGTAGTTTCAAAAGTGCCAAGCTGCAACAATTGGTTGTCCAGGTCTGCCTCATTCAAAAGCACCGAATGACCGCCTCTGCGGTGTCGGAGCACGCCTACCACGATTTTCAAAATTGCATCATGCCACCACAATCATTGTTCCCATTGGCTGTAGGCAATGCTCCATGGCATTGATGCACCGCCCGGGCCAGGCGGTAGCTACCAGGATTTGGGAGGAGGAGGATGCCAACCTCCATCTTCCCATGTCTTTATGGCTATCAATGCCGAACAATGAAAGTGTGTAAGGTATTTTTTATTTACAAAGTTGACGTGTGTGGGGGCGGGCAGATTAACATGAAGGTGGTGATGGAGCAGTGAGTTGACAGTCATGGTAAATGAGATGAATCAGTAGACACCACATCGATGTGGTGACCCAGTCCAACAGACAGGTGCCATTCACAAGGCAGTGTGGGGAAGGACAGTCCAAACAGTCAATGCAGTTGGGAAGAGGGTTGCCATCAGGGCTGGCTCTGTGACTGGCGTTTGGCTGGTGCTTTGCCTCCAGAGACTCCCAGGCTCTTCTTTGGATGGCCCCTTGGTCACTTCGCTGGGTTGTGCCCTGCTGTGGTGGCAGCTGCGTCTGAGGACTCACCCCTCTCAGTAGCCACAGGGGAAGATGGTGAACTGTCATCCTGCAGCACAACAGAGGGGGGTGGAGGTGTTGTTTGGGATGCCGGCCTGTCCCTTAGTAAGACCACTTGTTGGCCCATGAGGTCCACCATTTGCCCAATGCGGGTGTCGATGGACCTCATCAGCAGGATGAGCTCCCGTAAGAGTTCGTCAGACTGGCTACTTTTTCCCTGGACCTGCTCATAAGCTCCAATGACTCTGGTGAAGTGGTCCAGGGATGGGGTCCCAACCTCCTTATGTCTAGGGGTGATCCTGGCCCTCTCACCTGCCCTGCTGCCTCGCCTTGCCTCGCCACTGTGGGTCCACTCACACTCTCCTTGCCGTCCACAGTTGTTGGTGTGGGCTGGTCATCCCGTGGGACAGGGATGGTGTTGCAGGTGGCACTGGTGGTAGTGGTGGTGGTGGTGGCGGTGGACACACAGGCGGTAACAGCAGGGCTCTGCTGTGCTGTTGTTGTTATAGCAGACATCATGGTGGGGAGGATGGGGTCCTGGGACCTGGTACTCCCTGGCACACCAGATGGGCCGGCCTCAAGCTCATCGTCCTGAGAATCCTGGGAGTCTACATCTGAGAGTCCATGTACCGCGGGTAGAGACTGGCTCTGCTGGTTATTGATGTTGTCCTCAGCAGTCAGTTCTTGGTCACCTGTGGATTAGATGGGGAATGGTCAGTGTTGTGCACTCAACAAGATTTCTGTTAGCTGTGTGTCATCCTGTGTCTGTACACTACACAATTGACTGATCTTCACAACTTCACATCTTCACAACTTTTGCTATGTGCAATACTGTGCCTCATAACATGATGCAGAGGTACATACATTACTTTTAAGGTGTCGATACATGGCATGCAAATGGTGCTGTGATCATGTTTACAGGGACCAGTTGCCATGTAGGGACCAGCACAAATGAGTTTCATGGTTCTCTCATTGTTGATTCGTATGACCTGGCTGAAATCACATCTGGCCATGGAGTGGCCATTGTATTGTACTGCATGACTTTGTTCGGTAATGTACAATGTTGGATTTATAAGCCCACACATGCGTTCTGTAATTTTACATGGTACTTAATGATTGGGCCACATGGCAATGCACTCATCAGTGTGTGCTGTGCATGATTGTGCACGGTCTTCCTTGTGCATGTCCATTGGTATGTGACTCTTTGTCATCTGTGACAGTTGCCTTTGCTTACCTGTGTGTACACTGTGCGGGTCGGTGTGCATATTTGTGCATGGAGAGGGTTGGCGTTGCCATGTGGCACCATTTCATTGGTAACAGTTGTGTGGCTGCACGTACATGCTACCTACCTGTTAGTTGAAGCATAACAATGCAATGGCTGCCACATGCTTGTAGGTGGGGTAGGGGAGTGATCCATCCTGCTGGGGTGTGGAACGGGGGCATGGTGGGGGTAGTTTTGCTGGCCTCCAACCCACAAACAGCACAAGCCTGTGAGATGGCTACCTAACTGTGAGTTTGGCTGTTGTACTACAATGGCTGCCACATGCTTGTGGGTGGGGGTGGGTTCCATCCTGCTCAGGTTTGGGACAGGGGCATGGTGGGAGTAGTAGTGCAGGCCTCCCACCCACAAACACCCTCACTGTGAAGATGGCCAGCTACCTGTTAGTTCGTTTGGTGTACTGCAATGACTGCCAAGAGCTTCCGGGTGTGATAGTTATCCATCCTGCTGGGGTGTGGGACAGAGGGCATGGTGGGAGTGGTAGTGCAGGCCTCCCTCCCCTAAACAGACCTCCCAAGCAAGATGGCTACCTACCTGTTAGGTGAAGGTGAACAATGCAATGGCTTCCAAGAGCTCTTGGGTGGGAGAGTGCTCCATCCTGCTCAGGTGTGGGACAGGGGGCATGGTGGGAGTAGTAGTGCAGGCCTCCCACCGACAAACACCCTCACTGTGAAGATGGCTACCTACCTGTTTGTTTGGTGTACTGCAATGGCTTCCAAGTGGTTCTGGGTGAGGAAGTGATCCATCCTCCTGGGGTGTGGGACAGAGGGTATGGTGGGAGTGGTAGTGCAGGCCTCCCTCCCCCAAACAGGCCTCCCAAGCAAGATGGCTACCTACCTTTTAGGTGAAGGTGAACAATGCAATGGTGTCCAAGAGCTCCTGGGTGGGGTAGTGCTCCATCCTGCTCAGGTGTGAGACAGGGGGCATGGTGGGAGTAGTAGTGCAGGCCTCCCAACCACAAACACCCTCACTGTGAGGATGGCTACCTACCTGTTAGTCCGTTTGGTGCAATGGATTCCAAGTGCTTCTGGGTGTGGGAGCGATCCATCCTGCTGGGGTGTGGGACAGAGGGCATGGTGGGAATAGTGGTGCAGGCCTCCCTCCCCCAAGCAGGCCTCCCAAGCAAGATGGCTACCTACCTGTTAGGTGAAGGTGAACGATGCAATGGCTTCCTGGAGCTCCTGGGAGGGGGAGTGCTACATTCTGCTCAGGTGTGGGACAGGGGTCATGGTGGGAGTAGTAGTTTAGGCCTCCAACCCACAAGCACCCTCACTGTGAAGATGGATACCTACCTGTTAGTTCGTTTGGTGTACTGTAATAGCTTCCAAGTGCTTCTGTGTGAGGGAGTGATCCATCCTGCTGGGGTGTGGGACAGAGGGCATGATGGGAGTTGTAGTGCAGGCCTCCCTCCCCCAAACAGGCCTCTCAAGCAAGATGGCTACCTACCTGTTAGGTGAAGGTGAACAATGCAATGGATTCCAAGAGCTCCTGGGTGGGAGAGTGCTCCATCCTCCTCTGGAGTGGGGTAGGGGGCATGGTGGGAGTAGTATTACAGACCTCCCACCCACAAACACCCTCACTGTGAAGATGGCTACCGACCTGTTAGTTTGTTTGGTGTACTGCAATGGCTTCCAAGTGCTACTGGGTGTGGGAGTGATCCATCCTGCTGGGGTGTGGGACAGAGGGCATGGTAGAAGTAGTAGTGCAGGCCTCCCTCCCCAAACAGTACTCCCAAGCAAGATGGCTACATACCTGTTAGGTGAATGTGAACAATGCAATGGCGTCCAAGAGCTCCTGGGTGGGGGATTGCTCTATCCTCCTCAGGTGTGGGACAGGGGGCATGGTGGGAGTAGTAATGCAGGCTGACTATGCTTATGCTCCCATGGTAATATTGCTAGCTACTTTTAGGGTAAATGGGAGTGAGTGACTGTTGGATCTGTGAGACAGGTTTTTGTGGGTGTGTGGTGCAGATGGATGTGATTTGTCTGGGGTGGTGTGTGTTTTTGGGTGTGCAAAACAGTACATATCATTGTATTGGTTAACATTTGTTTGTACTTACCAGCCTCCACTCCCCCGGATACTCCTGTGAGACTCTCGGGATGCAGTACGGCAAGCACCTTCTCCTCCAATGGTGTGAATGTTTTCTGAGGGATGGGACTGGAGGCCAGCTCCCAGTTATTGTTCCTCCTCTCTTTGACAACCCTCTTGAGATCATGCCACCGCTTCATGATCTCCTTCTTGGATAGCGGAATGTTTCCTACTGCATTGACCCTTTGGACTATCCTTTGCCACATTTGTGTCCTTGTGGCTAATGGTGTCTGTTGGACCAGGCTACCAAACAGTTGTGGTTCCACTCTGACTATCTCATTTACCATGACTGTCAACTCACTCTCTGTGAATTTGGGCATTTTCTGCGATGCCATGGTGTGTAGTGTGAAAAGTGTTTGTGGGTGCAAGGGTGTGGGTGTTGGGTGTGGTGTTTGTGAGTGAGGTTTGTTACGTCCTGACCCAGTCAGCTACGGTCGCTCCACTCGCTCCCTGGACCTACTTGCGCCTGATTGTGCCCCCGATCTCGCCTGGTATCATCTGGAGACTGATATTGCCCTCAGCTCTGCTGCTTGATCTCTGATTGTGCCCCCGATCTCACCTGTGATCGTATTGCTGTATCTGGTATCGTATTATTGTTACTTTTCAACTGTTCTGCTTGCTTGCACTGTGCCATTTGGTCCTAGCTCCCTGCCACTGCTCCCCCGCGGCCCCACCCCCATTCCCTCGAGCTTCCCTGGACATCGCCACCCCGCTCCCGCCTCCCAGCTGCTCCTCCCTCGCTCCGCCCCCCTCCACTCTCCACTTATGGCAGAGTCACATACATGCAGCGTTCACGCGCAGCGGGCGCGCCCTAAGCGCGCCGAAGGCATGCCAAAGGTAAGCCCGTCTATGCCCGTCCGCGCCTGGACCGCGCCCAGAGCCATACCCCCTGGCCCCCGCAGAAACCACTCCACCCGCCTAACGTACGACGCCGCGTCCCTCATTGCACTCAACACCGGCCGACTCCCCGACTGCCACCAAGCCGCCCCAGGACGCACCCACGGACCCTTCACCTGCCTAACCTGCAAGTTCTGCTGCATCAGAACCCACACTGCATCCACAAACGCCCAGCAGAGCTCCAACAACAACCACCTGAAGTGCATCCTGCTCAACACACGCTCGGTCTACAGACACGCCATTGAACTATGGAACCTACTTGATACCACAACTCTGGACGTCGCCTTTCTCACGGAAACATGGATGAACGCCTCATCAGTGCCCGACATCGCCATAGCCTTCCCGGACGGATACAAGATCATCCGAAAAGACCGCATCAACAAAACAGGAGGAGGTATCGCCATCGTTCACAAAAACACCATCCGCATCACGACCAGCACCGACGACACCTTCTTAGCCACTGAACACCTCCACTTCCAAATACAAACCAACCCCAAGACCACACTCAGAGACACCCTCATCTACAGACCCCCAGGACCCCGCACACAATTCAGCGAAGACATCGCTGACATCGTCAGCCCGCACTCCCTCCCCTCCGAGGACTATATTCTCCTAGGAGACCTCAACTTCCATCTGGAGAATAACAACGAGAGCAACACCACCACCCTGCTGGACAGCCTCACCAATCTCGGACTCAAACAATTGGTGAACACCCCCACCCACTACGCCGGACACACACTCGACCCAATCTTCACCTCCAGCAAGCACATCTCCTTCAATCACGCCACGGGACTCCACTGGACTGACCACAGCTGCGTCCACTTCAGCTTCAGAAAGACCACGACCCACCACCACCCGCAACAAGTTCCCCGAAGATACTGGAACAAAATTACCACCAATCGCCTCACCACATCTTTAAACCAAAACCCTCCCGCCAGATCAACGGACCCAAACCAAGCAGCCATCAATCTCACACAATGGACGAACTAGCACCCTTGAAAAACCCTCCCAACAAGCCAGGAAGCAAAAAAGCCTCTTGGTTCAAAGACGAGCTCAAGAACTCCAAAAAGAACTGCCGCACCCTCGAGAAAGCATGGCGAAGAAACCCAACCACAAACAACATGACCGCCCTCAAAAACGCCACCCGCAAACACCACCAGCTGATCCGCACCACCAAAAAATCAGCATTCAAGGAGCGACTAGACAACAACGCCCACAACAGCAAAGAACTCTTCAGCATTGTCAAAGAGCTCATCAACCCCAACGCCGGCAACAACGACATCACTCCCTCTAAAGACCTCTGCAATTCTCTTGCCTCATTCTTCCACAGCAAGATCGCTGACGTACATAACAGCTTCGGTGACCTGACCACTCCCCCAACCACAGAACAGAAGCCCCCCACCACCACCCTCCGCGCCTGGACCCCGATCAGCACTGAAGACACCATCCGCACGATGAACTCCATCCACTCCGGATCGCCAACCGACCCATGCCCCCATCACATCTTCAACAAGGCCGACTCCATCATTGCCCCCCAACGCCGGGACATCATCAACTGCTCCTTCAACACCGCCACCTTCCCCGGAAAGCTGGAAACATGCCGAACTTATTGCCCTCCTGAAGAAACCTACAGCGGACCCCACCGAGCTTAAGAACTATCGTCCCATCTCGCTCCTCCCATTCCCCGCCAAAGTCATAGAGAAGACCGTCAACAGTCAGCTCGCCGCCTTCCTTGAATCTAACAATGCCCTAGACCCCTCACAATCCGGTTTCCGAGCCAACCACAGCACCGAGACTGCCCTCATTGCAGCCACAGATGACATTCGGACACTGCTCGACAACGGGGAAACAGTGGCCCTCATCCTCCTGGACCTCTCTGCAGCGTTCGACACAGTCTGCCACCGCACCCTTGTACAACGACTCAGGAACGTCGGAATACAAGATAAGGCCTTGGACTGGATCATCTCATTCCTAGCCGGAAGAACCCAGAGAGTCCACCTCCCCCTTTCAGATCAGACGCCACCGAAGTCATATGCGGTGTACCACAAGGATCTTCACTCAGCCCCACCCTCTTCAACGTCTACATGAGTCCCCTCGCATCCATCGCACGCCAACACAATCTCAACATCATCTCCTATGCAGACGACACCCAGCTGATCCTCTCCATAACCAACGACCCAACCACCACCAAAACCAACCTACACGAAGGGATGAAAGACGTAGCCGAATAGATGAAGAACAGCCGCCTAAAACTGAACTCAGACAAGACGGAAGTGCTTATCCTAGGATCATCCCCCTCTGCCTGGGACGACTCTTGGTGACCCTCGGCCCTAGGCAGCGCACCCAAACCAACGGACCATGCTCGCAACTTGGGATTCATCCTAGACTCCTCCCTCTCGATGACCAGACAAGTCAACGCCGTCTCATCATCATGTTTCAACATCCTACACATGCTCCGAAAGATCTTCCGTTGGATCCCCACCGAAACAAGGAAGACGGTCACCCAAGCACTTGTCACAAGCCGTCTGGACTACGGAAACACCCTCTATGCCGGAACCACAGCCAAATTACAGAACAGACTTCAACGCATTCAGAACGCTTCTGCCAGACTCCTCCTAGACATACCTCGCCACAACCACATATCTGGTCACCTGAGAGACCTGCACTGGCTCCCCGTCAACAAGAGAATCACGTTCCGTCTCCTCACCCACGCACACAAGGCCCTTCATGACCTAGGACCCAGATACCTCAACACTCGCCTGACCTTTTACATCCCCTCCCGCCAACTACGATCGTCCAACCAAGCCCTCGCCACGATTCCACGCATCCGAAGAGCCACCATGGGAGGAAAATCCTTCTCCTACTTGGCGGCCAAGACCTGGAACTCCCTCCCCACCCACCTCCGTCTTACACAGAACCACCTCTCCTTCAGAAAACAACTCAAGACCTGGCTGTTCGATCAGTAGCGAACCCCTCTTTCCTTAAGCGCCTTGAGACCCTCTGGGTGAGTAGCGCGCTATACAAATTTATAACTTGACTTGACTTGACTATTTTTGGTGCTGGTGTGATGGAGGTGGTGGTGGTGAGTGTGCTGTGTTTTCTTGGCTCTCCTGCCAGGTGTGGTGTATGCCCTTCTCTACTGGAGTGTTGCAAAGGATTGTGGTCAGTGAAGGGGCTGGTTTTATACTCCGCTATGTGGGTGTGTCCAAATGGAGTTTTGCTGTCAGGTGTGTTGTGGGAGTTCTCCTGGAAATTGTATGTTTCTGTTTGGCATTTATTTGTTTTATTGTGATGTGTGTGGTGTATTTGGGGGCATGGCTACTTTAAATTGTGCAATGTTTGCCTCTGTTGTGGTGTTTTTGCTTCGTCCACCATGTTTTGTATGGAACATCAGCTGCGGTGGCTATGCTGCAGCTCATCCGCTGGCTCTCCCATTCACTCCAGTGTGCAACTGCGGAGGTCGGAAACAGCGGATCGTACAGCGGGACCATCAGGGATATCGTAATTCCCCGTGTGGTGTCTCTGCTATGCTTGCGGCGGGTTGTAGCTTTTCCACTGCGCTTCCGACCCCTGCGGTCGGTTTTTGATCGTCACCGCCAGCATTGGGCGTTTTTTATTTGCCTATTACCGCCACAGTCGGTCTTTTTTTGGTGGTTGATCCTAATTTGGCCGCCGTTTTATCCATGGTCCCAGCGGACGGTTGTTTCCCGCGTCCATGGCGGTCGGGGTGATTTTCAGCACGACATTCTAATGGGGCCCTTTGTGTTTTTATATAGCCTTCTGAGGGAGTGAGATGTTTAGGGAGATGTAAATTTGGTCGCGGACAGTCCATCTAAAAGAGGGTTATTATTCAATTTAAAATTTCCCCCAGCATAATTGAGGAAACCTTCCCAAGTTGAAGAATTCCAGAGGTGATACGAGACCAAAAATTAGGGTCATCTGCTGTTTGCCCATAGATATTGATTAAGTGCAAAATAGCATCACCAATTTTATCTTTGACTAAAAGAAATCTACCTTCCGAATCAGATTGTTTGTCTAAAATTCTTGGAAAAAAGCATAGACACACCATTGTTTTACGTAGCGCAGGAGAGGAAATAATCTGGCCAACCCATTTCCTTTGCATGTGTGTTAAGATGGAGTCAGTAATGTGAGTTTCTTGTAATAAACAAATGTCAGCTTTTTGCCTATGTAAATAATCTAAAACCTTTAGGGCCAGATGTAGGAGCCTTAATACCAGTCAGAAACGGCCGATTTCGGCCGTTTCCGACCGGTATTTGGCTTTTGAGATGTAGGGGGCATTTTATTTACAGAATCGGTATATTTACCGATTCGGTAAATATACAGAATCGGTAAAATACCGAATCGGTAAATTTACCGATTCTGTAAATCAAGATGTAGGTCACACTGTAATCAGTGCCACAGGCCCTTACCGAATCGTTATTTACCATGGAATACTATTCCATGGTAAATAACGAATTCCAGTGTACATGCACATCTGTGCATGTACACCTGTGCCATGTGGCACACAGGCATGCCCTAAGGGCATGTCTGTGTGTCAAATGGCACCCAAGCCAGAAGCAGGGGTGCAACAGGGTGTCAAAGTGACACCCTGTCACCCTTGCAAAATCGGTAATTTTACTGATTCTGTAATTACAGAATCGGTATTTCCATTGATTCCTATGGGCTTCAAGGCCCATAGGAATCATTGGCAAATACCGATTCTGTAATTACAGAATCGGTAATTACCGAATCATACAGATTCGGTATTTTTACCGATTATTTTACCTACATAGCAATTACCGAATAGTGAATACCGAATCTGTAAAATTCGGTATTTACCATTCGGTAAATTGCTATTACCTACATTTAGGCCCAAATCTTTTAACTTGAGGTCTTAAACCTTTGACATTCAAGGAAACAATTTTAACTTTATGAGTACTAGCCATAGACTATGAAGCGAAACAAGAAAGAGTAATAGAGAAAGAGTGGAAAAAATAGAATATACGAAAGAAATATTATAAGAGACCAAAGAAGTAGCCATTGAACATAGAGCACATAAAATAAAGAAACAAATATATATACTAAATAGTGAAGAACATATATAAACATTAAAGAGACACATGCCCATATAAGATGAGTGAAGAGAGGAGAATGGTACACCCTTGCTTAGAAATATATCATAATAATAACAAGAAAAACAATGGCTTAAAATCTAAAGTACATAGGAAATACCATACAGGTAATAGAAGATAAACTAGTAATACTATTTAAACCACTTCATGTTGAAGAGTCATGTGTATCCATAGAGAGAGGAGAATGGTTATCAAGAAAAGCTTGGATGTATTCCGGATGTTGAAAGGATTTAGAGATGTGGTCTTTCCAAACACGCATGGTGGATGGATCGAAGAGACCATATTCGAAGACAAAGTTTCTCAGTCAAGGTCTCAAAGCTGCAAAGCCTTATCGTATTGCAACAGTCTCCTTACCGAAATCTTGATGAACGAAAATCTTCGAGCCATTAACTAGAAGAGAAGTCATTTCTTGAGCTGATTACCTGATAAGGAGGCGATGATGGTGCAGAACTTTAAAGATGACTTGTCTAGGTTTAGTTTGGCCTGGTTTACAGTGAGATGGAATATGATGTGCTTTATCTATCTCAAATTTTTCGGAGAACTTTAAATTCAAGGTATCGCCTGCAATCATTCCCTTCTATATCTTCAGGCAAATAAAAAATACGTTAGTTATAAATGCCTATTACTGTTTTCTAACTCCAATAATCTAGTATTAATGAAGGTGATTTTTGTAACTATTGGCAATAGTTTATTCGTTTTGGTTATAACATCATGCAGCTTGATCTCATTATCTGCATCCTTCATTGAAAGACTGGCATATCTTTCCTTATATTCTTAATTTTCATGGCAATACTATCTGTATTTGATCTGACAGCCTTCAATTTCTCTAAAATAGTAATAAGGGAGGGAGATACTGCTTGTTTACGCTTATTTGTTGAAAATTTGCTTTCCCTATTCAAAGAGAATAAAAAAATACTGGCAGAAAAGTAAATAGGAATGCCAAACCGGTGCAGCAGCTAAAACCAGCAGTAGGTGGATATCGAGGCCAATGCCGTGGCCTCTCCAAGTACAAACTCCGCCTCCCTGACAGGAACTTCGGAGCCAAGCTGAGGGGAGCCTCAGTGAGCCAGAAGTCAGAGGAGTCCAGAGAACGTCAGCGGTACCAAAAATACCAACAATGGCTCCGCAGGGCGAGCGTCGCAAGACGTCTCCCTCTGCGGATTTCGCGCAGAATGGTAGGGTCCAGGAGCGCGTTAGAGGGAGCGTCAGGGCAGATAGCATTGCGCAGTTGCTGAGGAGATTAGGCATAGGGAGTTTAGAGAGGGGGTTTATTCTTTCTTAGCGGAATCGGAGTTTCAGGCAATTTAATCACTTTAGTGATATAGTAGCGAAGGATAGTTAGTCAGAGGACGTGTATTTTTGAAATGGAGATGAGTGACCAGCTGATAGCGGCGCTGAGAGTAATACAGCAGGAGGGCAGAGAAGACATGCTGACACAGGCAGCACTCGACGAAATGCTGCCTCCAAAGCGCCCACCACAGAGACAAGCGGCAAAAGGGGTGAGGTATGCCATTGAAGCCTGTCAACCGGCTTCTGTCAGAAAACGGAATGGGCGTGCTCGTTCCTTGAGTGCTGGGGCGGAAGTGGCTTTGCGTCCTGGTGAGATGAGTAAGGTCATGGCAGTCAGAAGAGCGTTTTCCCTCCAACGCCAGAAGACAGCGAGTGCCTTCGACAACGAACAAAACGTCCCTGAGGTAAACATGCTGGTGGCGGGAACTCCTTCGAGAGCTGCTAAGAGTGGTGCGCAGGTGGCCCTGAAGAGAAAAGGGAAAGAAAAGGCGGTCAAGAAGGTAGCCCTTAAGCAGGACGGGTTGGGGGCGCAGGGTTTTGCATTTCCTCTGCATCCCTTGAATTGTATTCCTGTCAGTGAGGCACCGGGGGTAGACAATGGACAGAATAACGTAAGTCAGAGGTTCATTATGAGAGGGGGGACGGGGTCGTTGGTGGCATATTCAAGTGACAGCGAGGATGAAGTGGTTTACGATACGCAACCCCCGCATGCCCCCCCCCCCCCCCCCCCCTATGCAAAAGATTCCGATACAGCCACTTCAGAATACTTCAAAGTTCAATAGACCTGTCGAGTCTGAAGCGAGAGGGCTCCCCCTGGCTGTAGTAGTGGGTCCTCCAGTGTTTAAGCACGCCGAAACGCTCCAAGGGACACGGGATGTGAGTGATTCTGAGGTAGAGGAGGAGTATTCTGTGGGTACGGACACGGATGAAGATTCCGAACAGGAGCAAGGACAGGGAACATTGCATGCAGAACAGGAAAGCAGGCGGTGGGACACTCAAAATATGTTTCCACGTGCCCGCCCTTCACCGTATGATGCACCACACAAGAGGAGTATACAATTTGGAAGCGGGGACGGTCAGTCGCATTGGGTTGAGCGCCCGTGTGCACTGAAATTCCAGCTATGCTCCAGGCTCCCATGGATGTTGTTCATAACTCATGAGTACCACGCGACATAGTTGAGGCGCAGATGGTTGGTGTTCGGAATGCGCCATCTGTTCAGGCGGCTGCCCCTACCGTGTCACGGTATAATGCGGAGCTTGGTAAGGTATGCGCCAGCGAATCTAGAGCGGATTTTTTGCGATCAGACAGGACTCAGGAGCAGAGCTCTGATCTGTTTTGGTCGAATTTTGATGGGGGAGTGGGGGATGGAGCTTGCCCAAGTTCTAGTGGCGGGTTTCAGGCGAGGGGTGAGTTTTGTCAGACAGCAAAGGGTCAGGTGGGAAGCTCAAAGAAAGGCAGAAAGTTTACAGTCCAAACAGAGTGTAGTGGGTATGGTGGGTAAAGAGGTCAGGGTTGGGGGGGGCAACAAATTCTTCTTTTTTGTTTCAGAAGTCAAGTGCGGACTCTTCTGTGGTGAACGTGGCTCCGAGAGACTATCAAGAGCGGATGTCTCCGACTGAATTGCAGCAGCGTGCAGGACAGCTACCATGTGGTAAGCATCACTGGTGGACAGTGTGGGATGAGGGAAGAGATGACAGGGAGACTTTCCGAGAGTTACCTTTGGTGCAAGTCGTTGGAGGAGGGGAAGGCGGGAGGAAGGTTAGGCCAGGTACTTTGGCAGTTTCTGGTACATTGCATCAGACAAAGGCATCAAATACAGGAGTTTTACTTCAGGAGTTGCCGGTTATAACAGGTGGGAAGGCTCGGGATGCAGCATCGGAACAGGTTATCAATGTTAGACAGCGGCTTCCTTATATGGGTTTGGCGATGCCACTGGGGTCCCATTTGTCAGACAAAACTAAGCAGCGGATATGGAATCACGAGTTTGTGGACATATTCAAGTTGCTCCATAGAGACATACAGGCCAAAGAGGGTTCCAAAGAGGAGGAATGGGAGTTAGTGCGACGTCCCAGGGTGCCTCGGACGATTGAGAACTGGCCTTCAGCCTTTCTGATCTACGCAAGCATTTATTGTGAACGGTACCCCGAAAGGTCCGTCGCTCTTTACAAATACATGGACATAGTTAGGAAGGCTCAGTTAAACTTTGGGGGATACTCCTGGCTTAATTACGATGAGGAGTTTCGAGCCCGTATTAGTATTTGCGTAGAGAAGCCTTGGGGTGACGTAGACTCGGAGCTTTGGCTTCAATGGATGTCCACATCGCATCCATCGGCTACGACACACACAGCAAGTGGTTTGCCAGTTCCCTACCGGCCCTTTCTATGGCGTCCCGCTCAATCTGGAGCGGGTACATGGGGAAGAGGATTTTCATCAGGTACAGGAGCCTGTTGGAATTATAACAGAGGAATGTGCAACAG
This sequence comes from Lissotriton vulgaris, assembly GCF_964263255.1. Taxonomy (NCBI): domain Eukaryota; kingdom Metazoa; phylum Chordata; class Amphibia; order Caudata; family Salamandridae; genus Lissotriton; species Lissotriton vulgaris. The sequence goes on along the minus strand of NC_141690.1, from coordinate 253,492,374 downwards.
ACCATTGTGTCGTTTCAAGCACGATTGTTCCCATTGTGGGGGGCATCATCCGCTCACCCAATGCAACGCCTCAGCGGGGGGTTTCAGTGGGCATAGAGTCAGTGATCAACAGCGGTTTCCAGAGCAGAGTGGTTGGGCAGCGAGAGGTAGAGGCGCCCCTTTCCATACTTTCCCAAAAGGCGCCTACTCCAATTAGATTGAATAGCTTGGTGCCCTGGTTGAATAGATATCACGATACTGATGCAGCATCCCATTTGTTCTGGGGGTTTCGGGAATGTTTCAAATTGGGGTTATCAAGGGCCTAGACAACAGAGGTGGGATGACAATCTGCGTTCGGCTAAAGAGATGCCGGAGGTGGTAAGTAAAAAACTGAAAATTGAAATTGGAGCAGGTAGAATAGCGGGCCCTTTCAGGTCTTGCCCTTTGCCGAATTTGATTGTGTCCCCCATTGGAGTCATTCCCAAGAAAACTGCTGGTGAATATCGTATGATTCAGCATCTATCCTGGCCAGAAGGGGGATCTATAAATGACTTTATTTCTGAACTAGCAGCCCGCCCCAGCGTTGCCTGGGGCAGAAAGGGGCTGGGGGCAGCATTGTAAGCCGCTGTGTACCGCACCCCCCCCCCACCGACATTGCCCAGTCCGCATCCCTCCCGCCTCCCGCCCCGACATTGGCTATACCGCCTCCCGCCTCTCGCTTTGAGCCCGCCGCCTGCCGCCCCCCGCCCGACCCGACATTGAGCATTTTGCATTTTGCAATGAGCATAGCGCAAAGCGCCTTCCGCCTCGAGTCTCCCGCCCGCCTCGGCATTGTAAACCCTCCCCCCAAGGTCCCGACTTACCTCCCCACGCTGCCACTGCTCCTCCGCTTTCACCACTCCGTATTGCTGTTGCACTCCGCTCCTCCCCTCACGCAGACGCTACTCATGTCCTCGCTCTTCCTGTTGCTGTGACGCTACTCCCCTCACGAATACGTCGCGGCCGGCGCTACTTGCAAGGGACTACTTTATTTCTATTTGTAAATATTTTAAAGAACGTTTTTTTTTCTTTTTATGTAGCCTATGTCCTTCTGCTTGGAGACCTAGTCGACCTCAGTCCTACGTCTAAACTACTGTTTATGTTATTCCAATGCGCAGAGCCTATTGGGAATATAGGAACTACACTACACAGCAACACCATCCTCCAAATTCTGGACGCCATTAGAGGAAGATGCTCCATTCACCTTGTCCTACTATCCCAGTTTTCGCCCCAGTTTAATTACTCAAGCTGGTAATTCCAAGAACGGGGCAAAGAACAAAGCACACGTTTGTCATTATTATGTCATTATAGCCATAACGAGACACACTAAGACATGAGGTGAGCACGACAGGGAACTCAATAATCCCCCTCAATGTGAATACACCATTTTCAACCACTGATGGACTGGTTAAATTACAATGTACACTCCTGATACCTGTGCTAAATGGCCAATATTATGTCAATGTATGATGCATATGAAAAACTAATAAAAATGGTTTAAAAAAAAAAATCATCAGCACCAGTGCTTTTCATGATTACCAGTTAAGGAGACATTCATTTACGGGGAAATTAAGTAATTTACCCTGAGTCACAGGATGTTTGACCGACACGGAGACTCGATTCCCCAGCTCCGAAGCCAGCATTTCTGGCCATTAGGCCACATCCTCTCCTCACTTTCATGGTTAGTAGCTGGTTCTTTTTTAGGCAGCATAACGGGAGAAAAGGTCTGGTGCGAGCTGCCTCCAGACGAGAGCCCCGGCATTTATTTATTTTTTTACAAATTAACCTCTGGTTTAGAGTGGTGTTTGTCACTTATTTTTGTTGCTGCTCTCGCACCATCGGGTTCTTCATGCACAAGGCCTCGGCTGCAGTGCACAGAGGCCTCACTGCTACACACAGAGGAAAGAAATGTGAAGGACCATTGCACACTGCCTGAGAGTAGCTCCCGATCTAAAGAGCTGGTGATAGATACCGCCGTGGTCTGCACCCCCCTTGTTTTCACTCTGGCGAAATTTTGGTGAAGGCAGAAAATCTGCAGATCATTTTGAAATTTTCAAAAAGCTTCAGAAAATTAGACATTTCCAAAATCTGCAGAAATGTAAGACATCTGCCAGAAATAATTAATCTTTGTTCTCTCGCAGAAGGTTGAACCTCCGATGTGGAGTTTCTCTACACATTGCTCCCACTTTACGCAGAGCACTACCAGGAGCATACCATTACGAACTTTTCTGTCCAGGGGCATGCAGACGGTCAGACAGCGGGCATCATGTTGAGAATGCAAGTCCCTTCGCAGCTTTCCAAGAATGCCCGCCTCTCCCTTTCCTGGCCCCATCCCGTGCCCTTAGGTGTTTGGGGCACTGACATGGCGAGCGAAGGGTTAATGCCATGGGCGGAGGATGAGGTGCCAGGGCCTCGGATGCCCTGGTTCCCTGGGTGGGGCCCCTTATCATTAGCAGCCTGTGTGAGGATGCGAGTCCCTGCTTTCCCAGCTTCCACATGAAGAGGAAGGGGCAATTAATCAGAGCGCGGGGCCCATTGTGTGCACAACACAGTGCGGAAGATTTACACCGCTCCGGGGTCAGAGGGCACCAGACAGCTCTAAATATCCCCTTCCAGGGGCAGGTCCCGCAGGCCCTGGCTGAGCGGGGCAGCCATTCCCAGGCAGGAGGCTGTGTTTGCAATAACAATAACTGCATTTTCATCGCATTTAATAGCGTAATCGTTGGGTTTCAACACCGCAAATAACAGGTGTTAATGTCACAAATTCAACGGTCCTGAAATATATTGACCCTGAAAAGATTTAAGGCTGAGTTGGCCACATCGGGATTCGGAGTCGTCACAGAGCCGTCTTGCTAGGGAGGATGTTTGGTATTGAATATGTTGTGTTTTGACTTACATTCCACAAAATTTAATGATGCTCAAAATAAATGCATCGATGTCGGAAAGATGAAATGCTGACCTGCTATACCGCCTCCCGCCGCCTGCCGCCCGACCCGACCCGAGCCGAGCCGATATTGAACATTTAGAATTTTACAATGAGCATACCGCCTTCCGCCTCGCGCCTCGAGTCTCCCGCCTCGGCATTGTAAACCCTCCACCCCAGGTCCCGACTTACCTCCCCACGCTGCCACTGCTCCTCTGCTTTCACCGCTCCGTATTACTGTTGCACTCCGCTCCTCCCCTCACGCAGACGCTACTCATGTCCTTGCTTTTCCTGTTGCTGTGACGCTACTCCCCTCACGCATACGTCGCGGCCGGCGCTACTTGCAAGGGACTACTTTATTTTTATTTGTAAATATTTTAAAGAACGTTTTTTTTTTATTTTTATGTAGCCTATGTCCTTCTGCTTGCCCTGAGGTTTTCTAAGATGTCCTGGGTGTTCAGATTGGTGGTGTAGTTTTCGAGTTTACCTTGCCCAAAAGTGCAAGTTCTCTCTTTATAATAGTAGTATAGATTGGACACTTCTGTATCTTACACAACAGTAGATGAGGCAATGGAACTAGTGACAAAGATGGAAAAAGGAGCGGAAATGGCGAAATGTGATATTCAGTCTGCTTTTCGTTTACTGCCAATTCATCCTACCGATTTCGAACTATTGGGGATGTACTTTCAAGGGCTCTATATTGTTGACAGGGTTTTGCCAATGGGCTGTGCAGCCTCTTGTGCGCTTTTTGAAATGTTCAGCACATTCATACAATGGGTTTTTTCTCAGACGTGTACAGTGGGTGTCAGTTGTCATTACTTGGACGATTTCCTTTTCATAGGAAAGGCAAACACGGGACAATGACAGACAGCACTGACGCAATTCCAGAAGCTTGCGGAGGCTCTGGGGGTCCCTTTAGCACCAGACAAGACCGAAGGACTTGTTACAGTGATAACTTTTCTGGGCATTGAACTAGATACCACGCAAATGACAGCACGCCTTCCTCGGAATAAGATTTGCGAGATTAAGGCTTTTATCCTCACAGTTTTAGACACAAATAAGATCAAGGTGAGACAGGTGCAGCGCTTGTTGGGTTATTTGAACTTCACTTGTCGAGTGGTGAGGGCGGGTAGGACGTTTTGTAGACGTCTAGGCATGGCTTTATCTGGTGCATATCTCCCACACCACAGAGTTCGTGTGACAAAAAACATCAAAGAAGATTTACGAGTGTGGCTGTGTTTTCTGGACAATTTCAATGGCATTCCGTTACAATTTGTGCATGACAATTTTATGTGGCAAGTTCAAATATATTCTGACGCTGCGGGTTCCAGTGGCTTTGGTATCTTCTGGGAAGGAAGGTGGTGCGCAGAGGGTTGGCCAGAACATTGGAAGAGCCACGGAAGAAGCATCGCTTTTCTAGAGCTTTTTCTGCTAATTGTAGCATTACTAGTGTGGGGCCAAGAATTTCAGAACAGGTCGGTGTTATTTCATGTTGATAACATGACAGTTGTGAACCTGAAAGCGAAAGACGTTAGAGTTTTACAATTATTGAGAATGTTCATGCTTTTAAGTTTACGATTCAACATGATGTTCAAAGCTCGACATGTACCAGGGTTTAATAATTGCATTGCTGATGCTCTTTCCCGATTCCAGTGGCAGAAGTTTCGCGAATTGGCACCAGGGGCGGATCTCCACAAAACAGACGTGCCACACAACATTTGGGCCCTAGGGGAGTGAGGATCGTTCAGCTAGTCGAGCAGTCCATTGGCCCTTCGACTAGAAGAAGTTATGTGCAAGCATGGCAGGAGTTTTTACATTACAAACAGAGTTTGGGTGGATCAGAGTCAGTGGGGAAAGTTACAGGTGGTATTTGCGATTTTGTGTTGACTTTAATAGATAAAGGTTTGTCTCACACCACAATTGCAGGAAAATTATCTGGTTTATCCTTTTATGGTCAATTGTTGTGGGGTTTTGACCCGGTGGATGATCAGCTGGTAAAGAAAATGTTGAGAGGTTTACAGAGGGGGTCAATTGGTTTGTTGCGGCCAAGAGCTCCTATCACATTTGAGTTGTTGCAGAGGTTGTTAGGAAGGTTAGGTTTGTTTTGTTATGATCTTTGGGAGATTGGGCGTTTTAGGTTAGCTATGATTTGGATGTTCTTTGGGGCTTTCAGGGTTTCTGAGGTTTTGGGTGTGGGAAGTGATAGAGGTCTGTCCAGTGCAGAGATTTCATTAAGAGAAAATAGACTGGGGATATGGGTGAGGAAGTCTAAAACAGATCAACTAGGCCGAGGCACGTGGGTTTTTCTAAATGGTAGTGGGATGGCCGACTGTTGCCCTGTGCAGGAGTGGGTTCGATCTGTTTCTAGGGAACCGATGACAACAGGACATATTTTTATTCATAAAATTGGTGAAAAAATTACTAGTTCCCAATTTTTAGCAGTATTGCGAAGGGCTCTGACATGCTTGGGGGAAAATCCAAAATCTTTTGCCACACATTCTTTTCGTATAGGGGCGGCTACAGAGGCTGGAAGATTGGGATTGGGTGTGGATGTGCTAAAACGCATTGGCAGGTGGAAGTCTAACAGTTATAAATGTTATGTGCGAAAATGACTTTGTTGTTTGATTACCTGGATGGGGTGCGTTGGTCTAATTTTTCTTTCATTTCATGTACTGTGCGGGGTGCAAATTCGAAGTTTAAACGGCAGACTTGGATAGGAGGCCATTCGTTTGTAAAGTGGGCAGCCCTGTTCGCAGAGGAGCAGATCTATGGACGATCACTGGGTATTCCTAGTGCGCAGCACGAAGTAGTCTGGAAGGGTAAAGGAGGCATGCAGTGGGACGATTTATTTCCAACATTAACACAGATGTTTCACATGCGAGGTTGTCCGGACCACCTTATCGTCCATGCAGGTGAGAATGATTTGGTTAGAATGTCAGGACTCGTGCTCATCAAGCAAATGCAACTTGATTTGACGGTGCTGAGGAGGAATTGGTCGACCACTCGCTTGTTTTGGACAGAGTTCATATACAGACAATCTTGGCGACAGGCCAGGTCTCATGCAGCAGTTGAAAAGGCCAGACGGAAACTAAATAAAGCTATGAGGGTGTTTTGTAAGGTGATGAAGATTGGGGTTTTACAACATGACAACATCTCGAGTAGCGAGAATCATCTCTTTCGAGATGACGGAGTCCACTTGTCTCAGTTAGGTATGGCCTATTATTTAGTTGAAATCAGAGACATGCTAGCGCAAGAGCTACAGGTGAATCTTTGGTGCAGTTCAAAATTGTAAAAGAAGTTTGTTTTCTTTGGGTGGGGCCAGGAAAACTCTTTGGTTTTGGAAGGAAAGCCTGCTGCATTGCTCTGGAGAGCCTATTAGCTCTGTTGTTTTCAGCTCAGTGGGAGTTCTGCCACTTTAAATACCCAGAAGCTTAGAAGCTGAAGGGGACTCCCAAATTGCACTTCTCTTTTACAGGGTGGTTACTGCTCTATCCCCTCAGGCTGTAAGAGATTAAGGGTGATGGCAGACTGATTCTAAGTGAAGGTACATACCTGTTACCCATGTCCTTTAGGGAGCATACTAGTCTCCCCATGTAAAAGCCCTTCACTGAGGTTCTTTACCTCAATCGTGTCTGGAAAATGTCTGTATGCAGGCAATGCACATATATGTGTTTTGGTAGCAGAGTGTGAGGTGTGTGAAAATGTCTGCAGGGTAACTAGAGCCCCTCATACTCCATGTGTGTGTGGCCTTCAATCTGGTGGTTGGCTTTGTACAAAGGCTGAGTAGATCTCTGCTCGCTTGAAAGCTTGCATGTGTGCATCCCCTTCTTCATCAACCCCTCATTCCAGTTGTTCCAGAGTTGGGGGGGGGGATGTTGGCACAATAGTCTTTTGAAACTAGCCTCAGTGCCCCTACTAGGGACAACAACCCGCGCCACGCTTCCTGCTTGCATCAACATTTTTTAAGGTTATGGATCCATGTCTGGGACAAATTACTTGTCCAGGGCTACTGGTTCTCTATATCTAGATCCTTCAACCTTTTATGCTGACTATGGCCCTCATTTCACATGGTCCATAAATTCCGATGAGGTACCTGGCCCATCCGAATTGTAACTTTTGGCTTTGCACAGGAGCACTGTGGCTACTGAAAGTAGTTGGCATGTCTGGAGGAAAACAGGCTACAATTGGAGCAGAAACTACTATTCCCACACACCATTCCCCAAAACATGCAATCCCCATTATTCTCCACCCTAAGAATTGTCAGAATCCCGGGTAACAGTAATTCTGGGCAGTGAAATATTGGAGATTTCAACTGGCTACTCGAAATGAGGGACATAGAGGACAATCTGATGTATGAGAACCAGAAGCAGCTAAAAGCCCAACACATTGGACTGTGAGTGGTGGACACCAGTAGACCATGGCCAAGCACTGTGCACCAGAACAACAGACACCAAACATTTTAATCTCCTCAGCCAGACAGAGACTATTTAGTTTGACAATTGGTTCTTGAATGGGCTCTGTAGACATTGCTTTGTCCTGGTAGGGTTTTTGAAGCACACTCATTGAAACACCATCAGGAATGTAACCTGAGGAACTAAAACTCAAAACACTGCTCCTCAAGCACACTACTACATCTTATTTTATGAGAGTTGCAACATCAACTGTACTGAGATTTGCTCCTGGTTTTTTTCCAATCTTGCTTCCTGAAATCTCGAGTTTGGCAGACTTCTACATACATTACGTGGATATCAATGAACATAGTTTATTTTTACAGCACTTAGCACATAAGTGAGATACAAGCATTTGCATTCCTACTTATGATTAAGAATGATCCAGAGCTTTTTGTTTTTTAACCATCATTTCATTGGTATTATATGTTTCTCGTGTATTTTAAAGAAGTGCTTCCTTTTTATAAATCAAAGCACTAACTGGACAATTAGTTATTAAGTGGTACTAAAGTGTTACTCCATATTGTCTCTAACCTACAGCTCCTCCTTGAGTAGGCCTTAGCTTACTCTGCCTTCCTACCATGAGAGAGCCAAGAACTAAGAAGGAGCTCATGATTACCAACTTGGGTCCAATATTGCAATGCCCACAAGACACTTGTGGCAATTATCTCATTGGGTGCCCATCAAACTGACTCCAGTGGGCACCTAGGAACTAAGGGCTATATGTAGGTAATTGTAATTTAACGATTCAAAAATACCGAATTTTACCGATTCGGTATTTTCAAATCGGTAAATGCAATGTACATAAAAAGTCGGTAAAAAATACTGAATCGTTAACATTCGGTATTTACCAATTCGGTAATTGCCATTCAATCCTATGGGCCTGGAGGCTCATAGGAATGAATGTCAATTACCGAATCGGTAATTACCGATCAGGTAAAATTGGGAAAGAGTCAAAGGTGGCAGGGTATCACTTTGACACCCTGTTGCACCCCTGAATAGTGCTGGTGTGCACATGTGGCACACATACATGCCCTAAGGGCATATTTGTCTACCATATGGCACAGTTGAAAATGCACAGATTTGCATTTACAGAGGTATTCGTTATTTACCACCAACTAATAGTTGGTGGTAAATAACGAATCCTTAAAGCACAGAAGCACTCTTCAAAGTGCTTCCTACATCTCATTTACAGATTCGGTAAATACTGAATCGATAAATGATGATTCGGTAAATACCGAATCGGTAAATATTCCACCTATATCAGAAAAGGCTATTACCGGTCTGTAACGGCCGATTTCGGCCGTTATCGACAAGTAATGGCCTTCCTAAATCTAGCTCGTTGTAACAATACAACTGACTCCAATAAAGTTCACAAATAAAGTTTCTGTGTTTTATTTCAAATGTTCATTTTTAACATCATTAATTTTCATAGGTTGATGTTCATAATATCTCGTTGATCATTTTCTCAACTTTGTAAGATAAAGACTTATCAAGAAATGCTCCAATGCATTTCGGACCCGAAGGGTCCTTTATCAAGGACCGCTGTAAAAAGAAACAGAATATAGCTCTAATCAATGGCTGTCTAATGTTCGAATCATGCAATAATCTAACATAAATTGAAACATCATGCAACAATATGTGCACGTGCATGCTGAGTGACAAACTTAAGAATGGAACAAAGAAAAAATGGGAGAATAGACGTGCACAATATAATGGATCGGAGTGTAAAAACGGGGGTGATGACAGTGGGTGGATCAAGGATGGGGTGGATTCGTGAAAACGGCTGTCTGCCGGTGCGCGTTAAAAGGGGATTTAACCAGGGGTGGGAAGGTGGGGGGAAAGGTAAAGACGAATAAACACGCCGCTCGTCCGAGACGAGACTTACGTGGCAGACTTAAGTCGAACTCCTAGTAGGATCTGGGGAAAAATAACGTGATGATCGGGTCAATACAGGAACGCTGTCGAGTGGGCCTTCTCGGTATGGGTAGAGCTGGGATTTAACTTACTTGGGAAAGTAGAATGCACAAGGCGTGTCGCGGGTGTCTGTAGCGGAGTTCAGGGACTTCGCGTAGTGAACGCGGAGTTCTGGGCGAAATCTAAAAGGGTGGAAACAGACAAGGGACTGGTGGCGGCTGGTGTGGGGAGGGCGGACATCTTGGAATGGGGTTGAAGCGAGAAAAAGTGGTGAAAGAAATAAGCTTATACAACAAGCAAAAACAGGTTATAATGTATCAAAAGTGTACCCGTGGGGTACTACAAATAGCAGCTGAGTTCGATCCGGTCATTGAGACCGTAAGGCTTCAACGATTGAAGTCTGTATATCCATGCTGTTTCCCTCTGTAGGAGTACTTTGTTAATGTCTCTTCCTTCAGTTTTTGGCACAGTCTCAAGAACGAGGAATTTGAGTTGGGCTACATTGTGGTTGGCCTTGGAGCATTTCTTGATAAGTCTTTATCTTGCAAAGTTGAGAAAATGATCAACGAGATATTATGAACATCAACCTATGAAAATTAATGAAGTTAAAAATGAACATTTGAAATAAAACACAGAAACTTTATTTGTGAACTTTATTGGAGTCAGTTGTATTGTTACAACGAACCACGCAAGTGTGCCCAACCGCAGGGATGCGCCTACGCCTCAGTAGAGCACTCAACCTATCAACAGTCTTGACGCACTAGGACAGTTGCGTCACCTGCTGGAGCACCTTTATCTTTTATGAAACATCCCTAACCATCAAACTAAACCACCCCATAAAAATAAGCAGTGCGGCGTGCCAATACCCTTGTTTTGAATCCACACTTCCTACATCTGGCCCCAGGTTCTAAAGGTCTACAACTTTTTTTATAAAACAAAAAGTTATTTTAGATTTTTACATAACAGCACAACCAATAGAGGCAGATATTGTCAATAATAGGAGAACACCAGGGGGAGATCGACAGCAACAAGTAGGGTCAAAACACAGTACATGATTGTATTCCACTTTACCAGACATTAGACAGTATTAGCCAGACCATAAGAATATTGACGCCTCAACAGGCATCCTCCTCAGATGTACAGCCAACAGAGTCCGAACCATGCTGATCACTCCAGCCTCCCATGCGGGTTCAGAAACCAATGCCACAACTCCCAGGACCTGAGGTCCTCCTCGAGCCTTTCATTCCTTCTACAAGCCTTCATGTACATCTCCTCAGTCAAGGACCACTCACGCTCATCCCACTCCCAGGCATCCAGGGAGGGAGAGTGCGTCCCCATCCAAGTTATTGCCACCCTGCGCTTATGCTTTGCTATGCTATGCTATGGGCACTTATAATGCGCACAGATGCTCCAGCAAAGGAGCGTCCTGGCGCACGACAAGATAGAACACAACACCGCTAAAAGCAAAGAATTAAAAAGGGGAACAGCTACGGGACAACATTAAAATAAGAACGTTTTAATGGCCTTAGACACAACCAAGAGGAGTTGTAGCAATTTATACTCCCGTTTGCATTTCTTAGGTTTTGTAACATGGCCAAGTAAACAATGCAACAAGAATACCTGCACCTGACAGCCTGTGCCCCCCGTTTTTGCATCCACTACCCTGATCCAGAAGCAGTGTGCCATGGGACAGCCCTAGGCCAGGTGCAGGAAATCTGCCCCTGTGATACCACACTGCATACTACTTTCTTACTTAAATTTTGCTTGCTCATCACACTTCCCTCACGCATTTTCTTCTGCTTCCTTCTCTACACTGTGGTTATTACTCCCTTCATCCAATGTGCCTTCTCAATCTCCCAAGAAGTTCCAGCCATTATCTCTGTGGTGCCTACTTCCTCCCAACGTTTTGTTCCATTAATCAAGTTGAATTTCATCCACTGTCTGGGAAGTGCTTTTATTCGGCCAAGTCCTACTGCTAGGTAAGGTGAATTGGAGGACTTCAGAGCAGCAATTTAATCTTATGAGAAACTGGTACAGTTACAGCTTTTCGTGTAATGGAAAAAGAAATTCAGAAGTTTAAAAACAATCTGGAACTGGTGTGTCAAAAAGTTAAATTATTATATTCTCTTGACTATCCTTCAAAGGGAGATATGCATATAGTCCTGATATTATGGGATGCTATTGCATTTGTAATTCATATTATTTGTGTGTTTTGCATTGTGCTCAACAACTCAGATCAGCTAAAGGGGCCTGTACCTCAAATAAGTATTGGAGTGAATGAGTCGGCTCCCTTGGTTTGAAGGTTGAAGCTCAAATGCTTGTCGAAACAAGCGAGTTTTTAAAATCTGGCAGTTATTAGGACAGGTGTAAGGAGCTTGCTTCAGAGTTTGGAGCCTTGTGTGTGGAGGGATCTGCTCCCTAAATATATTCGTATTTCCCAGGCTATATGGTTGTTTTTTAAGTCAATTTCTGTACTTAAGTGTGAAGTTAATATGATTGTACCAACTTATATAGAGGACCAGATCATCAGCATGGATTTTCATCCGCCATAGATTTTTGTTCTGCTTGTCAAGAAGGCCCAGGTAAGTTGCGTTGCCATTGCAAACACTGTGTGATAGGATGTAGGAGTAATAATGTGGTTGTTGAAATGAACACAGTAGATGTAGAAGACTTTGCATTGACTCATAGGTTACAGTCTTACACCTAAAGTTGGTCTGAGCACTTTCCTTCAACGAAGACTAATAAAAGTTGGAGGGTTTAAAGAGCTGCCATGTCCAAAAGCATGATCCAAGTCTTTCCTCTCTTCAGATACAGTGAGTTTAATTTCCATGGAGTCTTGTTGCAGTGCAATTCTATGTGTTAGAACCTTAGACACAACTACAGCCTGAACATCTGAGCCTTACATCAAGTTTGGCAGAAAGCTACATCTTGGTCCAAAAAGAGTACTTTTTATGATTTGGTGTAAATCCGTTCAGTGCTTCAGTACTTTTTGAGCAATTAATGCCCAAAAACTTTGTATATCTAGGGCTATTGATTGGACACATTTTCTGCTGAGATCTGATTGGCTGCCCCCACATTAACAAGGAAGCAGTGGCAGCCATCTTGAGTCTCAGGACTCAGTCCAGAGTCCTAAAAACGCAAAAAAACAAGAGAGCAGGGTTGGGATACCCTAACACCATTGGCCTGGTAGTGGGGTCATAAAGGACCCTTCTTCGGCCACAAATGTGTGTGATTTTTTATTTTGTTGCAAATTTGCAGAGGATCCACAAATCAGCAACAAAATTGAAAAAGGAAAAAGAGAACCCAGATGAGCCATGGCCCGGTCGTGACGCATGATTGTTTTTACAAGGTAGAGTAGCATGAGGCACTGCTAATTACCCCACATATTTCATCACTCATGACATCTTCTATGACATCATTAATAATATGACTGCAACATTTGCAATTACATTTTTTCAAGTTTAAAAATGTATTGAAAGAACGATTATAATATACATGCGAAAGAAATATCACATAAGTAAAATCACAATGAAAGAATAACAATCTACATTGTGAAACAAATTACAATCTATGCTTAAGAAATGGGGAGGGAGGGAGTGGGAAAGAGGGGGGAGGAAGATCATAGCAAACAGCATGGGGAAGAATATTTCCTGAATTGTAATTCTAGTTCACCAACACAAACATTGTTAAATATACTGTAAAACATAAACTTTGAAATAGAATCCTTGAAAAGGAAAAAGGAGTAGTATCAGAAAATAGCCATGTGGAATTTGAGGTAAAAAGACAACAGAGAATTAATGGAGGTTTCCTGACTTCATCGGAGTGTTTTCTGTAGTTGAAGAAGCGGAGGCTAAATCCGTTAGGTAGGAGGATAAAGGAAGCCATAAAAGACCTCTTTTGATGCGTAAAGGTATAGGGGTGACATTGATTGTGTCCAATTTGTAGTGAAAACAAACAGCATTCCACTAGGCCTTGAAAGTAACTTTCTCAGCTTGTTCCCAATTAGAAGTGAATAAGTACAGGGCAATCACCAATAGCAGGTCAATTAATGAGGGGACAGGAGTTGGGTATATCCAAGCGGGTGATAAGGAGCCTAAAAAGATGTTGGAGATGGAAAAAGGATTTGGGTATTGAAGATTTATTAATTTGAGACCAGACTAAAAGCCAAAAACAGGAGAGAGAGGGGCAATCAAAAAGCATATGTTTTAAATCAGCTGAGGGACTTTTACATGACCAGCAGGCTGAGGAGAGATCTGTGGAAAAAGAGGCTAACTTCATTGGAGTGAAAAGAAGGCGTTTATAGATAAAATAGAGAGTCTGAGATGTATTAGCTGCTCTTGACGTTTTATGAATTTTTAACCAAAGTGTGTCCCAAAATGGAATAGACCAACATTCTACAACATCTTTTTCCCTGGCCAATTCAGACTTCCCCTTGAGCCTATCAGAGGAGAAAAATAAATTTCAATATAGAGAAGAGGCCGATGTATTAATGGACAAAAAAGGAAAGAGATTGGAACATCTGGGAGGAATATCGGGAGTAGATGGCAAGGAGAGAAGATACTGAGAGAGAGAAGGAAGGAGTAAGTCATATTGAGATTTACAGGAGGAGGGTAAAGAAAAATGTAATTGAAAGTATAAGAAAGAGAGAGGGAGATAATTAGATACCAGTTGTGAAATCCAGAGTAAACCTTTGAGTCTCCACGTTTTCCAAATAATGGTACGACCCTTAATTCATAATAAGTGATTATGCCAAATAGGTTTTTGATCTAATGAAGTTAAAGCAGGATACGAAGATGGAAGAAGAGGCTTTAATATTTTACATGTATGGGAGACCACTTGAGGACGAAAGGAAGAAATATTATTAGTAAAAGCAAGAGACTCATTAAAAAGGAAAGGAGCTAGAAAGTGTTTCTCAATGCTCAACCATAGAGGAGGATGGACACATTGGTCAAGAGAAAGCCACAGAGAGGATTGTCTCAGAGAAAAAGCATAATGATATGATTTAAAATCGGGAAATTTGAGCTCAACAGAGATTTTATCAGCTTTGAGAGTGGCAAGAGCTATTCGAGGAGATTTATTTTTCCAAAGGAATTTGGTTAATATAGAATCAATCTTTTTAAAGTAGAAATTCGGAATGTGAACCGGAATCATAGATAAAAAAAAGAGGATGAGTGGAGAGAGCATCGTCCAATTGACCCCACCAGGAGAGGAAAAGTGGATACCATCGGTCTATAGATGCAGACAAAAAATTGGAAATATTGTCGAATGTACTTTCAAATTTTCTGGAACAGTGGGAGAGAACCATAGACCTAAATATTTAATCTTAGAGGTCTTCCAGGAGAAGCCAGTAGAGATGAAATCTTGTTTGAGACATAAAATATTTAAAGGGAGAACTTCACACTTATCTGAATTAAGACGGTAACCAGATAACTGAGAGAAAGTATCAACTCGGGAAAGGAAAGCTGGAAGAGAAGTAGAGGGATTGGAACAATACAAAAGGAAATCATCAGCTTAGACAGACATTTTAACATGGGTAGTGGCGAGGTTAAAACCAGAAATGCTGTCATCTAACCTAATTTTCGTTAAAAAAGGTTCTAGGGCAATTATAAATAAAAGGGTGGATAGAGGACAACCTTGACGAACTCCTCTAAAAAGAGAGAAATATTCAGAGGATTTCCCATTAACAAAGATAGAGGCTTTAGGTCCAAAATATAATAAAGAAATGAGAGAGATCAATTTAGCAGGAAGACCAATTCATTTGTGTGCCTGGAACATAAAGTCCCATCCGATTCTTTCAAATGCTTTTTTAGCATCTAATGCTAGAGCAGCAATGGGATAATCAAGGGAAGAGGCCTTACTTAGAATATTAAAGAAAACCCTGGAATAATCTGAAGACAGACGACCTTTGACAAAGCCGGATTGTTCCGGGCCAATAATGGTAGGAAGAACCGGATCAATACGAAGAGCAAGCAATACTCAAGAACTTCTGCCCCATCTCTCTTCTTCCCTTCCTGGCTAAAGTCCTCGAGAAGACCGTCAACAAACAGCTAACTGCATTCCTCGAGGCAAACAACTCGCTCAACCCATCCCAGTCTGGATTTCGAGCTAACCACAGCACCGAGACAGCCCTCATCGCAGCCATCGATGACATCAGGACCCTGATGGACAATGGGGAGACAACCGCCGTCATCCTCCTACACCTCTCAGCCGCCTTTGACACCGTGAGTAGTGCGCTCTATAAATGCAGTGATTGATTGATTGATTGATTGAAGCATCTTTGCAAAAATCTTATAATCTAAATTACTAAGGAAATCGGACAGTAATTTTTACAAAAAGAGGGTTCCTTATTTTCTTTGGGAATTAAACAAATGACAGCTTCTTGAAAAGAACCTGAGGAGGAACCTCCATTTACAAAAAAACGTATAAAGCAATAAAAGATGGGGGAGTAATAAGGAGGCAAAGTGAGCGTAAAATTCCATAGTAAAACCATCGGGGCCAGGTGCTTTACCTCGTTTTAATTTGGAAACAGCATTTTTTATTTAAGGTAAGGTGATGTCCAATTCTAATAGGGCAAAATCTGTGTCATATGCAAGAGGGGGGTGAAGCGAGTGAAAGAAGGAAGAAAGTGCATCAGAGGATTGTTGTTGCTCCGGTGTGTACAAATTTTTATAGAAAGAAACAAATTAATTTAGAATATCATTATCCTTGAATAACGAATCACCGGCATTGTTACAAATGGAGTCAACTTTAGTCCGCTCCCGACGAATCTTGAAATAATTTGCAAGTAATTTGCCCATCTTATTTTGAGCTCCATAATAATGGGCACTGCTTCTTAAAAGATAAAACGATGCAGCTTCTGTAGAAGATTTATTAAAAGAGATTTTTGCTTCAATAAGATTTTTTAAGGCGACTTCAGAGTTCGAGCAGTAATAAGAGTATTCAAGGTGTTTAATTTTGGTTAACAACTGGTTTCTTTGGGCTTCAAAAAGTTTCTTTTTCTGTGAAACAAAATTTATGATAAAACCTGTGGCCGCTGCTTTAAAGTGTCCCAAACCAATACTGGAGAGGAATCTGGAGTAGAATTGATAGAAAAGAATTCAGACGCAAAAGAAGTGAATTGTCCTGTGACATTGGGATCTGATAATAATGAATTATTGAAACGCCATCTACCAGCATGAGGGGAAAAAGGAAGTAGATCAAAGTCTACAGAAACTGGGGCGTGGTCTGATATTAAGATGGAGCCAATCTCAGCATGTGAGACGAGTTGGGACAAAGGTTTACTAAAGAAAAGATAATCTATTCTAGATTGTCAGTTGTGAGGGGGAGAATAAAAAGTATATTCCTGAAGGTCTGATGTACAAAGTCTCCAAATGTCAGTTAAAGCATTACGATGTATAGTAGAGGTGAATTGTGAGTGCATTTTGGTATTGGAGAATTTTACAGAAGAAGGCCTGTCTAGAATAGGGTAGAGGATCTGGTTGCAGACACCTCCAAAAATAACATAATCATCATCAAACATGACAAGGGTATTTGATGTATAAGTAATTTAACAATTACCCTTAGGGTCATTCTCCTGATTTACTACTGAAAGGTGATGTTTTTTATGACATAGTATAGATAAGCCATATTTCTTTCCTAAGGCAGGAGAAGAGAAAACGTGTCCGACCCAACCGCTTTTTAGTTTAGCTGCTTCAGCATCTGATAAGTGAGTTTCTTGAATAAAAGCAATATCAGCATGTAATGCAGCTAAATGGGTTAACACACATTGTCTTTTTATCTGGTGATTAACTCCTTTAACATTCCAAGTTAAAACTCTAAATGAGAACTATTAAACAAACGTGCACAATTATTATAAAAGCATAAAAAGTAACATCTATCAAATAGAGAATAAACAATAACTATTAATATACAAATAGTAGAAAAATTCAAGATGCTATCATTAACAAGAAAAAGCATAAACCTTGTAAAAATAATTGAAGAGTGTCTATCAAGTAAAATATGAGCAAACAATATGCAAACAATATAGCATTTCAGAATCCTATTACATAGGGGAAAGAGAGTAGAGAAAAAAGTAAGTAAAATAGATTCAGGATTAGGTAGAAAAACAAGTTAAGGAGAAAAAGTGTAATGATAAGAAGAGAGTTGTACAATTTAGAAATAAAGGCAAAGGAAAAGAGAAAGGGACGAAACAAGGAAGAGAACAACTGAAAGAAAAGGAAACAAAGACCAAAGATATAATTCAATATTAACAGATGACAATGAAAAAAAACATCAAAGAGACATACCACAAGAAAACAGTGAGACTGGGGGTGGTGGTACCACATCAGGAAAGTAGCACACCGAAATAGAAAGACCACAGGGGCGTGCGCAGGAAGAGCGACCTCCAAGTGAACATGAAGAACAAACAGGTCAAAAGGTCACAAAACCGCATCTAAAGGGGGACCAAAAGAGATATGATTACCAATTAAAATCACAACAGAATTAAAATAAAATACAAGGTAGGGAATACAAAATACAGAATACGAAGAACATAACACAGAATACAAAGGGGAAGGACTACAGAAAAGACATCTTAAAGGTCATTGTAACGGAGCAAAGCTCCAATACATAGGGAATTTATGCACAGAATTTATGAGCGAGGGATTTCCATCGATTCATTTGTATACGAGTCAAGAAATTGCTGAAGCATAGCCTGGTTTTCATAATTTGTGGTCTTATTATTATAAGTCACTTTAAATAGGCATGGGTGGAATAAGTCATTGCAAGCATTCAAGGAGCGGAGGGCAGGCCTCATGTCTAAAAATTTCTTATGACGTTCAGCAGTACTTTTGGCGTAATCCTATGCAAAGAAGAGGTTGGAACCATTCCAATTGATTAGATCGGTATACTCCAGAAAGTACAGAATAACGCCTCTGAGTTTTACTGTAGAAGAAGAAGGAGTAGAAGTACGAGATGGTGGACCCAGACGATGTGCTCATTGGATGTTTAAAGCTGGAGAATTCAGAAGATCAAGAAGCATAGGTAAAAAAGACTGAAAAAAAGATATGGAATTTGATCCTTCAAGTCCCTCTGCAAGTCCATAAATGTGTAGGTTGTTATGTCTGTTTCAATTTTCCAAATTTTCCACCTGCTGCTTGAGATCCCGAATTTCTCTGTACATACTAGGAACTTGGTCAGAAAAACTTGAACTGAAGCGATAGTTTTCTCAAGATGATCAACTTTTTGCTCTGTATGCGAGCAGTTGTCTTCAAGACTGTGAAGGCGAGCGTTTGTGTCTGCCATGTAGGGTTTGAGTGAATGAATCTCCCCCATGTAGGGTTTGAGTGAGCCAATTTCTTCTAGTCGGAGCTCCATTGAGATAGAAGAGGTTGTATTAGTAGGAGAAGGAGGATTTGTTTTTACTCTCTTCCCTGGAGTAGAAGCAGACGAAGAAGGTAATTTAGAAGTTATTTTTGTGTTAGATCGAGAAGTATGAGGAGAGGAGCACTTTATGGAAGGAGCGTCATTAGCTGCGTCTTCCGAATTATCTTGTAAGACACTAAAGGGGTTAACATCCTCCAAGGACTTGCTGTACGCATTGGCTTGCTGAGAAGAGTTTTGATTATGGCGCAACATTGCCATTGAGGAGGTGAGAGATAAGTAAAATGTGTCAGAATGCACAGGCTAAAACCAAACGCTCTCAAGGCGCTAGTGGAAAATGCAGCAATAAGCTTGTTATGAATGGTAAATCTAAACCACAAAAAACAAACCCACTAATTCATTGCAGTAGAAAGGCTGATTCAAAGCTGTAATAACAGTGCCATTAAGCTCCAAATAGACAGTCTGGTAAAAGAGCAAAGTTGATAAATAAAGCAAATTATATAGGTGGCAACTATATAAGGCATTCTTTTTCCGTACGCTGATGTGTAAGATACCACACAGTATAAAAAAAACAAAATGGTGGTGAGGCACAACCTTAGGCAGAAAATATTGAGAAATTCACTAAGTAAGGAAAAAAAAAAAAGTACGTTCTTTGGGGACAGAACTTCACTGAAGATAAATAATCCACAAAGAAAGCATTTTTTGGAGGTATTCACGCCCTTTCAAAGAGTTGCGTGTGAAGGAGGATGTGCAGCACTTACCGGGGACGGCAGAAGTGGCAAAATGGCAGTCGCGGCTCAGACGCGATCCGTCAATGCCAAGAAAGCGATAAAAAGCATGCTGTCTCTCACCCCGGTCAGCAAATAAGATAGCATTGAAGGCAGCAGGCGTTCCGCGATTAGAGAGTGCAGATTAGAGGACCATGTAATCGTTAGAAGCACTCAGAAGTCTACCATCGAGACTACATCCCAGCCGAGCTCTCCAGGGAAGCGGCTCTATCTATCTATCTATCTATCTATCTATCTATCTATCTATCTATCTATCTATCTATCTATCTATCTATCTATCTATCTATCTATCTATCTATCTATCTATCTATCTATCTATCTATCTATCTATCTATCTATCTATCTATCTATCTATCTATCTATCTATCTATCTATCTATCTATCTATCTAATCTATCTATCTATCTATCTATCTATCTATCTATCTATCTATCTATCTATCTATCTATCTATCTATCTATCTATCTATCTATCTATCTATATATCTATCCATCTATCTATCTATCTATCTACCTATCTAAATAGGTATACCAAAACAACATCCTTTCATAGTCGCCTGTGGACAATAAAGCCGGGAGTCGCATCAGCAATTTGTTGGTGTGTCCCAGGGCGCACTTTGGCCATCCTCCCTCATGGACGCACATTGGAAGGTAACAACAATCCACCCCCCCAGCATCGACCGCCAGGGACTCTCTACGGGGGATTCTGGGATGTGTAGTTTCCCATAGCACAAGGGATGCTACACAGGTGTGCTGAGTGGAAGCACTGGGGGCGGTGCGAACTTGGAACAGCAGGTTTAAAGAGAGGTGGAACTTTGGCTAAGGTGCACACTTACCTGTGGAGGCTTTGGGCGCTGAAGACGGCAAAACATAGGCCAGAAATGCATCCGCCATGTGTTCACATTAAAAGCCTCCAAACGTTTCCCCAAGGGTCTTTGTTCTTCTTTACCTCGAAGAAGTTTCCTTGCATATTTATTTTGCATATTTATATTTATATATATATATATATATATATATATATATATATATATATATATACATTTGTATCAAAAGTGGATTTAACCGGTGAGATCTTATGGTCTATGTATATTAATATCTGGATTTAACCAGTGATGTTTTTCCGTCCTTTTGGTAATTACCATTAGATGTATAGACATTTAACTGTGGAAGTATGTTGTTTATTTCTATTAAGTCACATGACTCACCATGTCACCGTGAGGGGGTGGTCACAATGTGTAATTTGCATTTATAAAAGCATTGAGTTCGATGTACTTGTTGCAGCGTGAACAAGGGCATATCTTGCCAGAAACGCGTAGCTGCTTCCTGTTGTTCAATAAAAACAACTCTGCTGATGTGACGTGGTCCGTCTCCTTCCTGTTTGCTGGTGTGCTGCGTGGTTGCTGAAACACCGAGAGATCCAGAGGAGTCACGTGTTGTATATATATATATATATATATATATATATATATATATATATATATATATATATATATATATATATATGTGTGTGTGTGTGTGAAGTCCTAATCAATGTGCTCGTCCCCTAGTGCCCTCTCAGGTTAAAGGTGAAGCATGTCAGAGTTTCAGACATTAGACAGCATAGGAAGTGACCGTTGCAATTGTTTTTAACTTTGTGAACGGGAGGAGGGAATAAGGGATAGGAGTTTCTGAATCGAACACAATGTTAGTTAGCGATAGGTGACAAATAAAGGTACACATTGTTTTTTTTTTATTATTTGGGAAATTTCTGGATGGGTTTGCGATACTGGGAGGGTGTGTTGACAGACATAAAAACAATGCATTCTTTCCAGAACAATATGACCGTTGTGACCACCTGATCGACTAAACTAAGACTCGGTGAAAGTCTAGTTCCATCTGGAGAAAACCTGATAATGAAGCCTAGCAAATATGGGTGCTTTTAGCTTGTCGTCCTTTTTGCAAACACGCATCATCATATTCATTCACTAATATAGTCCTATGCCCTATCCGAGGTTCTTCGTTTTCAGAACCTTTGTTCAGGATGTGTAGAGGAGGAATCTTCATTATGAATGTAGCTGTTACCAGGAGGGTAGTTTATTTCTTCAATAAATCCCCCCCCCTCCTTCTCACTCCCTCTTGGGTAGCAGAGCTAGCCCACTCACTTGAGATGCAGGCTTTCATCAGTTATATTTTCATGTCCTAGGAGCAGTACAGGAGCCCAGCCAATTGATACCTGGAGGGTAATATGGTCCCTATGTTCAAGTGGTAGAAGTGGAAGCAGATACACCTCAGCCTTCTTTTTTCTGAGCCTTCACCAGGTCCCAAAGTGTTCTGATGAGCTGCACATTGGTTGCCTTCTTTATCGTGTGTTGTAGGTTAAGATTGTCGATATCTTCTGGCCCGATCCCCACAAAGCTCCCACCACCCATCCTGCATTTACAGCAGGTTCTGCCTTTCCATCTTACAAATTATCGCTTGCGCCCTCATTTCAACTTGCAGGATCTCCACCGTCCAGAGCTGCAGATCCCTTTCTTGGACCTGCTCCAGGCAAATCAGAATCCAGCTCTTCTGACAGTATTAGAACTGGTTCTCCTTTCTATTTAAAGCAAAGACGATGGTTTAAGAGGAGTCCATAGTTTAAAAGACTTCTCCCCCTGTGCCCCTTCCTGAAATAGCTTTGTCCCTGTGTCCATCTGTTCCTGTCTACTCTCAAATCCCCCATCCCAAGTGAAGTGGTCATTACTACTTCTGCAAAACTGCCTGCCTGGAGAGCTTGGAGAGCCCGCTCTATTTCCACACCTAACAGAGGGGAAAATTAGAAATTACTGCCCAAGAAGCAAATTACTGCCCAGAAGGGATGGGAAAAGGGCAGAACTGGTTATTACTGGTGGCATCTAGGCAGCACAAAGTAAGATTTTACAAGGCCATATTACCAATATAGGGCTAGATGTAGGTAGCTAAATACCTGTCAGTAACGGACGAAAATCAGTAATTATCCTGTTACCGACCGGTATTTAGCCTTACCTAATGTAGGATCTCTAGCGCGGCTGGAGTGTGTCCTGAGGCGGAAGCCGGGACTGTGTTTAATTTGTTTTTACTCGCCAAAAATTGCTGCTAAATACTGTCATACTGATTGTGTATATTTTAACTTGCCATAAATCTTTTAATTAACTTTGGAAATTGTGCATCTCGCAGGGCGCGAACTCGCGCTCCCGCCTCACCAGACCCGCCATATTGAGTGAGGGGGACGAGCTGGGCGAGCACTCTAGTGCTCTGCCCCGCCCGCCCCTACCTGCATAAAAACCTGCTAAGCCCCGCACTCACGTTGATCTCTAGCGCGGCTGGAGTGTGTCCTGAGGCGGAAGCCGGGACTGTGTTTAATTTGTTTTTACTCGCCAAAAATTGCTGCTAAATACTGTCATACTGATTGTGTATATTTTAACTTGCCATAAATCTTTTTAATTAACTTTGGAAATTGTGCATCTCGCAGGGCACGAACTCGCGTTCCCGCCTCACCAGACCCGCCATATTGAGTGAGGGGGACGAGCTGGGCGAGCACTCTAGTGCTCTGCCCCGCCCGCCCCTGCCTGCATAAAATGTCACCCAGACCCAGGGAGCGCAGCGGGCGCGCCGGGCGCAGCGGGCGCGCCGGGCACGCGCCGAAGCCGCGCCTAAGCCAAGCCCGTCTGCGCCCGTCCGCGACTGGACACGGCCAAGGGCCACCCCCCCTGTCCCGGCCACCTCTATAAAGTGGAGTCGCAATGAGCTTGTAAAACTTTCCACTATTGTTTGCAATCCTGGCCTCCATACTATACACGCAGGGGTGGAAACTGGCTGTAGACACTGTCAATTTCAATTTACTACGTCAATAGCCGAGACCCCAGGCTGTTCTACCGTGTCCTGCGGCTTACTCAATGTAAGATCTCTTCGACGCCATAAATTCGACATCCACGACCTATTAGTCGATAGACAACCGGACCTGATATTCCTTACCGAAACGTGGCTAGATGGTCAATCTGACCCCGACATCATCCAGGCATTACCGCAAGAATACCTAATGACAAGGTTGGACAGACCTGACGGCAGAGGTGGAGGCATAGCTATTGCATTTAAACAGCAACTCGCCTGCCAACTGGAACAAGTACACATGGCAGATTGCGAGGCCGGCGTCTTCACCATAAAAGTCAATGGGGGGACCACGTTGAAGGGTTATTTAATCTACCGCCCCCCAGGCCCCCTGGCAAGGTTTAAAAATAACTTAATAGAAAGTGTCACCGAGATGGCGTTGAGGAGAGATAAGTTCCTATTACTAGGGGACCTAAACATGCACTTAGAGGACCAGACGGACAAAGGAGCTATGGAGTTCTGTCAAGAACTCCAGGCCTTACAATTAGAGCTAAAGGGTCAGCTCCCTACTCATCAGCACAACCATCTGCTCGACCCAGTGTTTGCTAACTGGGAGGATGTCACAACGGTTCCCCCCGTGCCTCTCCCCTGGACCGATCATTTCCTGGTACCATTTGCAATCTCCCTTCCAAAACATAAGGTGATAGATCCCTTCCCCCTCAACTACCCCAGGCGTAATTGGGCCAGGTTCTCTCTACCTGACTTCAACGCAGCCCTTATGGCAGAGGGCCCCCCTGGAGGCGACGACGCGGATACGGCAAACAAACTGCTCCACGCTCGTATTACAGCGGCCCTTGACCTCACGGCCCCCCTGGGCCGTCCAAAGGTGGGTGGTCGCAAACAGAGAACGGCACCCTGGTTCAACGAGGAACTACGGAGTGCCAAGAAGAACTGTAAACGGGCAGAAAGGCAGTGGCGGTCAGCTTATGACAGCCTAGTAAGAGAAAAATACCTCACTAACAGACGGTTGTACCACAATCTAATTAAAAAAGTAAAATCGGACTACTATGCCGTTAGAATTATGGATGCTGAAAACTCAGCCAAGGAATTATTTTGTGTCTACAAATCCCTGGCTGTCCCCCAGTCCTCGACAGAACTAGAGGACCGATCAGTCACTGCATGCAATCGCATTGCTGAGTATTTCAGCGACAAAGTTTCCAAAATCTACTCTGCATTCCCTATCCAACCGGTGGCAGGAGGGGAGATTAAAATACATGATAGAGAGGCTGAGGGACAAAATTTGTTGCTCAAATTCTCCACTCCACCAGGAGAAGACCTGATCAAAATTTGTAAATCAGTAAAGTCAGGTTCCCCACGGGACCCATCATCTCCCAAACGGTTGGCCGATAGCTTGACGACACTTGAACCATACATCAGGCATCTGCTGGATGTCTCTTTTAACTCCAGCAGTTTGCCTATGGAATGGAAACAAGCTGTGGTGCTCCCCCTCCGCAAAAAGCCTAATATCAGCTTCGATAAGCTGGAGAATCTGCGTCCCATCTCCCTTCTACCCTACTTCTCCAAAGTGGCGGAGAAGGTGGCCAATTTGCAATTAATGCAATTTGTGGAGAACACGAGTCTCCTACACCCTACCCAGTTTGGATTCCGACCCCGACACTCAACGGAGTCGGCTCTTCTCATGGCAACCGAAACCATCAGGCAGGGTGTTGACGAGGGCCACACCATGGCCCTGATCCTACTAGACCTGAGCGCCGCGTTCGACACTGTAGGTCATTCCATCCTGCTACAGTGTCTGAACAATGGAGGGGTAGGAGGCGCAGCTCTAAAATGGATCCAGTCGTTTCTATCCGGACGTGGTTTCCGAGTCAGACTAGGTGACTGTTACTCAGAGCGAGTGGCACTCGATCAGGGGGTCCCGCGTAATCTTTACGTTGCGCCGGTCGCCACTATAGTGGAAAGTCACCGCCTGCGCATGGTATCGTACGCTGACGATACACAGCTCGTCATCTCCCTATCGCGAGCGCCCGGTCTGTCGGCAGACATCTTCAGAGCATGCATGCAAGATCTTGCTGCCTGGATGTCTGCCAACTGTCTCAAGCTCAACGGAGGCAAGACTGAGGTGCTGGTGGTGGGGGGAGACCAAGCGGCCTGGACATCAGAGTGGTGGCCACCCTGCCTAGGACCCACACCAATCCCATGCCAGGAGGCGAGGAATCTCGGTGTTTGGTTCGACTCCAAACTCACTTTCGGACCTCAGGTCAACCGTGTGATCGGTTCATGCTTTGGGACCCTCAAGACTCTCAGGAAGGTCTTGGAGTTCCTTCCCATCAAAGCCCGCCAAACACTTGTGCACGCCTTAGTCACCTCCAAAATGGACTATGGCAACCTGCTCTACTTGGGGACCCTCGAGAAGAACTTAAACCGTCTGCAGGTTTTACAAAATGCCGCAGCCCGGCTGGTCCTCAGACGGCCCAGAAGATCAGCCTCAAAATCCGCACTTCAAACACTTCACTGGCTCCCGGTGAGAAACAGGGTGAAATTCAAAGCACTCTGCACGTGTCACCGGATCATCTACGGTAGGGCACCCCTCCCCTTGCAAGACCTTCTGACACAATATGAGCCTGTGCGTTCCCTTAGATCATCTGGCACGCGTCGCCTGGTCATTCCAAAGGTGCCCAAAGCCAGGATGGGTGGCAGGTCCTTTAGGTACCTGGCAGCGTCCAGTTGGAATGAACTCCCTGTGGCGCTCCGCCTGGAACCCTCAGAGTACACCTTCAGAGCTAAACTGAAAACACTTCTCTACTCCCAATAGTGTTCCTTCCCCCAGCTCTCCAGCCTGCACTTGGATCTCAGTGCGGGGACACGCCGTCGGCGTCACCATGCGCTCTACAAATCTCCCTATTATTATTATTATTATTAGGAGGCAGGTTTTCAGTAAATTACTAAATCGTCAAAAGCTATGTAGGAGGCACTCATGTGATTGCATATTAACTTTAAGGATACTTTATTTACCACCAACTACAGGTTGGTGGTAAATACTGAAAACCTTACATTAAGCATTTTTTTGCTTTTTTCTCAGTGCCATGTGGCAGACATACATGCCCTTAGGGCATATATATGCACCACATGTGCACACATGCACGATTCAGGGGGCAACAGGGTGTCAATGTGACACCCTGCCACCCTTGAATATGCTCCCCCTATTACCGATTCGGTATTTACCGAATCGGTAATAGTGAATGGCTTCCTATTCATTCCTATGGGCCTTCACGCCCATAGGAATGAATGGGAAGGTGATTCCTTATTACCGAATCGGTATTACCAATTCGGTAATAAGGAATATTACTGAATCGGTAAATTTTACTGAATTATTACCTACATCACATTTACAGATTCTTAAATACCGAATCGGTAAAATTCGATATTTAAATATCGGTAAATTGTGATTACCTACATCTAGCCCATAGTTATCATCGCCACTGACCTCGAGTATGAAAAAATGTTGAAAAAAATGTGGTGTTTTCCTGACCGAGATTGTTAGAATGAACTTTTGATGACAACTGGACCTTGCTGTAAAAAATTCCCTTTTATCTACGAAGAAAAGAGACCTCTGTGGCTTTTCATTATAGAGAGATACTCTTGTTTAATATTTAGCATTTGCCATTCCTATGCATTAAGCACCGAGCCTTTAAGGTGACAAGGTACACATAGAGGTTACTTAGTTAATGTATAAAGGAGGTTTTCCTACATTTTACATAATTTTCCTTTGATGTGTTACTGCAGGAATTTAGGAGGCAGTTATTTCTTTATTATTTATTGATGCATTTTTATATAGTGCGGACATTACCCAAAGATGTTAGAGTGCTTTACTGTTGGAAGAACGACAACTCCACAAGGTAAGTAAAGTTCTTTGGGGCATATTAGCAAGGGCCATATCTCCGCTTTAGCAGCACTTTTTTCATCTCCCTATTAGCTAGCTGTCGCTAACAGCATTTGGCAACAGCTTTTAGGCAATAGCGACCGGTTTGGGGCCCACTTTGCATGTCAGCGATATTTATCGCTAATGACATGCAAAGTAGGCGTACCCAAACTGCAAGCGATTGAAAGCAGTCGCTAACACAGCTATCGCCAATTAGCAAGGCAGGGACAGCGTTAACAAAAATTAGATTAGATTAGCGCTATAATCTAACGCCTGCTAAAAACATGACTTACCTGTTTATCCAATGGGAGGTGGATCTTCAGGTTAAGTCCCAAATGGCGTTAATGCGTGAATATGGCTGGATTATATTACAATGGCTCGGACTTACATATTATAAGAGGAGGTAGGTGATGTAGGTAGTAGTGATGAAGTTAGGTTAGGTGAAACAGAAGTAGTGCAGTTAGTCTCAGCCTTGGGGAGGGTACATTATCTCGAGGGCAGGTTGGCTAAGAGGACAGCTGACCAAAATAGTAAAGAGTTACATATTCTAGTAAAACTACCTGAGAAACATTGTACCATGAGCAGTTTTTTTGAAAAGGTTGGAGACTCGAACAACTTAGCTTCTGTGTTTTGCGATGGTCTGGTGCCTCCTGAAAGCTTCAGTTTGCTGGCTAGGTTGCAAGGAGTGCATGTAGGCAAGGTCTTGTAGGTGGGGAGCCAGTGAAGAGTGCCAAGCATTGGTGAGATATGATTGCTTCTTTTTTGTTCACAGATGAAGCATGCAGCTGAATGTAGAACTGAGTTACAATAGTCGATTCTGGAGAGAACCAGCAATTGAGCAAGAGATTTCAGATCTTGTTGTGTAAAGTAGTGGCAGATTCCCCAATGAAGACATAGTTGATATTTCACATTCCTGTCCATGGTGCTGATATGAATTTGAAGGTGAGCCTTTTTTCCAGAGTGACTCCCAGAGGTTTGGCACTGTCAACGGTGATGGGTTTGCTTTTGATGATGTTGCGTGTATCCATCCCGGATATTACAGGCGTTGGTGAATGTGAAGAGAAAATGAGGAGGAATCCGGTTTTGAAAGGGTTCAGTTTTAGGTTGTGAGAAGTCTTCCAGTCTTAAACGGTGGCTAAGGTGTTTGCAAAATGTCATTTGTGGATGAGACCTTTAAGTAGAGCTGGGTGGGCTCTGCATACTGATGATAGAGGATCCCAGCCTCTCTTAGTAAGACTCCCAGAGGCTCGATATAGAGGTTGATCAGGGCCACAGTACCCTGAAGCCCACATGTGATGTTTAATAATTACACCACCTCCTGTGTCTTACCTAAAAGTTATATACATCATTAGGGATAGAGCACACACACTGTGAGATTGAGTACCACAGCACCCTGAGCCAATATGGCAAAAAGACTGTTGTAAAACCAGAAAGAAAAATAAATCTAAAAATAAATTACAAACAAAAAAAACAGAACAATTTCCTAGTAAGATACACATAAACAACTAGGATCACACTCATTCTGCGTATATTACAGCCAGGCCACAAAATCCTGTGGCACAACAGCACAACAACCACACCAATTTCCTGACATCTTCCCTTTTTTACAAACACAAATTGAACAGAATAGAACTATTGTGAGAGAGGATAAAAGATATCACAATCGCAAATACCCCACAAATATCTCTTACCCCAAAGATAGCTATTGGGTATCTTTCAAACTACGCACAATACATATTTAAAGTCAGGATATCTTTAATTTTCACTAATTTCCCAGGACTACCCGAAACTTTACCGCACTGCTCTCTTAGAGTTCCCGTCTGGACACTGGAATAGCCAGACAGACCTGCCAAGGGATAACCCTCCCAGATGACTCCACCGCTTCACAGCACATTCCATTTCCCCACCTGCCACAATGGTGAAGAAGTGATACGACACCTTCTGGGATTCCAGAGGAAGGCTTGTCTCGCACTGAAAGGAACTCTCTGTGCATGGGTGAACTTTCCACATCCCACCACAAAAAATAAGCCCTAGCTTGAGATATGAAGGACAGCAGAAGGCTTCTCACAGCAAAGGTTGTCAGATAGCAATACACCCTGAGAATTGAGAATGATGTAGGGGGGTCTACCTTTGTTTTCAGGCTGGGAGCACATTACTTTACTTTCGGTGACTATGTAGGGTGCGGGAACAGGGAACACAGCTAGAATGTGGAGAAATATGTTGAGTGCAACACACACATATATGCACTGCACCACTGTGACATTTTGAGATAATCTATGTGATTCTAGAGCTGGTTACTGCTGAATAATCTCCATTGAGCTCGGTACGAATCTTGATTTGTGTCTGATCTCGAAGGCGGAAGTACAGATAGAATTAAGCAGCACACACCACTTCCTTCAGGCAGCTGCTTCTACACCATTCCCCTTCCAGCAATCAAAGAATGAACCAAAGATCTACGTTGTCACCCAAGGTGCTCTACAATTGGCAGCCAGTCTGTCTATCTCATGTTTAGACACTACCTGCTGAGGAAATGTCTAGGACAAACATCCCTTAACTGGCAGTCTATCGATTAATGGCAAATATCTGCCACAGGGGACAATTCCAGATGCCCCAACATGCAAAATCTTGTAATCCCTTCTATCTCTCTCAACCTGAAAGTTTGCGCCACACCACATGAAGAACATTGACGTACAAAAATGGCCGGCCAGTTCTCCAAACAAAGAGCCTTCTGACACTGAGCTCCTAAATGAGAACCAAGAAACGTGTCAAGCTAAAAAATAGCTGGAATCTCCTACTTGAAATAGCAATGTATTTTGAAAGCCAGGTTCAAATGGCTCAACCCTATTTGAAGACAGTGGCAACTCAGTTATAAAGTGATCATTTGCCCTGATCAGAGCAAACCTCCTCATAAGAAATATCCAGTGTAACAAATAGGGCATGCGGTTATCCCTCTACACACATACCATCTGTCCGCAACTGAGGACATGCCCACATTCTGTCTGATTACCCATTTTAGCAATAATTAAGAAGTATAATGAAAAACATTCTGAAGAGTGTCACACCTACAGGTCGGAGGAGAAAACTGCACATCTTCTGAAAGATCTGACAAGAAAAGTGGCCTTCTTTCTCTTGAAAGTAGATAGAATTAGGAATGCCAGTATTTGAGCCAAGAGGTGGCACAACATTTTTTGACCTAGATTTTACTATCATTCACTCAACAGAGCCCTGTGTGAAAAATTGCAGGACTGCTCTGAGTGACAAGGAAAACTTGCTCAGATCCAGATTTAGCAAAAGTTGCAGGACTGATATCATTTCCCACTCTGTTAATAAAGAAAAGTTTTTTGTGTGATGTTAAGGCATAAAGACAATCTATCTGTGCTTTGTGTCAGATGTGTACTTGAGGAAAACCATCCAGTAGGAATTTCAAAAAGGTTTTGTGGTAAAGAAATTCTCGGGTGTCAGATGTTACCAGGATGACGTATTGATTTATAGTGAAACCATTCAGAAGCATGATAGCAGAGTAGTGAACGTTTTAGAGAGATTGCTTACGTCGCGACAAGTGTAGATTTGGGGTGCCTGAGGTTGATTATCTTGGTCACCACACATCTGACAGTGGCATCAAGCTGAAAAAAGAATTGGTCGACACCATAGCCAATTTGAAGGATCCATGTTCCAAGGAAGAGCTTGACTCGTTTTTTGGGCATGGCTGAGTTTTACAGCAAGTTTATTAAAAATGTTGCAGATAAAACGTCCCATCTCAGAAGCTTGTTATGCAAAAAGGCTGAATTTATGTGGGATGAGTTGTGCAAGGAGGGATTTGCAAGAGTAAAGATAGATCTCCAGGGTGCCCCTAATTTACAGGCTTTCAAACCAGGTGAATTAGTGTATATCATAACAGATGTGAGTAAGAAGGGATTGGGTGCTTTGTTGGTCCAACAGAGATTTGGTCACAAACATTTGGTAGCCTGTGCCTCAAGATGTCTAAGAAGTGCTGAATTAAACATACTCGGTCATCGAGAAAAGAGGCTCTTGCCATTTTTTGGGCATTGAACAAATTCAAGAAGTTTGTTGGGGTACTCCTTTCATTGTCAGGTCCGATCACAAGCTGCTGAAAGAAATTTTTGGGTAAAAAGGCTTGGATTCTATGTCTGCTAGAATTAGGAGATGGGTTATCTCTCTGCAGGAGTTTGACTTTGTCATGGAATACATCCCTGGGGCTACTAATGTTTCGGATGACTGTCTCTTGCATTTTGTTGGCAGTGTGGAGTCTGGGGATTTGAAGGCAGATGACGATGATATGGACGATTTTGAAGTGAAGGTGTGTGAAATCACTTTAGGAGCTATTAAAGTGGATGAGTGGAAGGATGAGTTAAAGAAAGATTCTGAAATGTTGAGAGTGATGGAACTGATACTACAGAACAAAGGAGACAAACTTGGGAAACCTTGGTCGTTGGAGTGTGATGAGTTAGCCATCAATAACAGGATGCTAACTAGAGGGACAAGGTTTTTTCCTCCGGAGAGTCTGAGGAACAACATTTTTCAAATGGCACACGAAGGGGACATGGGAATTTCTAAAACCAAGGAGCACATTAGATAAGATTTTTAGGAGGCTGGGTTGGATCACATGGTAGAACGTGTTGTGCATGATTGTATTCCTTGTTCTTTGAACGACAAGATACTCAAGCCAAGACAATCACCCATGGTATGTAGGAAATTACCCATGTGTTCTTGGGAAGAGGTAGCCATACATATTGTAGGTCCTCTTCATGGTGGACATCAAACACCATATTTAATTGTACTGCTAGATTTGTATTCTCGTTGGATTGAAGTGAGTTCTGTGCGTGACATCTCACTACACAATGTGTGATAAAGTTCTTGGATGCTATTTTCAAGAATGAGAGTTATCCTGGTTCTTTGTTTTCAGACAATGGTCTGCAATTTTGATTGCGTGAGATGGAGTTATATTTAGAAAATTGCGGAATCAAGCACAAAAAGACTTTCCTTTATCATCCTGAGACCAATGGAACCATTGAGAGGTTGAACAAAACCTTGAAAGGAGGAATACAGCTAGCAAGGGTTAAGAGTTTGAATTGGAGGGATGAGTTGCAAAATAGGATTACAGCCTACAGATTTACACCACACTCCTCAATGGGGAAGACCTCTTTTGAGTTATTCAAAGGTAGATCTCCCAATACCATGATGTGTCCTGGGGGATGATTCTGGACAAAGGACTTAAGGACAATGATATCGGTCAGTGGAGAGCAAAGGAGGTGGCTGTTCATCAAAAAAGGAAGGTCTATTTTGACTCTTGCAAATTGGCTAAGATAGCTGAATTCCGAGTTGGTGACACGGTTAACATCAAAGCACCTGTGGGATGTCAAAATTGATCTAAGCTCACTTGTGAAAAAAGTGTTGTGAAATTGTTCAAGAATGCTGTCAAAACTAATGATGATCAGCTCTGGAATCACAGCTGTATGGTTCGCGTAATACCAAAATATTGCAGTGTATGTGGGGCTGAATTTTCTACTGATGTTTCTTCTCGTTTGGGGTGTTTAGAACTCCTCTGAATAAGTGTCAGAGTGTCAGACCTTGCAGAAGCCCAGCTTTCCTTAATCATTTTGTGAGAGGTTAATTTTTTTTTTTAAAGGAAACCATAGTTAAAATGATATTTTTTTTGTTGGTTGGAAGAAGTTTGTGTTTTCTTTACTGAAATGTAAGTCAAATGTAAATGTATGTCAAGTGTAAAGGGGAAGAAGTGTGATGTTGCTTGGTTCCATGTTCCAATGTGGAGCCTCATGGTTACGGAGATTCTGGCTGGGTCAGTTGACTGGACTCTAGCATGGATGGGGTTTTGAATAAAGCTTCTCCTGTGAAACCTACTTATCTAGTGTTTCTTACTCATTACACACATTACATGGAAGAAAATCATACAATATTCTGCATGCCCTTTAACACATACAAAGCTTGATGAAACTATTTCAGAGGATTTGGCTGGTTGTGAAAACACATGATTTTCTGCGTTGCCCCCACCCCATTAAATCAACTATCACTAAATTATAGGCAGGCTGGAACTCCTCAGTACAAATTGGTGCAGAGCAAGAGGAAAATAGATTTGGAGTGCTAAAGTTTATCAGCCTTGTTTTTTGTTCCAATTTACCCCCACAAACAGACATCTGGCTCATCGCACACAAGCTGCCCCTGGAGCCCATTCATCCCGCCGTCTAGTTTCCCTTCTCCTTTTGCCTCTTTTTCTCCTTTCTTCCCCCCACTAATTACATTTTATTTGTTTTTGGTAATTAATTGCATGCTGTTTGAAATCTTTTTTTTTCATTTCATTTGAATGGCCGACTTCAAACAAGAAGAATAAAAAAATTAATGAATGAACAAATCCGACAGCCCACCTGCATCGCTGCGCCTCTGAGCTTCAGTGGCCTCTGTCCTATCGATTCTGACCTGGCGCACTGACCTCAACAAGTTCTTCTGTTTCTCTTAGCAACCATGCAAATTCCCCGAATCCGCGCCCTCCCTTTAACTCATGTACTCTGTAATTGCCTCAGAGCTTTGCTAACACTATAAACATTCTATACATTAATAATTAGATGACTTTTTTAGCTATATTTTCTTCTGGCGCTTAAATTTCAAGGCACGTTTGTTCGACGTGAGTTTCAAAGAGGATACCCAGATGACAACTTGTCATCCTTCTCTCTTCCTTACCTTTGTTAAAATGGGTCTGGAAAAGCTCCTTCCAGGGAGCACAAGTTTAATTAAATCACACCGTAGGAATATTAAAACATATGTATAATCTAGTAAAAAGACCAGTGGATGTGCAGGTCTCTGCAAATCACTTTACACACACATTGCGGCACAATTAAACCCTATAATAAGTAAGGTGGATAAAATAATGTGTGAGCTCTCTAAACAATCTAAGGCACTAGAGCACACACTGACAAAACCCCCCTCTGACCCATCTCAATCAACAGAGGAAGCCACAAATGACAACGCAAACACAAAGAGAGTGCTAAATAACAACTGTGTCAGCCACTCTCATCATGCTATTGTCCAGATACATGAGGCCCCCAAAACTGCTCAAAATCCTAAAGGGGGTACTAACGACAACTCTAGAGGGAGACACAATCAAGGTGCGAATAACACACAGAGGGAGAAACCCCCCCTACAACCACTAATGCAATGGAGACAGGAAGATCGCCCTCAGAGGGAAGGGAATTATACTCACTGTTATACAGACTCCGACCCCTTTTATAACACCAACAGTCACGCCCCACACATAGATTTACCCCCCGAGGCAAGTCCTTTTGTAATAATGTTTGCAGGGGTACCAGAAATTAAGCCAACGAGAGAGAATCACATTACCAATTGCTTCCCAAAATCTCCAAGTGGCTGAATATTCACAGACCCTTAAATAATGGGGAAAGAGGAGAGATAGCACACGTAAGAAGGGTAAACTGGATAGGGGGGAGAAACAAAGATATAAGAGGAGACTGTATAGTCGCAAACTTCACGGACACTAGTTTGGTTGAGTATATCCTGAAGAAGCCTAACAGGAATCAAACCAGTACTATCTGCGCACTCCCACTTGGGTATTTTTACCCAAGGACCCGGAATAATAATCGTATGGGTGATGAGGGAGGGTGGACGCTGGGTAGACCACAGCGTCCATATAGACCTAGACTAGTAAGCCACCCCGAACAGCCTTATTCCCCCCGAGATTATGCACAATGGAGAAACAGATTTGCCCCAATCCAATCACTAGAGGATATTGATTGACTTATACCCACAGAAAATAACTCTGTAGTAAGTTTGGCGACTAGTAGATGTCCAGGCCCAGAAACAGGGGGCGAACGAGGGAGTGAGGAGAGCACACTAACTGGGAGTTTAGACTCACTTCGGAGTCAGGGGGAAAACAAAATAAACATCATAGGCACTCCAAAAGCTGGGGAGGATAGGTTAATTGAAACCCATATAGCACGAGGCATAGAGAAGAGGGAGGGTTTGACCATCCTATCTTGGAATATCGCAGGGCTGGAAGCCAAATTAAAAAGTAAGGAGTGGCTAGAATTTATAAGGCGCTTCCATGTTATAGCACTCCAGGAAACTTGGGCACGGGATTCGGGCCCATGTCAATTGGAGGGCTATAAGTGTTTCTTTAGACTTGCCCAAGGGTCAAATTCGGGAAGGGCAAAAGGAGGCCTAGTATTATATGTAGACTTAGACCTGAAAGGTACTTGGTCATACCCAGACTGTCTGTCAGATAACATACAAACAGTTAGACTTCTACATCAGGGGGAGAGTCTACTGTTTGTAAATTTCTATAACTCTGGGCCGGTGGATGGGAACTTCCCAATCTTAGCAGAGCTGGAGAGCAGACTAAATGAGGAACTGGATCAAAGGACGAAGGGACCAGAACCAACTGTCCTGTTGATGGGGGATTTTAATTGTCACCTATGCCCCAAACTATTTCCTCTAACTCCCGATTGGTCAGCTTGTCCACTAGAAAAGGGCCCCCATTTTACACACAGTAAAGAGGGTACAACTCTGATGAAGCTACTAGACAATTTTGCCCTCACTCATGTTATGGATCTAACCGCACTCAGGGTAGGCGAATCCCCAACACCGACATTTAAGGGTAAAGGTGGGGGGTCCATAATAGATTATATAATGATTTCCGCGTGTGCTAGAGAACAGATTTTAAATACCAGGACAGAGTGGAGTCCCTTTAGTGATCATAACCCCATTCTAATAGAAATCAAAGGGAATGATTTAATTAGAAAAGACCCAGGGGTGATCCATCAAACAGAAATTCAACCAATAGACCAAGGGAGAAGCCTAAGATGGTCAGTGATTAATCCCCAAGAATTTTATGTCAAATTAGTAGATGAAGGGAAAGCCCAGATAGAGATTTGTTTAGATCACACAATAGAGGGGAGAGGAGTAGTAGAGGCGTTCGAATCCTTAACTAAAATTGTTGAGAGACTTAAAACAGAGTTTAAAAAAGACCCCAAGGGACAAGGTTGAAATCACCCGCTGCAGACAGAACTACAAAACCCAGGTAAAGACTAGGAAAAGGACTCTCCAAAAAGAAGTCTGGGCCGACCTAAGGGAGGCTGGTGAAAATAAGGACTATGCTCAGTTCTGGAAAATTATAAATAGACCATGTTTCCACGATTCAAGCTCCCCAGTCATCAGCTCAAATATTCTTCCGGAACAATGGATCGCTCATTTTAAATCCTTGTACAACCAACAGGAGGTAGATACTGGTGATGGAATATGGAGGGGCCCAAGGGCAGAACAATTTGAATTATCTTTGGATGAAGTACTCAAAGCAATCTTAGGGCTGACACGAAACAAAGCCCCTGGCCCGGACGGGACCCCCCCAGATCTATTTCTCAGCAACACTGAGCTATGGGCCCCAATGGTAACGAGAGTATTGAATGCAGCAATTAGATCGGGTCTGCCGAGATCATGGTCCACTGCGGTGATTGTCCCGATTTACAAGAAAGGCTGTAGGGACAGCCCGCAGTGCTACAGACCAATCTCGCTTATTGATGTCTCCGCCAAAGTACTTGGGAGGGCACTTCTCAACCGCCTAATAGAATGGACTGATACTCACAACATCTTGGTGGACACCCAGTATGGGTTCAGAACAGGCAGGTCAACTAGTGACCAATGCCTTAACCTTTACCTTCTTACCGCTAAGTACACTAAGGCGACGGATGGCACCATATACATGGGTTTTATGGACTTAGCAGCGGCTTTCGACAATGTTAACAGAGCCAAACTATGGTCACTCATGTCTAACCTGGGAATTGATCCGGATCTTATTAACATCTTGAGGGAGCTTCACTGGAACACCACTGCCAAGGTCTGCTACAGTGCGGGGGGGGGTGAGTACTGATCCCTTCCCGTGCTCGGGCGGGGTGAGGCAGGGGTGTATCTTGGCGCCATTCCTGTTCTCCCTTTATATAAATGGCCTGGAGAGCGCCCTGATAGCACTGAGAACTGACTGCCCAAAGGTGGGCTAGCGTCATCTGCCGGTACTTTTGTACGCCGATGACGCGGTCCTCCTAGCCCGAACGGCTGTTGGCCTGCAGCTCTTAATCAAGGGTTTCTCTGATTTCATGAGGAATTTGGACCTCTCCATCAATATGACAAAATCTTTTATCATGATAGAGGGGAAGAAACCACAGAAGAAATTTGTTTTCAAACTGGGGGATCATGTCTTGGACACTGTCAAAACATTTACATATTTGGGCCTTTTATTCGATGAGAAGTTAAAGTTCGCCCCTCTGATAGAGGAGAGGGCGAGGAGACTTGTCTCAGCTAATGGAGCCATACTAAACTTTGCCCGTCGAATGGGACGTTGGTCCCCAGAGCAGGTGATGACATTGTAAAGATCAGTCAGCATCTCAAAGACCACCTACGGTGCTGAAGTGTGGGGTTTCAGAGATGCAACACCAATACAAAGAGAGGAAGATAAATTCCTAAAAAAAATGCTAAAACTTCCACTGAGCATCCCCGCAGCAATAACACACGAAGAGCTGGGAACCACATATATATCCGACCTGATTAGACTGAGACCTATACTGGCCTGGCTCAAAATTTGGACAAATCCCAATGCGGAATTATCCAGACAGATCATCCAGGACTGCTTGACGAAAGAGAAATGGCTTCAAATTCCCTGGCTGAAATATGTTAAAGATACTTTGGGGGATATTGACGAACAAAGGCTATTTTTGGACCCCTCCTTGGTGGACATATACACCAGACACTCTGCACAAAGGCAATTGTTGGAAAAATTTGATGGTAGGAGGAGGGAGCTTGATTCTACTAAACCCTCGGCAGTTGCTCATTCGCTTGTATCTAATCAAGCAGGCATGGAACCGTACCTCTTTTTAATGTACAGTCAGCACAAGAGGTTTTTAATGACTCGTTTTAGGCTCAATTTGTTGCATCATATTTTAGCTTATCCATCTGGGTTCACTCAAACAATTGAGCAGAAGGGTGCCTGCGGCTGCGACAATAGGTCTCCGCAGGACACCCTTCATTTTGTATTATTGTGCTCTTTTTATAAAACACCGCGTCAAAGATTCTTAGTGGGTGTTTTAAAGGATTCAAATATTATCCATACCAAATCTGCTTTACTGTTTTTGCAAAGAGCCACTGAAATCCGAACTCTATTTGCTATCACAAGTTTTCTTAAAATTGCTTTTAAATTGAGAAACACAAGGGGCTGATGAAATTGGTGGGATTGGGAGGTACCTAAAATGTTATATGGGGTCTTGTATCATATTTGCACTTTGGGGTCTACTATGCACAAAAACCCTTTTAACTAGATGCTCTTTTTAAAGAAAAAAAATGTCATGTTGTTCAGAATGTTTTTTATGAGACTATGTATTATTATTACTATGTATTTTCATGATGGTTTTTAACCTTCAAAACAAATAAAAGAACTTTGAACTTTGAACACTTTACACACTAACAAATGAAAGAAAAGTAGTTTTCTTCTTGCATGCTGGAATGGGCCTTTGTTACCTTGCACCGCACATGCATTGAGATAATGTGCAAAAAAGAAGACGTTTCGTAAATTTGCTCCTTTGTGTCAGAAAATGACAATCTTTTCAGCTGAAACCTATCTGGAGCAGGACGGACGCACGACTAATTATGGACACAATTATTTTTTGTTAGTAGGTGATAACAACTCGAATGTTTATTATTCTGTTGGCTCCATTTTAACTGATGTGTTTATTGCAGCTTGTCACACTCTATCAGGTTATGTGTAATAAAGTACCGAAAGGGATTGTTGGTCCCTATAAAGTTTGTAGTTTGTAAATCAGCTGCTCAAGGTAAACATGTGACCAGTTAGTTTAGTATTTTCTTGTGCTATGGCATTTTGCATCACCTGAAGATGAAAAAGTCAATATCTTTGAAGATCCACGTACACATGGGTTCCTATAATGCAGCCTGGAATACACCACTATACGGATCACTTTTAAGTGGAACCTGTTGGTAGTGGAAGGCTGTTTCCAATGATATGAAGAGGTGCATAACACACCCCACAACAAGTGGCCACGATAAGCTGTTTGTCTTGACTGTAAACTCCTGTGAATATGAAATGCCAGTCTAAACACCTACTAATCATTAGTCCAATGCTTTCTGTTGAGAGCTAGGACAATTATTTCCCTTCTTCTTTCTTAAACTCCTCCCTCTTCTCTCTACATTCCCTGCATTCTTGCCCATTCCCCTCCATATTTTCAGCTCTTATGTCCTTGCTCATTTGCCTCACAACTGAACCCTTTCATTCTAGATTACCATTGAAATCCTCTCTCATGAAAATTGTTACTTTCCTTCCTAATATCATTGCTCCTTATCACATATATTTCCAACTGTGCCTTGTCTTCTGCCACTGTTATGCTCTGTCAGACACAGGCTGTTGTAAAGTCTGTTTCAAAAAGACCACTGCAGAGTCCCTTATCCACTAAAGATATTACTCCAAATTGCTGGACTCTAGAAGTCTTGCACTATTGGCCTTTCTTGCTTATCCTCGGCATTTTTGAATGATTTTACTTCCTGCACGCCTTTCCCGGCTACTACAGATTGGGGTGGCCGGCTTGGTTAATTAGCCTAATTTCTTACAAATACAAGATGGTTCTCATAACATTACATTTTTTTGGGGGATATTGCCTTTGGCAGTTCCCCAAGGCTCCTCCATGAGATTTACCCTTTTTGACTTCTATATCAAGTTCTTCGTGGGCCTGATCCAGGCCCACTGACGATACACAACTCTCGCTGAGTATCACTTCTCAATCAGATGGTTCTCATCTTCACACCAAACTACGTAACTTCCTGTCGATATCGCAATACTGGATAAAGGCTGACTACCTAGAACATGACAGGAACAAGACAAAGATCTCCATTTGTGAAGGATCTAGTTCTCTAAAGTCAAATGGGAAGAGAAAAAGCTCCTTGAAGTCTCCATTTGTGCCTCCCCTAATATTAATAATATAGCATGCAATTTTCATCATTTTTTACCAACAGCTATCTACGATAATGTTATCTTCATTCTTGGTAAAAATTGAATCTGTGAAAAAAAACTTCCAACTTTCCCATATATGTTTAAAAGAAACCTATTAAGCAAGCACTTATTTCTCCTTTCCTATATTACACTGATGCTATTTATTTAAGGTTCACGCTGCATATGGTTCACCAGTTAGTTTATTGAGAACATGGCCTCCCACCTCATTCTAGGCTACTCAGATTTCAGTGTCCCTGCTTAACCTTCACTGCCTTTCTTCACTGCAGAAATATCTTGTTCAACTTAGGTGCATTTGCCATAAATCCCTCCAAGGAGGTGAAGCCATGTGCTTCCAAACCTTTAAAATGCATTGCTTATGTCATCTTCAGACCGGTGAAGGTTAACCTACTGAATCTCACCTGCATTTTACGGGTTAGAATGAGTGAAAGAGCTAAATCAGGCCAAAATATGTACTTTCTTGTCTCCTCCTCTTTGTGTAATTCAGAATCATCCTCATTTTCATAAGACCTTGAGGACCCTGCCTTGTCACTGCAAGTACTCTTGCTTGATTTGGTTCTCTTGCTGTATTTTCCATTTCATACCACATGATACCACGCTGAGGTCATTGCATTGTGTTTTACAAACGTAATTGTATGTATTTATTTATTCAGTGTGATATAGCACGTTAACTGTATGTGTCAGACACAGGGAACATTGCAAAATGAATTACTTTAGTTGGGGCAGAAAAATCTTAACTAGCCGTTTGACTCCCCTCTACTTTTCTGGAGTTTTCTTTAACACAATCTATGATCTTATTCCTATGCCTAAATATAGCGTCACTTTAATCTTTGTTTTTTCTGGGAATTATATTCATACTTAGCATTCACACAATGCCCTCACTGTGCACAGCCTTTAGCAGTGTGCAGTGGTGAGTTGGCCACGGGGCCTGTCCTGTGTCAGGCCCTGCACCAGCCGCAGCAGCGGCCAACTGATGCAGATTCCCCTCCCCTCTGCCGCGCACAGCCTTCCACTGAGTCTCTGAATACTGTAACAGTTGCAACATTTTGTTCAAAGTTGTGGCCAGCCAGTCAGATCACTTGGCACTGCAATACTGAAATGATCAGTGAGAGATGAAGCTCCCACAGCCAAGTAGTAGGCCCTAATATTTTTATTTTTGTGTACTTCAGGACTCCCTCAGGAGTCCCACAGGACAAACCGTCCAGATAGGCCTATCTTTTTCTTAGCGTTAAGCCCTTCATACCCAACCAGAGCCCCTTTTTAAATGCTAATTTCTCAAAAATGGCTGAACAGATGTACAATAGATCACAAAAATCACTATTGCTCAGATATGAATTTACCTTAGATAAATGAAAAGACAAGAGGCGTTTGGCAAACAGGAACAAGTTGGTATAATTAAATG
This sequence comes from Lissotriton vulgaris, assembly GCF_964263255.1. Lineage (NCBI taxonomy): Eukaryota > Metazoa > Chordata > Amphibia > Caudata > Salamandridae > Lissotriton > Lissotriton vulgaris. The sequence goes on along the minus strand of NC_141690.1, from coordinate 253,450,707 downwards.
CTGCGGCTGGGAGAGCCTGGACAGAGTGCATCTGCTCAAAATCTCTCAACATACTAAGTTTTGGCCGCTGTTTTATACGGTTCATGAGGTATAATAAAACAATCTTTACATTAAAAAAGCTTCTCAATTGTACATCAATCAAGTGTGAGCATCTGATAATGACTAAGGTGGCTCTCGACCTTGGGAGAGCTAATCTGGACCAGTGTGTATGTGTCCAGATGTCTGGCATGAGGAGCCCGTGATCACTATGTGTGGTGTGCGTGTCATGTCCTGCTCGGTAGAGTGTATCTATCTGCATGTGGTATCAGGCTTTGTGGTATTTCTGGAGAACGCAAGCCTTATTGGGGCCAATTACCTGGGACTTGTTTGTGGTGCAATTATCAGTCTGTGGAATCGATCAGGGTTTTCCCTGTGTGGGCGTTTGCTTTTAGTTTATTGGGGACCTCACCTGTGGCCTGTTACTCGATAGTCTGGGTTGCAGGACCTGCTCTGACTCTGGCTTGATGGGGAGGTCACCTTGGGGGATTCCAATAGCAAGGACGTTAGTTCATTGGTAAACACTGATATAATTTTTTATCGACATTATCAACATAGCACCTACAGTAGTCATCTTGTACAATGACATTGTTCTTATTGGCTGCAATAATATTATTGTATGAGCATGGATTATGACATTGTTCTGACAGGGTTTTTGGCTCTATTTCGGAGTGATGAAGACTTTAAGCTTGCTCACATCCATAATCTGTAATCTTACCTTGTGTTGGCCCTTCTTTCCAGACCTAGAAGAGGATAGCTGCTTTATATGATGATAGATCCCTTATTCTTGACTCTAATCCATCTATTGCCTATTGGCTTTGACATAATTATGTGTCCTTTCATTATCCTGCCTATAGTAGAGGGTAGATCCTGTGGTCCTGACTTTATATTACAGATTGGTATGGTTTGTGTAGGTACTCTGACAGAGCTAAGGGTTATTTCATCCTTCTCAGGCCTACAAGGCCCAGAACTAGAGAGACTTCATTTTGCTTTCTATCCCTGCAGAGCTGAGATGCTTGCAGAGTAAAGGTAATGTTTATAGTTAAAGCTGTTGTTCACTTGGAGAGAACCGGTCTGGGCCAGCCCTTATCGGTAGGCTGTATTATTCTCTGTGTGGAAGACACCACAAAAGGCCGGCCGGCTGGGTGTGTGTCCTTGACGCGGAGTGGTGCAGGGATCTGATGGGCGGCGGGCTGATGGCTGGAACTTTCCATGAGGAAACAGCATTCCATATTAGTGAAGTGCAGAGGCGGAGTTAGTTAGTCGAGCTGGAGTTGCAGAAAGAGTTCGAGCTAGAAAGAGCTGAGCTGGATTTGCAGTGAGTTGAGCTGGAGTTGCAGAGTCAGTTGAGTTGGAGGAGCGGAGAGAGTTCGAGCTGGAAAGAGTTTGAGCTGGAAGCAGTTGAGTTGGATTGAAGCAGAGGAGAGGGGTGGAGTTGCAGAAGGAGTGGAGAATCAGAAAGAGTTTATGTTGAATTGGAGCAGAGGAGAGGAGTGGAGTTGCAGTAGGAGAAGAGACAGAAGATGCTTGGAACAGAGAGAAGACAGACAGACAGTCAGTGAGCTGGAACTGAAGGAAGCATTCAGAAGCAGTTACTTATCAGGAGGAGTTGTGAATAGCTGGAGTCTGAAGTAATGCCTTTTTGAAGAGACTGAAGTTATATCGTGGATTAATCTGTGGGAGCAGCTGGAGTGAATTGGACATTAGCACAGAGATAATCAAATAGAGTGAAGAAGCTAGTGGAGCGAACGATTATCAGAGCGGCAGAAACAATTAGACTGAAGTTGGAAGGTGGAGAGAGTTCGTGGAGGAGAGGAATCCAGTGCAGAGTGATCAGCGCAGATGTGTGTCCAAGAGTGCAGGAGAGGATCTAAGACAAGCTAAGGCACAGACGAGAGAGGAGCCCAGATGACAGCTAGAGCAAGACCCCACACTCCTCAGGTGATACCTTTCCTTATCTTTAAATAATAACCTTGTCCCTACTGTCGCAGGGTTTCCGTTCTCCCACAGAACTGTGCATAGAGATCTAGAACCTGGGTGAGTTAGGATGACCCAAAACTCACCTTTGTTTCAGAAATCCCCTTACCAAGATAGCTACAGTGTCTCATCGGTAGTAATAACTTACCAATGACTTAGACAATCCTGAACATGAACTTAGGGTACCTCAGATATCGTGGAACACATGAACACTCTTTCGTTATATAATCATTACAAACCGAAACTGGGAGGCAAAGAACACACGTGCAAGTTTGAAATGTTTATTTCTCAATGCAGCATTCTCAAACGCAGTATCTTGTATAATATCAACATGTATATTATAAAAATCAGTCAGCAGCATAGTCACTAATCCATATTAAGCAAAAGGTGATAGCATGTTATGATGCAAAAATCTATAGAATTCTGTATCACCTATATTTCGCGCACCCTATTCAGTATATTATATTATATCTAAGAAGGTCTCATCTGGGTTCTAGCAGCGCGGGCCCATACCTCTAATTCTCAGTAGGAGGAGATCACATCAACAGCTACCAGCTCTCTGCATGCGAAGCATCAAGTGTGTTTTTTCTTCTCTGTAACTCTATCTTAAACCCACGTAGAGCCCAATGTTGGCAGCAACATTATTTGTGTTATGTCTAACGTGGTGCGAGGATCAGGCCTTCAGCAACCTTGTGTTAGGTTATTCTTAGAGTGCGCAGTTCTCGGTGTGCAGACAGTTGTACCAAGTGTACCAAGCATGACTGATACCAGAGCAATAACATATTATTCTCAAATAAATCACATCTTTCGTCTAGGTTGAAAGCTATAATAACAATTAGGTGTCGTGTGCAAACTGAAGCAGAAAGAAAAATATGGCGTTTAAACATTTAATAAGCTCATGCTAACTTAACACAATATATAGAAACGTAGTAACCATATGACACTACTATATGTCTAATCCTTTTTCTTTCAGCGGTGTTCAGTCTATTTACAGTTTCTATTAGTTACATGTGGATGTGGTCAGATCTGTGTATGTGTCTATTCCCATTTTATTGTTATTGTAATAAAGATACCCCAGTTCTTAGTGAACCAGCATGTGCCTCGTATTCTTGTTCAATCAGGGTAACCTGTTCTTCTAGTCAGGCATTGTTTTCATGAACGGATGTAATTCCCGGTCAGGTAAGTAGTGACTGAGCAATGAGGGAGAGAGGGGCCCCTTGAGGAGGAGAATAGATAGTACATTATCTAATTTGGTAAACTGTTGTGTGCTATAATATTATTGTAGTAGTGACCCTTTAGTGAATAGTGAGAGAGACTTCCCAACATAGAGAGAGAGAGAGCTGAAGGTATTCATAGGAAAGTGATTGTCGTTGGTAAGCGGCGTTAATGAGAACACCAGGTGGGAGACTGGTGCATAGATCCGCCGGATTGTGGATCGGGCTGTGAGTTAGAGAACACTGGGGGGGACACCAGTGCTTAGGTCTGCCAGATTGTGGACCGGATTGTGAGGAAGAGAGCACTAGGGCTGCAGACCAGTGTGTAGGCACGTAGGATTGCGGAGGTGCCGAGCGAGCACTGACTGTGGTCAGTGTGTAATGGTAAATAATCAGAACTGCCCCAGGGTAGATTAGTCTGGACCCATGTGGTCGCGAGACTATGAGGTATGAGTGTGGTGTAGGGCATGGACGTCCTTAGTAATCAGTGAGTATTCCTAGTAATCCCTATAGATTTAGTGGTGTTTCTGATGATATGAGCTTGTATATTGCGAGTTCCCCATCCTCACGTAGGTACCCAGGTGCCTGGACAGATTGGTCCTTAGGAGGGAGGTGGTTACGTTTCGGCTGGGTTGGTGGTGCTCTGAGGAGCTGATCCCATCTGGTTCGAGAATCCGGTCGTCACATCTGGCGTCACGAACTGTTTACGTAGCTTGTGTGCGCTGTATTGTTTTTATCTTGTTGGTTGGCACTCGGCACGAAAATTGGCCTATGGGCTTGAACAGTTGGAGTGTAAGGAAATTGCAGTACATCATGGCATTTGACTTATGCAGGGTGGAAGAAATGCTTTTCATTTTGGTGTTTGAACTGTCAGGCTTGAAGGGTGACATTACATGAGGGAGCCAATTCCATCTTGGTGATGATACATTTGTATATATGTGTGTGAAAAATGCTTTTAAATTGCCCATTAAATTGCTTGCTGCATTTGCTTATGCTGTGCATTGTGAAATGTATTCAATGTAATATGACTTGTGGTGTTCCTTGTAAATAGCGCCATGTAAATATGGCTTGTGAGGAGCAAGTTCGCATTTTGACTTGCTGTGTTCCTTGTGAATTGCGCCTTGTATATATGCTTTGTGAAGAGCATGTCATTATTATGACTTGTTGACTTTCTTGTAAATATGGCTTGTGAATAGCGCCATGTAAATATGGCTTGTGAATAGCGCCATGTGGATATGGCTTGTACAGAGCATGCTATTGTTGCGGTAGGTAGGAGAGAGCTGGATCTCTTTCAAATGCTTGGGGAAATTGTTTGGTAGATGTGCGCGCGTGTTATGTGAAAACGTGGATTGATAAGTTCTTGAATTTCCCATGTACTGCAGACATTGGGGAATGATTGTGTTTGAGCTGCCAAAGGGTTAATATCTTGAATTGAGACGGCAGTATTTATTTCAACATGATGTTTAACATGCATGGTTATCTGAGCTGACACTAAAAGTCGGTGATTGTTTAGATGGATGGTGGTTTGATTTGACTTTTTCATTGGTTGCTGGGTCTGCCTATGTGCTTTGTCAGCTTGCTGACAGAATGGTAACATCTTGCATGGAGAACAGAAAGCAGTGTTCATTTAACATTCTCTTTGAAATGTGTCCACGAATTTGTGTGGATTTGCCTTGGAACACATGATTTAATGTGTCTGACTCGGAGGTCGGAAAGTTATAAATCAACCAGTCGGATTGTGATAAGGGTTTTCAGCTGTGGAGAATTAGTGCGTTAACGGTTGTGAAGAGAAGAAAATATAAAACAGACCCATCATGGAATGCGCTTTTAATTAGTGAAATGCAACCGTGTGCTTTTAAAAAAAAATGTGTTCTAGTAAATATACATTATTATTTTTCCAATGCAAGCTGCCCTTTAGAATAGCGTGTGACACTTAATCCACTCAGTTAGTAAAATGGCTATTTAAAAAAAATTATTTTGGCCCTTTTTAATAGGTAGAATAGAAAAGCTTGCACACTACATTATGAATTCTTGGTTATGCAATGCAAAATTACATGTTGCCCCTTGTTTAATTTGATGGTGTTTCACATGTTATTTTCAAAAAGAAAAATGAAATGTGTTTGCATGCAATGTTGTTCTAATTATTTTTTCCCTTTCAGCAAGTAGCAGTATTTCATGACAAATTTATTTTAAAATGCTAGCATGTGACTTAGTTACAAAAATTATGTCTTTATTAATTTGCTTTTTACCACGTTTAAATCTGCTTTAGTTAGTTAGAAAATAATGGTCAGTGCTTCTGCCCTGGGAAAGGCTGTATGTTTTCAGTTTGAAGGCATTTGTTTTGACCTTGACTGATATGAGCTCGGCATTTGTTCGCCGCTCATAATTTTGAAAGGGTGGAGGCCGTGGGTAACTTCTGAGAGCAGAGAGAGCCAGCTTGTTATTCTTGGCTATGTTACAATTTCTTTCCGCGGAGAAATGTTTATATAAGGGGGGGTCAAGTCGCTCTTCCTTGCTGTCGGCGCAGACAGCTTCATTGACTTCAGATAAGGGATGCTGGCACATGTAGAATAATTGGCAGACGCTTGGCCCTTGGAGTTAGATAAATACAGTAGGCCCAGTGAGCTTCCCTGACTAGACATTAGAGATGCTTAAACAGAATGGTTGGCAGTAGCTTTGCTCCTGCAATGAGATCAGCGTTTGACAGTGATTCAAAATTACATCGCACTGTAGCCCGGCTCCTGCTTATTATGATTGGACCGGATTCAAAACTCTGAGCGCTAACATCTTTCTGGAGGGAGGGGCTGTTTCTCAGACGAGTGAGGAGTAGCTAGGCCCCAGCCCTTCTGGCTGTGTATGACAAAATTAGATTTTGCCCAAACAAATTTAAAGAATATGATTTAAGTAGAATGTTTAAATCATTCCTTGGATTTAGAAGAATTCTTTTCATGAATTAGGAGGTTTCTTTCGAAAATAAAAAGCACTTGGGGTGTTTTTGTAAATGGAAAATGTGTTTTTGCAAGATTGATGATGCGTTTTTCTTGTTTCAGATGGCCTTATCGTGTGGGGGCCCTGGATGAGTGTCATTTTCTTATTTTGGAGTGCTGTGTTTTTTTGTTTTCTGTTTATTGTTTTCGGAATGATTGCCCCCAAAACCCCCCAAACCCCCGAGGCTGAATCCAGGATTAGAAGCAGACGTACCAGGCTGAATCCAGGATTAGAAGCAGACGTACCAGGCTGACCAGACTGGAGGATGTGCGTCCTTGGCACCGGATACAGATGAAGATGGAGAATCATGGCCTTTGCAAATACACTTTTTCTAAGAAGAGACCAACTATAAATTGACAGTTGACTGCCTCAGCAGTCAGGCTTAACTTCACGATACTCAATTTTTGAAAAAGATTTCATTGACCTCAAAGTAATTCCTTGGCCTGCATTCTTGAGCCTTGCATTTTTTCCCATGTTCCTATTTCAGATGGACATTATGCCACTTTTGCAGTTACCATATACAGGCCCCACTTACAAAAAAATCTCAGTCCTGTTCATGGTTTTGATGTTTATGCAGTGCCACATTTATACAATGATTCATATATATTTTGCTTTTAGTATGCTACGCTATTTCATTATTGATACACGTGTTTATCTTTCACCTATATCATAGTTTCCCTGTTTTCTGCAAAACAGTCTTGCCAATGGAAGAGAAAGCAGTGTTTTAAATGATGGTGCACACATGTGTTCCACAGCATGATACAGTGAGGAACTAGATGCAAACTGTTTCCTGATTTCGATGATTTGTGACCTTTACCTATTGCCTTTGGCATGGTTCAAATTTATCTTTTAGAACAATGTATACACCACATTTAGATAATTTTCTTTGACTTATTGCCAGGGGCGGTGGGTGACATTTGAAAGTGGTGGGGCGCAAATTTATTTGCACCGTAGCGAGCGAGCGCAGCGAGCGAGCCTGAACCCCTAAAGGGGGGTTTGGGGGGATAATCCCCCCCAAGAAAATTTTGAAAAAAAAGAAGAAAAATCGTGTATTTTCAAGCAAATTTGAGAAAGCAGGAAGGTTAATAAAGCAATTGTGAAAGTACAGTTATTACATTAATAGATGGCATAACATAGGTAGCTGCTTATTCAGTATAACCACAGAGCTTCTTACATTTCGTCCTATTACGCTCAGGTGCTGAATTCAGACTATAAGACTTTCATGAAAATCTCAGCTCTAAGAGTAGAAGAGGTTGCACAGCAGTTGGGAAACAGCCTTCACAAAGCATTAGGAAAATGACAGGCAATTACTTGAAAGCAATGCATCAAGTAGTAACTTAAAGCAATGCATCCAGCAAAACAGTGCATGCAGTCAACCATACAAAAGTAAACTAAAGCAAGTGTGAACCTGTGAACCTTCACTTTGAAAGCAGGGTGCTAGTCAACAGGCCAGTCACATACATTTAAACTGAAGAAGAGTACACTTCAGCATGCAGGCACCAACATAAAAGCACCAAGCAAGTCAAACAGTTTAATGAAAGAAAAATGAAAGCAATACATCCAGCAAACTAGACAGTGACTCAAAAAGTAAACTGAAGCAAGTGCACCCTGAAAGGAATGTGCAGTCATAAGTCAGACATTCACATAAAAGCAACTTACCAAGACACCCAATCAATTACATGGGAAAAACTTGAGCCAATGCACCCAGAAAACCAGACCAGCACACCAAAGCATCCCACCCCTGATTGGATGGCAGCTGTGCTCTTAGGGTCACCCCTCAGTTTTTTGGCAGGGTTGAGCACCCCCCAGTTTTATGCCCTCTGCGTCTGAAGGGGAGATAGGCAAAAGGGGTCATAATGGGACATCTGGCACAGCCACTTTGTAATCGAGGTCACCCACCCAGCTCAAGACTGAGCTACAGGCTGATCTTAAATCTTTAAACAACCACAAGGGTCTCCAGCTAGTTGGTTCTTGAGCCAAAAGAGTCCTCAGCTCACTGGGAGTCTTTACATCGTGCCTGAGATGACATGACAATGTCCCTTAATCCGGAGCAACTGTGGGGACTGGTCTGGGTCTGGATCTGACTTGGTACGAGCAGGATACAAAAAGTAACGGGTAGGTGGCCTATGAGCTGTGTTAAATCACTCGTTAAATTTTAGGCAAAATGTTTAGTTTGACTTTTAAGGTGGACGGATTTCATGAGTACACTTCTGAAAAGCTTGATCAAAAGTCCTATTGCCCTTCAAGAATCTAGTCTTAGCCTTGATCAGAAGCCCCTTCCTGAAGTTTCTGGATGACATCACCCAAAGAATTTACCAAGGCAATCCAAGAGTGATATTAGGTAATAATTCACATGATCAAAGACAACACCTTTATTGCACCTTGAGACAAATTTCCCATCTTTTAAAAGTGTCCTATCAGCACTGAACTATCTACTGGCTCTCATACCACAGACCAGCATCAATGGTTTCAGGCCTTGACGCAAGGACTAGCAGTCTGTCATCCTACAGTGAAGCTTTGCGAGATGCAATTTCACAGCTTCACACCTTTCTTTAGCACTGCCATCGCCTATCCACTCTGCAAGCACCAGCAGATGCTCATGTTCCTGCATTCCCTGCTGGACAGTCGGCATCTTACCTATGGGAGTTGGGATTGCTCATAAGCATCAACAGGATGTGCAATCCTCTTGGGCCCATGCCTCACTTCACTTTTGTGAGTTAGAGATGGACTCTATTTGGGATCTCCCCTGGGTTCCTCTAGGGCTGCACCAAGCTAGGCACCAACCTAAGTGTGTCCAGAGGCCTGTTAAATATTCACAAACATATATGTCCATGATCCATGAGTGCAGACTAGGAACAATTGTAAAACAATTGAAGATCCATTGTGGAGTTCAAATTTGAGTTATTGTGCCCTGGCTGGGCTCACAGTTTTAAAATTAGTGCAATGACAAGTGACAGGGAAATGTGATTTGACATGTAGGAAATCTACTTCCATATACCAGCAAAGTCACTCCTAACTGTTTTAAGTCCACAGGCATGGGTACCCAATATATAAATACTAGATATATTAAATATCAAGGAAACATTTTTCCCCACAGTCAACAGCTACACAAGGCCCTTTGCCACGCTGTAGTCAAAAACAAATTTTTCATTACCAAGCCCCACTGTAAATTAACACTTAATGGCATAACAAATCATACAAGAAAACGAATAGAGAAATACTTCAAAGTTCTTTTTTACCGCTTATTAATTTTCAATTCATTGAAGAAAGTACATTTTTGTAAGTATAGTGGAACTCAAAATGTGAAAAACTGTACTTTATGCTGGCTGTCAAGGAACAAACTGGATTTTGTCAATCGCGACCACATAACAGGGAGGAATTATCTGGAGTGCGATTAAACAAATGGAAACACTGCTACAACACATCTACTTTTTGAACTGTACATCACAGTGGGGTTCTCATGCAATGAAACCTGTTCATACAGTCGACTAAGACTTTCCGGTTGTACCAGCTGGAGGGAAAAGCAGGTTTATCACAGAGGCAGGGTACCTCATTTCATCAGAGTTGTGTAAGGAAACTCAAGGCTTTTGCAGAGCTCCTTTAGGCCTCCCTTCTCTGAAGGAGGTCCAGCTTACAACTTAAGACCAGTCCATGGACGATCTGGAGAGATGGAGAGAGACCCAGTGTCTGGAAGCCTGTCCTAAAGATCCAAGGGCTGTATGAAACACCACAAGTGACTTTCCCACTAAAAGGGAGCGTGTGTGAATTAGTCCATATTTTCACCTCTAGAGGACTAGCTTTATAATACAAGGTTGTCTTGAGATCACTAAGGATCTGGTGTTTAATTATATAACTAACGCAATCGTCCCTATTAAAAAGTGATTAAACATTTGTTTGTTTGAATTTACTCAAGGATTAAAAAAATCCATAAATATGAACCATCATTAAATAACAAGGTGCAGTGAGGTGAACAAGTGTGCTCGGTGCTCAGGCAAAGTGTGACACACATGTAATGTACAACAATATCGGTGTATCACTAATTAAGAACTAATGACCCTCAACAAACAATAATAAATTATAACAGAGGAGGTCCTCGTCTAAAAATTAACAACCTATAAAGGCTTACTTTGCCGGAAAGTAGTCTTCAACCAAGAGATTAAGGGGTATAATTATCAAGGGCTTTGTGCCACCTTTGAACATGCAGGTGGGGCAGGGCAATGCAAAACCTATAATGAAATGTTCCAAGCCATTTAAGGCCACCTGACATGGCCCTGTTTGGCTTGATAAATCTGGAGTAATCAAAGACAGCGCAAGTCGGAGACATGCATTACTCTGCCACAGGGAGGTGTTGCATGGGTGTAGCGTGGGTGTACCCATGCATCCACCAATGGCTTTTGAAGCATTCCCACATTTACCAATATTGATAGACCTGGGAATCTGTCACAATGCTATGCCTTTCCATCGGAGGCCTACCAAGGAGAAATATCTTTCTTTCTCCTCTTTCTATGAATGTTGGAGCACATGTATAAAGAGGATAGGTGCCTCCGAATCAATCCTGCCTGTATCACAGACACCGCTGCACAATGGTGCAAGGGTGCCTGCGTTGTCACTAGGCAGCAGTTTGTTACATATGTCGTATTCTTGCCCTCTCCCTTTCACGCAGTGCAGAAAGGTGTCTTCCTGTGTTGCATGAAATAATTATAAAGATGGCCCTAAATGCTCCAACACAAAAAAAACTCCAACCACAGGTTGTAACTTCGGCTACACTTTTTTCCTGTTTTTTCAGAGTAGAGCAAAGTTTCAGCTGAACAATTTGAATAGAGGTCTGTAGCATAAGATAATTTTAGTTATTTAAAGTACAAGTTCAGTGCCAATGGCTTTGAATCATTCAAGTCACTGAAAGTAGTTTTATCCAGGCACGTGCCGATTATGAATTTGAAGGCTGAGCTGATGATTTGATGACGAATCCGAAGTCCTAATTATTTATAACACCAAGTCTCTGGCAGTAGCAACAAACAGGCTTACTTGTATTTTATCTGATTGTATATTGATTAAATGACCTCGATTACAAGTTAATCAGAGTGGAATTCCCATGCAGAATGCCTCTCCTTTAAATCATTTATGGGCTGTTTTCCCACACCTGGGAACAATGAACCTGATTTTGCCATAGGGATTATTTGTCAGATAAAATCACATTGGGAATAGACTGTGATGCAGCCTGACCCGATTCCCAGGACCCTCCCCAACCCCCCCCCCAAGCACAAGAGGCTTGCTAAGCAGTGTCCTCTTCTTTCCTCTCCCACAATACCCCCCCTCCCCCCAGCCTAGCCCCCACCACACGGGTTCACGTTTAGTAGCTCAATGTGAGTGCTAATGGCAAAACCAGGTCTGCACAGTTTGTCTCCATTCTGAGGGGATTCATGATGTGATGTTACCATGCATTACTGATGTTTACATGTGCGGGGGTTCTACTCCGACAGGATCGTATATCACTTATCCAGGGCCTTAACGGTGAAAATCGGTTAAATAAGATTTAGATGAAATTGAAATGTGACCAACACTCTCCCTGGGGTCAGGCACTAATGCCTGGGCTGATCAAGGGCCACCTCGACCTGGGCCAGCTGGCTTGGACTGGCGCTAAACCCCCCAACACCAACCAACCTTCCTCTGGTACCTGAGAGAGTGTGTCCCTCTTAGGAAGATCCTTCTTTCACTCATTGTTGAAAGGAGGACCTTCTTTTTACAACAGTTTTGGGTTAGCTGGAAAGAGTGCAAATTCTTTTGTAATGGTGTTTACTGGGAGATGTATTGTAGGGAATGCGTATACCTTGCTTTTCTTTGAGGGAGGGAGGAAGCTATCGAGAGCAGGGAGATGGCAGGACAGTGGGCAAGCACCCCAGGGCTCGCATCTACTGAAGACTTCACAGCTCCTGCTCACTCTCTATGCGCTCTTGAACTTCCCATCAGGTTCATCTGAGCTATGTCTAATTAATCACGCGATAGGCGCATTTTAGCTGGAGCGATAACTGCTGTCAGTGCCTCAGACTGTCAGACCAATGTAATCTGAGAAACAGCTCTGCTATCCAAAGCCTCAGCCTGTGAAATATTCTCCTGTCCAAGGTCTGATCTTGTAAATTCGGTGTTACCCTGTAGCTCTGCTCTCTGATGCCTGAACCCATATGTCCCGTCCAGACCTTGAGATACGGATCGCTTGTTTCTCCGTAGGCAGCTTTCTGTAGAGCGTAAGAGATACACCTCCTGTTTGGAACCACAGACTCTGTACTCCGATGGACTTTGAGGGGCAGTTCTGTGAATTGCTGCCTCAACCTGTAACGTTTGTGAAAGGTGCACTATTACTCTGGTGTCTAAAAGCAGAGCTATAGAATTGGCAGAACGAGAGATAGCTCTGTTGTTTGGTGGGCAGGCAAGAGCATTGCGGAATCTGGGAGACAGCTCTGCTGTCAGAAACAGAGCCTGTTGGTGTGAGGATTCCGTGGAACGTTTCTGCCCTGTGAGGTCTGAATCCGTACTTACTGCATGCAAGGCGATATTTCTTAAAACGTTTCTGGCGGTTAAAGGCGAGTATTCTCTTAAATGTTGGTCTTTCAAGAAAACCGTCCTGAAAACTCGCGTTAATAATCTTTGGTTTGCCCCTGACATTTTTTAAGGTGTTTTACGTGGTACCCCGCACATAATGCTGTATGTGCCTTACTCTGCCCATTGCTGTGATACATCCAGTTTTGACAATGCTTTTTTCTTACACTCTTTTGAAATGTTGGACTGCTGAGAAAGTTTCCGTGGGTTTTACTTTCCGAGTCAATCTGAAAAGATGAGCTCACAATGGACCTTTTTTACTCGGAGAGGCGAGTGATATTTTATATGTTTGTGTTTCATGTCTTTTATTTATTAAGACGGGACCAGGATTCTTTACGTGGGCAGGCTACCGAAAACCACAAATTTAGTCAACAGTATAACAACAAGGCGTGGGAGGGAGAAATGAGACTTTCCTCGTTGTTCATGCACTTGAATGAAGACAACCATCTGTCCTTCGACCCATTCACATCATAGTCAGTTGCCCTGGCAATGGGCACGTCGAGATGGCTATAACATTTTGAACTTCAGTGCATTTTATTATGGTTAAAGGCAGCGAAGAAAACAACACAGAGGATATCGGCTACATGTGGAAAGTAATTCACGTTTCAAGGCGCAAATGAAGTAGTCCACGCTCAGATTCTCTCTCAGAAATCGCTCAGCAAACACACTCCGTTGCCTAATGACGAGTTTTCTCTTACCAGCCTCTTCTCACTTCCAGACTGTCCTCTCCAGATTCGTGCCAGCAGAGAATGCTCTTCGGGCGTGCCTCGGAGCGGCACTCTCGCATTACTACCAGCAAGACTTTGAAGTCTCTTGTTCAGTGTGCATGACACGGAGTGGCCAAACCTGAAATATCCGAGCGTTTCATCGTTGCTGCCTCTTCGTGTTACTTTTAGCAAGTTGTTGTACTGCTTCTGCAATTCCGAGTGCGGAATGATTTAGTGAAGTTACTTCGTCACGCGTGCACTTGTAAATAACGATCCCTTATATTCCTCAAGAAACTGCGATGCTTCTGGTGCACTAGTCTCCACCATATCCTCAGTCTCGAATGCCGGGCCACGAGCGGCATCCAATTAGATGCTGCGCCGGTGGACAAGCCAATCGGATTACTAGGGGGGGGCACTTTTGCTGCTCGCCCTGTCGCCCTTAGGAAACCCGGGCTGTGGCAGCAAACGAGCACCCCTGGGTCCCACTGGGGAACTTACAGTGCGCATGCTTGAGAAAGTTATCAACTTTCTCAAGCATGCGCACTGTAAGTTCCTCAGCGGGACTGCGCACTACGGTCTGCTGCAGCCTGAGTGTGCTGTCACTCAAGCTGCAGCAGGCCACCCCCCCTGCGCAATTCAGCGCAATGTATTTTATTTTCAGAGTCTTCCAGAGATACGGCCGGCGGCCGCGATGCGGGTCCATGGTGGCTGGTGGGGCTACGCCCCTACGCCCCAATGGACGCACCGCTGCTGCTTATTGCTTGATATGTATAGTGCTACACCAGCTATTCTGTAGGAATGGGGTTATCCTTATTTTCCTGTTATTACACTTTCACTTTGATTCATCAACTCTTATTTAGAACAGTGGGATTAGTTCCAAGGGTGGTCACCCTAGACTTTAAGTTGTCCTGGGAGGTGTGTCTTTTAGTCAGGTTATGTCCTACATCTATTAGTAATGTTTGCCTAGACTTTGAGGCCCCTTTGTCATGTTTATTTGTCAGATTTTACAAAATCCTTTCTTAAGTTGACCGAAGTAGGTAGGCCTCATTTAGGCCCCTTATTGTTTTTATTTCACAAACATGGCCCTTCACCAATAGATGTTATGAGTTATCATTAAAAGTTGAGGCACATTTAGTTCTTAAGTTGACCAAAGTAGGTAGGCCTCATTTAAGACCTCCTTGTTGTTTTTATTTCACAAACATATCCCTACATCAATAGATTTCATCAGTTATCACTAGAAGTTGAGGCACAATTAGTTTGAGGGTGCTTTGGTTAGTTTCTGTTGTTATCAGATCAATTTTAGTTACATTTCAGCATTCAGGTCGAGGGTGCTTTGATTTGTTTTCAGTTGGTTGTTAGATTTGTATTACCTACATCGAGTTTTAGGTGGAATTTCCTTAAGTTGTCATTTATTTTAGAGAGTCTTTTGGTTTTTGGTTTTGTTGATAGATTATGTTGATGTTTGTTTATTTTTTTGTTGTTGTTTATGGATGTTCGCAAGATAAAGTCTAGGGTGGAATGTTCTGACAGGGTTTTTGGCTCTATTTTGGAGTGATGATGACTTTAAGCTTGCTCACATCCATAATCTGTATTCTTACCTTGTGTTGGCCCTTTTAAGCCCTTTTTTCCAGACCTAGAAGAGGATAGCTGCTTTATATGATGATAGATCCCTAATTCTTGACTCTAATCCATCTATTGCCTATTGGCTTTGACATAATTATGTGTCCTTTCATTATCCTGCCTATAGTAGAGGGTGGGTCCTGACTTTATATTACAGATTGGTATGGTATGTGTAGGTACTCTGACAGAGCTAAGGGTTATTTCATCCTTCTCAGGCCTACAAGGCCCAGAACTAGAGAGCCTCCATTTTGCTTTCTATCCCTGCAGAGCTGAGATGCTTGCAGAGTAAAGGTAATGTTTATAGTTAAAGCTGTTGTTCACTTGGAGAGAACCGGTCTGGGCCAGCCCTTATCGGTAGGCTGTATTATTCTCTGTGTGAAAGACACCACAAAAGGCCGGCCGGCTGGGTGTGTGTCCTTGACGCGGAGTGGTGCAGGGATCTGATGGGCGGCGGGCTGATGGCTGGAACTTTCCATGAGGAAACAGCATTCCATATTAGTGAAGTGCAGAGGCGGAGTTAGTTAGTCGAGCTGGAGTTGCAGAAAGAGTTCGAGCTAGAAAGAGCTGAGCTGGAGTTGCAGTGAGTTGAGCTGGAGTTGCAGAGTCAGTTGAGTTGGAGGAGCAGAGAGAGTTCGAGCTGGAAAGAGTTTGAGCTGGAAGCAGTTGAGTTGGATTGAAGCAGAGGAGAGGGGTGGAGTTGCAGAAGGAGTGGAGAATCAGAAAGAGTTTATGTTGAATTGGAGCAGAGGAGAGGAGTGGAGTTGCAGGAGGAGAAGAGACAGAAGATGCTTGGAACAGAGAGAAGACATACAGACATTCAGTGAACTGGAACTGAAGGAAGCAGTCAGAAGCAGTTACTTATCAGGAGGAGTTGTGAATAGCTGGAGTCTGAAGTAATGCCTTTTGGAAGAGACTGAAGTTATATCGTGGATTAATCTGTGGGAGCAGCTGGAGTGAATTGGACATTAGCACAGAGACAATCAAATAGAGTGAAGAAGCTAGTGGAGCGAACGATTATCAGAGCGGCAGAAACAATTAGACTGAAGTTGGAAGGTGGAGAGAGTTTGTGGGGGAGAGGAATCCAGTGCAGAGTGATCAGCGCAGATCTGTGTCCAAGAGTGCAGGATAGGATCTAAGACAAGCTAAGGCACAGACGAGAGAGGAGCCCAGATGACAGCTAGAGCAAGACCCCACACTCCTCAGGTGATACCTTTCCTTATCTTTAAATATTAACCTTGTCCCTACTATATGTCTAATCCTTTTTCTTTCAGCGGTGTGCAGTCTATTTACAGTTCCTGTTAGTTACATGTGGATGTGGTCAGATCTGTGTATGTGTCTATTCCCATTTTATTGTTATTGTAATAAAGATACCCCAGTTCTTAGTGAACCAGCATGTGCCTCGTATTCTTGTTCAATCAGGGTAACCTGTTCTTCTAGTCAGGCATTGTTTTCATGAACGGATGTAATTTCCGGTCAGGTAAGTAGTGACTGAGCAATGGGGGAGAGAGGGGCCCCTTGAGGAGGAGAATAGATAGTACATTATCTAATTTGGTAAACTGTTGTGTGCTATAATATTATTGTAGTAGTGAACCTTTAGTGAATAGTGAGAGAGACTTCCCAACATATATAGAGAGAGAGCTCAAGGTATTCATAGGAAAGTGATCGTCGTTGGTAAGCGGCGTTAATGAGAACACCAGGTGGGAGAGTGGTGCATAGATCCGCCGGATTGTGGATCGGGCTGTGAGTTAGAGAACACTGGGGGGGACACCAGTGCTTAGGGCCGCCAGATTGTGGACGGGATTGTGAGGAAGAGAGCACTAGGGCTGCAGACCAGTGTGTAGGCACGTAGGATTGCGGAGGTGCCGAGCGAGCACTGACTGTGGTCTATGTGTAATGGTAAATAATCAGAACTGCCCCAGGGTAGATTAGTCTGGAACCATGTGGTCGCAAGACTATGAGGTATGAGTGTGGTGTAGGGCATGGACGTCCTTAGTAATCAGTGAGTATTCCTAGTAATCCCTATAGATTTAGTGGTGTTTCTGATGATATGAGCTTGTATATTGCGAGTTCCCCATCCTCAGGTAGGTACCCAGGTGCCTGGACAGATTGGTCCTGAGGAGGGAGGTGGTTACGTTTCGGCTGGGTTGGTGGTGCTCTGAGGAGCTGATCCCATCTGGTTCGAGAATCCGGTCGTCACAGACATACAATGGTATCTTTGTTGATGTCAGTGCTCCAGTGTGGGGACAAGTTACGGTATACACTGACATTGCATTGGAGGGCGTCAACGTGATGATGCAGGCGCAGGCTATGGCATACATTCACATTGCACTTACTGATATTGATGTTTTCAGACCTGCACATATCATGACAACCATTCTTTTGTATCAGAGAGCAATGTTTCCTACGGAATTAACATGGGAAATCACACTTTTAGGAACCCCCCTTTTTTTTCGCCCCTACTTGATCGCTCAGCGCAAAACTTCCAATGAAAGAGCAGAGGTGGAAGAACATTTTTTTAGAAAGTTTCATGCATTAGGAATCTTTGCTCTCTACCACATAAAAAAATGCAACCGGACTTGACTTAAAGTAGTGCAAAGTGCATAAAATGGAGCTTTCCAAAGTTTTTCATTTGAAAGCAAATGCTTTAGCCAGACTTTCTGTCATTTTGAGGCAGCAGCACAGTGTTGACAAATCCCCCTTCATATCCTTTACCAATGTCATGGCTTGCCACGTGCCCTCGCCTCCATAAAATCCTTGCTCAACTCATTGCCACTTAGGGCTTCATTTGCGCTGTCATGACAATCATAATGCCACCAGGATTGTGGCTGCCGAGTTGGGACCGCCCCATCACCAGCAAACCAATACTGTCCCCACGCAGGCACCACAAAAGCCATGACAGTATGCCCCATCTAAGTGGCAGGTTATAAGGGGATTTGAGGAGCTACTGCAATATTCGAGGATCCCACAGTCTAAAACACCACATCCAGGGAATGGCCCAGTGCTTTGCTTTCCTCCGTGTTGATGAGAGAAGGTCTCTGCTTGTGCTCTGCTCTTCACCTGTGTCCCTGGCCTTGCAATTGAGTCAATCTTCAAGTCTGACATCAAGTTTGTCTTCAAGAGGTTTTCTACTTGTGGTGTATCTTGGATCTTGCCCTGCAGCATCAGTGCAAAGAGCTTCCTTGCACTTGCATCCTTGGAACTCTCAAAGAATTTACTTGAATCTTTGAATTCTTCAACATTTTCTATTGCTGCCTTAAAAGGCCTTGGTTAGTGATTATCAAGTAAAAGATGGATTTGTTTTATTTGGATTGTGAAACTATTGTTGGATTCTTGAACTGCCCCTTGCACCTAGGTACTGGAACTGCGTTGTTTGTAACAACAATCTCTTGGACTGTCATAGAATTGTTTATACATCCTTAGTTGTCCTTATTTCTGTTCCGTTCCTCAAGTTGAGCAGTTTTAACAACTGTGTAGAGAAATTCGACCAGGACCAGCTTCAGGAGGATTCCCTTGGCTCTAGCACGATAAAGATACTGTGCATTTGATATAAGAAGTGTTTAATGCACTAGTTGCTAAAGTAATTCTTAGATGTTTTCTTCAGTTTCTGTAGAAATGTTGCCATTCATTTGGAATCCATTTAAAAGAAAATTCTGCAGGCAATTGCAATCGAGGTAAGAGCAGAGAGCAACAGTCCTGTTTAGAATAAAGGAACAAAGGTACGTGTGAGCCTGCAGAACACCTCAGCGAGCCTCCATTTAATGTGACAAGCTGTGAGACTACAACTGGGCCATGATGAAATTTTAATTATGCCGGAGTTATCGGAGTAAGTATGGTAATTCCAGTAGCAGCTCCTTGAGGGAGTGCTGCTGGACGGGGGAGCGGGATGGGGGAGGGGCATGGTGGGGTTAGTAAATTGCGCGCGTGGTTGTGGTCTTTGTGAGACAAGTGGCAAGTATACGTGTCATCATACAGCCAATGAAATGATAGCAATCCATCCAATAGGTGTGACTTTGCTTGGATGGCAAAGTTTACCACTTTTAAATATACTTACACGTCTGGTTTGTATGTCTCTTTTTTGTTTCCCTTTTTTCCTACAGAATCACTTACATTGGTACTACACCAATCGGGGAGCTTGATCCCTACAGCCCCGTCTCTTTAGTGGCAGGTCCTTATTGCACTAGATGCGAAAGGGCAACGCCCATAGTTCGAAAACCTTTGGTCCTAACGAATGCTACGTACCCTTCGGGGACACGACTGCAGAAACATGTTGACCACACTTAACACAGTGAAGGGAGAATAACGTCCCAAACCACTGTTCACCTCTTTTAATATCATACATTCGCTCCTTTAATAAACACAGTCTATTGACAAATATACTGGTTTTTAGATCACTTTTCACTTTTTCCCGGTCACCACTTAGCTTAGAAGTGCATCCCCGTCTCCAGGTGTATGCCTGCATTCTATCAAACAAAGTTTTTAAGAGGGCGAGGACAGCCGATGATGAAGCATGACACCGGGCAGTGTGTGAGGCCAGTCCATAACTTTTTATGAGATGCCCCCAATGTTGCCGCATCTCAAGATAACTCTGTAGGAAACTGTAGGAACCCACATCAGAGGCAGACCATCTTTGTGTATACTCTAATTTTTATGCCAGCATTTTTTGGCCCGATGATATTTTGGTCCTTGACATTCTAATTTACATACATGGATGTGTTTTGTTATTGTTTTCTGTCAAATTAGTTCTGCATTTGCAACCAACAGCTACTTTGAATGGCAATGCTATATTAAAGTTTTTGAATTCTCTCGAGTAGGACTGGAACTATTGCTTTTTCACACTATCCTCCCTTACTGATGCTTTCTAAATCATGTACCTCCTTGCTTCAGCAAACCTTGCCTAGGTGGTGTAATGCAGGTGAAGCTCTGCTTGTTATCATGGTTCCTGGTCCCCACAGAATTACAAACTTCTTCATATTTGCTTTCCACACTTTATTCTGCCTAAACTCCGGTCCGACCTTCTTCCTGGTCTTAGGGTTTGTCTTCTTTTATCTTCCGTCTTCTCTACTCTTTACCTACCAAAGTTCTAGTGCAGCCTTCCCTCACAAGGTGGAGTTCAGACTTCCAGCACCTGGCTAATTGCTTTTACCTGGTTTTCAACCTGTCCTTCTGCTCCCCCATAGTAGCCAGCTGTCTTCCCTTGAAGCTCAGTGCTCGAGTTCTTTCTACTGATACTTAGCAGGAGCCCAGCCTGACTTGTTGCTTTGGCTAAGGTTCTCTTCCTAGTTGCTGTGTGTTTTGAACATTCATTGTTACTTTATTTCCCATTATTTTGATTTGCTTGTTCCTGCTGCTGTAGCATCTTTGTTCCTGTTCCTTGGTCTTTAAAGTTGTAGCTCCAATGTCCTTGTTCCTATTCTTTGATGTGGTACATTACTTTTCCCATTATTCTACAGTTCCTTCTTCTGTCTGTACATTTCATTTTACTGTTCTGATTTGTATTTCAGATTTATTTACCTGCACTCTAGCATTCCTTCTTCCTTTCACACATATTCAACCCTTGATCCTCAATCTTGATTTCTCAATTATTTAGGGTTGGTCTATATGCTCTTTCTATATTCCTGTCTTGCTTTTAAGATTTTATGGGCCAAATGTACTAAAGCATTTTTCCATAGACACAGAATGGTTAAAACCCTTTGATACATCTGGCCCTATGTTACTTAAAATCCTCTCCTGTCTTTCCTGAGTCCTGGCTGTATTGTTCCTTTAGACCATTCCCTGTTTCTTATAGCCCAGTCCTGATGATTTCCCATGCCATGTTTTTACTCCTGTTCCTCTTGCCCTGTTGCCTTTGTCCTCTCTTGTTTTTGTGTTTGAAAACGGAGTTATTATTACCAGAGGAGCCTTGGTACCTCATTCACAGTGTCCAACCTTCCACAATTACCTCCGGGTAAGCAGCGAGAATCTGTGAGATAAACTGCGCGTTGCCTTATTCTTATCACATAGTAAACCAGTAATGTCACAATGAGAATGGTAGTCTCAAGCAAAAACAGGTAAACAGTTAAAGCAGATCTTGATCACACTATACAGTAAATATTCTATATAATGTTTGCAAAGCTCTAATTTGCATGAAACTCTAATGTCCATAAAGCTTGGAACACCCCTGAAAAGGAAACGTATAGAACAAATATAATACAGTCTGGATATGGAGACAAAGGTTAGCAAGCAGCTAATATTTGCAAACATTTTAAGGTGTAGTATTTGAATCTTGAACCGAAATTAGTGGTTGACCATATCATAGTCAATACATAATCAGTGGCAAAATATCATGTTTAAAACTATCAACGAGAAGAATATTGTTTTTATACCTTTTCTTAATAATATTAATTTTTAAAATATTTCACACTCAAATATTGTGGTATTTAATATTGGTGCTATATGTTTAGTTTACAATAAAAAACCACTGGACAAATCATAAAGAAACATACAATACATAAGTAAGTTAATCTACTCTCGACCCCTCATCAACTGCAAATAAAACAATAACCACTTGAAATTTAAATGCACCAAAGATTCATCCGATGGCATTGTTAGAAAAATTGTACAGATAAAAAGACCCTTAGTACAACAATGTATTTTTCAAAAAAGTACAAAGTGATTCCTAAAAACACAATTTTTAACTTGATCTACAACACCGACTTACAATTTCACAAATGATGATAAAAATCTTTTTAATCTTTTACAAATATTAACTGAGGGAGGATTAAACATTAGGAATAACACCTTATCATATGCTGTATGTTAGACCTAGCATCATTGGAGTAGGCCTCCCTTCCCCTGCTACCCTTCCTGTCCTGTATGTTGGCTGGATATAGATGTTCTGGGCGCTGTGCCACTGCTACTCAGTGCCACAGCGTGAATGCTCCATTTATATAAATTGTATTGTATTGTATTGTAATTGCATTTATATAGCGCTTACTACCCCTGACGAGGCGTCAAAGCGTTTTTTCGGTGGGTAGCACGCAACTCCGGGACTCAGAGGATTAGTGTTGAATTAGTATAGTGAAACATGCAAGTACATTTTAAGTGGTGGATGGGTTAGTTAGTTTTTTGGATTAGGAATGATAGAAGAAGGATAGAGGAGGAGAAAGGTTTGTATTTATTTATCTCTTGTTGACGCACACTATTCAGGAAGCTTATAAAGGATTAGTGGTGAATTAATATGGTGAAATATGAGGCAATTTCAGTGGTGGATATTAGTCTGTTACTTTGAGTGAGAAAAAAAAAAAAAAATAATAAAACCATTTATTAAGGATAGCGGATGGATAAAAGGGTAGCGGATGGATAAAAGGGTAAGAAAGATTAGCATTCACATAGCACTTGTTACCCCCGATGGGTGTTGAAGTGCTTTTCTGGCGAGTAGCCCGCCACTCCGGAACCCATAATGGATTAGTGTTGAAAATTAGTATAGTTTAAATATGAAGTAATTTGAGTAGTAGATATGTTATTCAGTTATTTGGGCAGTATATTAGTATAGTTGAATATGGAATTAGAGAAGTGAACATGTTAGTCTGTTAATATTGATTGAAAAGGATAGTGGAGGGATAAAAGAGTGAAGGATTTTCTTTTTTTTTTAGGTCTTAGCAGTAGGAAGAGGCTTTTGGAAGAGTAAAAGGGAGTTTTGGAGGGGAGGAGTCAGAGGGGAGAGTTTAGAAAGGTTTGTTTTAGGGGATCGGTGTAGTAAAAAGAGGTGTCAGATGATGCGAAAGGGTTATTTTGGCGATCATAGTAGTGGTATGGGGTTTGGGATAAATGAGTCTGTGGATGTAGAGGATATATTGATAGATGTATAGGATGAGAGATAGGGTAGTGCATTGAAGGAGTAGTGGAAAGAAGTTTGAGATGAGTCAGAAGGTTGAGCTAGAAGATATATTGAGCGAAGTATAGGCTGAGAAATAGGCTAGTGCATTGGAAATGCTAAATTAGAAGAAAGTGATACATATATAGATCCATAAGTACATTGAAAGTATATAGATACATAAAGGAAGTAAGTATATTTAGATTAAATATATTGATAGAGGCACATGATGAGAAATAGGGTAGTGCATTGGATATGCTTTTTCAGGAGAAAAGTAACAGACACACAGATCCAAGTACATGGAAGGTACATAGATGCACAATGGAAGCATGTACATGTAGATTGTAGACCAAAGATGATTTTTATTTATTGATTATTATTATTTTTTTTTCTTTTCTCTTAACAATTATTTTACATGTTTTATAAAGTAATACACAAAGATAGGTGCATATCTATAGTGAAAATAAATGCTTATATACAGACGCTGACGCTTACATTAGTATAGCCTGTTATGTTAAGGATTACATTCTATCACCATATCTGGGCCTAGGAACCCGATAGGAACTATGAGTTTAGTATGTCTATAATCAGGCCGGCAAGGGCCACCTTTTAGTGAGGACCATTTAGGTATTATATGTTGTGAAATGCCTTTCCTGAAAACGCTAAAGCTTTACTGTGGGCTGTTGCGAGTATGCGTATTTGCCGTCTGGTTTTGCAGCAGCAGGGCCAGCTGGGCCAGACCTGCTGGAGAGAGGGATTGGTGTTCCAAGCGTGGGGAGGGGTGACTCTTTGATTCAAGCAGGGTCATGCCTGGCAAAGTGAATGATGGCTCCACCTCCCACTGCGTGTCTGATAGCGGATCCCCTCATTCTGAAAGGGCAGGATGTTGCCTTGTAAACCAAGTGTTCCCCCACCCCACTGATCTGGTTCTGACAGTAGTCAGTGATTTTCAACATTAGAGAACAAAGACTTGTTAGGTATAAAATGCTGCGCTGGAACTTTGGCCAAGTGTGTTCCTTCTGGATGTCAAGACGAGACTCTGTCTGAGTGAACAGAGAAAAGGACTTTGCAACTTTAAACCATCTTGCTGAAAAAACTACCCAAGAGTCCAAATTGAGGGAGCCTCCTGCCGAAGTCTCAGGGGCATTAGACTTCACCCAGTCGGCTGTTGGAATTCCTATGCGGGGAGTTCCGCTTGCAGGTGTGGCCCCCGTCGAGTAATCCGAAGCCTCTAGTTCTACTGTAAGGACCACGTACTGGATATCTTTTGAACCTTTTGCTAAACCTGTGCGAGCTGCTGCAGCTCAGAGGGAACTGCCGCAGCTGTGCGCCCGCCTAACTCTGAACCTTTCTTTGCTGAACTTGTGCGGGCCGCTGCAGCTCACAGGGAACTGCCCCTGATGAGCGTCCGCCTAACTCTGAACCTTTCAACCTCCCTTTGCTAAACCTGTGCGGGACACAGCAGCTAAGAAGAGAGCCGCCACCACTGAGAGCCCGCCTAAATCTGCACCTCCAACCTTCTGCAGGATCCGTGTGGGCCAATGGCGCTAAGGGAGAGTTGTCGCCGCCAAGACCCGCCGGAACCTACCCCATCGTGATTTGTCCCATGGGCCGCCGCAGCTGAGAGAGAGCTGTAGCCACTGAGGGCCCACACTCTTTGCTCCTGTGCACCATCGTGAATTGTCCCTTGGGCTGCCGCAGTCAAGAGAGAGCTGTAACCACTGAGTGCCCACAAATTTTGCTCCTGTGCACCATCGTGATTTGTCCCGTGGGCAGCTACAGCTGAGAGAGAGCTATAGCCGCTGAATACCCACACCCTTTGCTACTGTGCACCATCGTGATTTGTCCCATGGGCCGCTGCAGTTGAGAGAGAGCTGTAGCTGCCGAGTGCCCACACCCTTTGCTACTGTGCACCATCGTGATTTGTCTCATGGGCCCCGCAGCTGAGAAAGAGCTGTAGCCGCTGACTACCCACACCCTTTGCTACTGTGCATTACCATGATTTGTCCTGTGAGCCGCCGCAGCTGAGAGAGAGCTGTAGCTGCTGAGTGCCCACACCCTTTGCTACTGTGCACCATCATGACTCGTACCGTGGGCCGCTCCAGCTGAGAGAGAGCTGTAGCCGCTGATTGCCCACACCCTTTGCTACTGTGCACCATCGTGATTCGTCCTGTGGGCCGCCGCAGCTGAGAGAGAGCTGTAGCCGCTGAGTGCCCACACCCTTTGCTATTGTGCACACTTGTGATTCGTCCTGTGGGACACCGCAGCCAAAAGAGAGCTGTAGCCGCTGAGCACCCACACCCCTGGCCACTGTGCACACACGTGAGCTGTCCTGTGGGCCGGCGCAGCCAGAGAAGAGCTGTAGCCGCTGAGCGCCCACCACCCTGTGTTACTCTGCATCATCGTGCTTCATTGTGTGTGCCACCGCATCTGAGAGAGAGCTGTAGCTGCTGAGCACCTGCACTCTTGGCACCTTTGACTAAGTTGCATCCTCTTTTGGAATTGTCCCGTGGGCCACCGCAGCTGAGAGAGAGCAGTAGCCAATGAGCACCCGCACCCATGACACCTTTGACAACTTTGCATCCCCTCCGGAAGTGTCCTGTGGGCCACCGCAGCCAAGAGAGAGCTGATGCTGCTGTGCGCCCACCATGGAGCAACACAACGAGAGTCCTTGCCTCCACCAACCCGGACCTCCGCAGCCGCGTGCTGAATTCTATCTCCAGAAAGGAGTTCAAAATAAATTGTTCCACTCATTTGGAATCACACAGACTCACCCAGGAGGTAAACAAGGGGATGGTGGTCCAGCATCAAATGACTTTGACCACATATGGTATCCAATCATATCTCCTATGCTGCTTGGGGGGATACGATAGTTACCTTTTAACTCGGTTTATGTTTAATAGTTCCCACCGGCTGGTTAGCTACCCAGGAATAAATGACTGGTCTAGAGAGTTTCCTTTTGTCCCTGTGATGACGTGTCCTCACAATCCACCATTCATGTGATATTGTTTTGCAATTTCTATGAAAAGAAAAGAAGACAATGGATTCTCCCTTTGCTAAAACAGGTAGGCTGGAGACAATGTAGACCAGCAATTTTACATTTACAATTTTAAGATAGTACATTACTAGTATGCGCTATGTCTGTTTTTTGAAAAATATTATGAGAATCAGAAAACGTGTCAACGCATAAGTTCTATTTGTGATTAAAGTCTGAAATGTACCATCATGTAGGTTAACCTACCCCCATTTGAATGCACCTCTGCACCATGTGATAGATAACGTTTTAACTAATGTACATATCAAACTTTTTAAATTGTTTTTTATCTCTGTATGTGCGATAATGATTTTAATTGTCTAAAGTCGAATAAAGCAAATTTTGATTTGGGTGATGGTAGGGATACCCTGTTGGATCTGCCTAAGGAGAGCAGGATGGTGTATGCCCATATGAAGGAAGCTTTGATGACCCGGTATGGTTTGACCCCAGAAATGTACAGGCAGATGTTTAGGACCTGTAAGAAGGTAGAGGGTACCACGTGGGTCAAATATGTGTCATATATCTGTAGAGCAATAGATCGCTGGGTAAAAGGTAGCAAGGTGAAAACTTTTGAGCAGTTGTACGATTTGGTTGCATGGGAGCATTTCTCTGGTAACCGTTTTTCCGAGCTACGCCAGCACCTGATTAATAGGAAGCTGACCAATCCTAGGAAGCTTGCTGAGGAGGCAGACCGCTGGGTGAGTACCCAGGTCCGCCAAGGTTTTGTGGGAGCCTACACCAAAGGTAGGCAGAGTCCCCAGCAGAGAAGTGAGGGGGACAAGGGTAAACCAAGGGAGTTCCAGAAAGGGCCCCAAAGTAATTCCCCAGGGAACCAAACAGAGGTGTTCTTGCCTCCCCCGGAGAAGAAGCTAGTGTCCCTGACATGTAGGCCTGTTAAGAGGGGTCCTCTCACTTGTTTCAAGTGTGATCAAGTGGGCCACTGGTATTATGATCCCCAGTGTCCCCAGAGGGACCCCAAAGCACCCCGCATTCACCACCCCGTGCACAATTCCACTAGATTGCCAGTGTAGCCTTGGGGGGGGAGGAGACGGAGTTCTAAGGTGGATGGGATCCCATAGAGTTGACCTTTGTCTCGCTAGGAGACTTAGAGAAGGTCCTTAACCCCACACTGCCCCATAACACTAAGAAGTACCGTCAGTGGGTGACCATCAATGGCCATCGGGTAGAAGCTCTCAGGGGCACAGGAGCTAGTGTGACTGCTGTCAGCTCTATGTTGGCATTCCAGTCTCTCCAGCAGAATCCGGTGAGATACTGTATTGCTACAGCGCGGCTCCAGAAATTATTTCTAATCATCACTCACCATTTCCCTGAAACCTTTAAACACTCAAAACATGCACCAGTGCAGCCCATAACACTGTGCATTTACCCTGTTCACTTACACTTGACTTCAAGGCTTCTGGTGAATCGCAATGGAGAAATGCTGTAACATTTGGTGGAGCATCTAAAACCTATTTAATATTTACACTAAAAGTTGAAAATAGTTTACCATGGTTTCATATTAAACACTTATATTCAGACACACCACCATAATGGCAATGGATCCGCTAGAACGGAAATTAGGCGTAGGAAGAAACCAAGACCAGCTTTTAATTCTTCATTTATCTAATTTTTATTCAAAACAAACTTTTAGTATGTCCGACATTATGCATTTATTTATTCTTTATTCAATAATTCTTAAACTTTATTTCAAAAACATGATCATTTTATTAAGGGCTCAGAAAAATCTCTTTATTATAGAATTCAGTAAAGTTTTAGCAAAGAACAGATATTTCCAAATTCAATCTCTCCTAACATCCCTGACTAACACCCTCATCTTATCCTAACAGTCCTGCAAAGCAAACAAATAGGAAAAACATAAGAGCACTTATATCCAGGAATCGGTCAGCAAACGGGCAGCATCTCCAATAGAATTGGAAAAAGTGACCCCAACCTTACAAGTCCTGGGGTTTTTATACCCTAATTCTCAACTTAATCTGTCTAGAAAAGTAACTAACATCACCATCTTGTGTTCTGATCGGATAAATTCGGGTGGATGTGCACTTCCTCACCATTACAGCATTTGTTATTCACATGATTCAGCTAATTTAATAAACGCCTATTGTTTAAGCAGTCCGTGGCCAAGGCACATTGCATTTTAGCAACATTGCCCTTCTTTCTAATGGCTTGGATATGCACTCATTCATGCTTGGCACCCATCCTGGGTTCCGGGTGTTGCAACCTTGAACTTCTCCCTCAAGCACAGTCAGCTCACTTGCGCTGGCAGAAATCTTTGCTGCGCCTGCGCAGACCAACACCCACTCGCAGTAGCTCAGAGCGGCCATTTTCTCACTAGGCCTCACAGGCCACATTCGGAACTATCATAGAAACAAACAGAAATCCATGTTAATTTTAATAATGAAAGCCATTCTGTTTACCTCCCCCCATGCTAATGTTTCCCATTAGTCGTTACCTAGCAACATGCCACCCAAATGCGTTTTATACTTACATAATCAACCCTCTCTTTTCACAAAACATATACAAAATCACATTTAAATAACATCTTGTTTATATTGAAGCTATGCATTAGTCCACAACACAACAACAATAATACTAGCTAGTATTATTGCCACATATAGGTAGAATTAGTATTCCCCTGTGTAATTTAAAAACAAAAATAAAAAAATAACGTGTGCATCTTATTCTATGATTGATTATTTTCCCAAAACATGCAATTAGTAAACATTATTGTTATGATACATTGATTTCATGAGGGGTACACAAAAGTTTGTGTTTGACACCTCGTTCCATCAATTCCCTCATCTGGTGATTTTATCACCAAATACCTCCCAAAATTTTGTAAAATGTACTTGAACATGTTTCAGTTCCCTTTCTTGTTAATATCATCTATACTTTTGTCTCTTTCTCTTTTGAATCTTTGAAAAACTTTTCCTTTATTTCTTCCATTTCTATCTCATTCTTTTCCCTCATTCTTGTCTGCTGAGCTTCATTTCTTTTCTTTATTGACCTTCTAAAATCTTGTCTACCTTTATATAGACAGCACAATCTTATCATAAAAATCACTATTACTATGACTGTTATTGGAATTTGTATTTTACCTATAATTGAACTACCTATTTCTTGAAACCAATGTTTAATTGCTGATAAACTTTTACCCGGCTTTTCGAGGACACCCTCAACCTCCAGTGGTTCAATTTCTCTATGCAAATCGGTAATGTTTATAATATACTTTTCAATATTCTGACTTTTATCTGGGATATAAGTACAACAATGTTACACTTTCAAAATCCCACAGACTCCTCCCTCTTTTGCTAAAATTATATCAAGAGCAAGTCTATTTTGCAAAACCATAGTTCTCATAGCAATCATTTCAGTATTCACCATCAGGAATCCTCCTGCAGTGTCTGTTGATAATTGATCAACAATTGTGGACAATTTTCTAATTCTATTTGCATTGAACGAAATTCCCACTGCTGGTATCAGTGCTCCAACCACATCACCTATTATTTCTAATACAGTTTCTCTTCTTTTTCGACTTAGAACTTTACCTATCTCATGCTTTCCATTAGTAGCTCTATCTACATGAAAAATTTTAGGAAAGACCAAACCCACATAACATGTCTCGTACAAGTGGTTGGGTAACCTATAATAAGCTCTGTTACCACAAATTAAATAAATTCTTGGAAAAACAGGATCATTTCCTCCTTTAAATCCCCAACCCCCTAAAATTCTATAGGTATCTTCACATTGACTCACACCCACAAAGTAATTGTCGTACATGGTGTTGTCTCTTCTAATACAAAATGTTCCCATCATTGGCGCATCTATATTTATTGCCACATTCACATTTTTATCCTCAATATTCTCATCAACAAACATAAAATATTTTGCTTTCTCGTGTTCTATTTTCTCTTTTCGTTTATAAGCAATTCTTCTTACCTCAACCATGTCAAATTATGAGCAAAAGCATATTCATGTGTTAATTCATCTACTTCTAAGAAATATTCTCCCATTACCTCTGCATGCTTTCCCTTATTCAATTTATTGTCAATCTTTAATTTTGCAAATATTTCATCCACATTGGAATGTTGATATTCCAGCTTTCCAGTTTTATAAAACAAGCTTGCAATTACACTACAAGTTACTCCATATGTAAGAGGAAGATTGTGATAGGTCACCCCTTCTGACACTGATGCTGGTAATTTTACACACACATAGCAGTTATCTACATTCGAAGTTCTAATATATTCAAGCAGTAATTTCGAAAAACTGTTTTTACTATAATCACTAATAGCTCTATCTTGATGCAATTCTGGATTGTATACATGAGTCTCAGGTACCTTTCCTTTCTCAACTTGCTTACTTGAGCTTGCATTTGGTTTTAATTTTGTCAAATTAGTTTGAAAAGGAATCACAATAGCTAATATTGTCCATATTACTACTAACAAACTCATACAAATAGTAAAACACCTACACCATTTTCTAAAAATAGAACATTTCGTATGGTGGTTATTCATTGCCATTTTCCCTAACAACGTTTCTTCGACCTTATGTCACCTATAAGTTTCACACTATTCAGCACTCTAACAAAATTTTCTTCGACCTTGTGTCAGTTCTATTCTAAACTGTGTCAACTCTGACCCTTTCTATATTTACAATTCTGTCTCACAGGACTTCAGGCTTTTTACTTTAATATCATATACTTTGAGCACCTAATTTGTATTTCTTAATCAACCTTTTTACTCACTTTTCCCAATTGGCTTTGGGTCGTACAGACTTTCTTGACTACTATTTACTTCAACAATTGGTGGCAGGATAATGTATGTCCATTCAGGTGATTTGTACTTCTGATTTGGACATCTCACTCTTTTTGGCCTTTGAATAGTCTCTATTTTCTTTCCCAGTGTTTCTTTTTGACTGGTAATCTCGTTCACTTGATCTTCTTGCTCTTTTGCTGTATTCAATATTTTGAATTTCAATCCTCCAGCTCCTTTAGGCCAGTTTTCTCCTTTGCAGACTTTCTTAGTCTTCGGCTCTGTTTTATTATGCTCCACTCTCCAAGCTCTTTTTCTTGTGCTTTTTCTTAATGGAGACTCGTCTGCACTTTCATCAGTTTCACTTTCAGTGTCTTCTACTGTATCATTAATTATGATTTTCACAATGTCTTCGTCTTTATTAGATTTAGTTTTCTCTACTGTTACTCTGTTAGGAACACCTTCATAACTGGTACTTGGAATCTCATTTTCATCATGAGTTACTTCCTCTTCCCCTGTTTCAGGATTTCCGTTCCTGCTTCCAGAGTCTTCAGTTTGCGGTTCAGTTTTCCTCTCCTCAGC
Source organism: Lissotriton vulgaris (assembly GCF_964263255.1). Lineage (NCBI taxonomy): Eukaryota > Metazoa > Chordata > Amphibia > Caudata > Salamandridae > Lissotriton > Lissotriton vulgaris. Next base: position 253,419,331 of record NC_141690.1, on the reverse strand, counting down.
AACTTTGTTTTCACTTTCTTTTGCGTCTTTACTGGTGCTTGCTTCTACTGATTCTCGATCTTCAAGTTGATCTTCATGTTGAAAACCCCTTATGCACACAAGCGACACATTTACTGGAGACCTTGCAGGGCCTGACCTTGACTCAATTAGTTCAGGGCCCTACCCACATAGCTGGCCACACTCTTGATTTGATATTCACAAATCGCTCTGGGATCATAATTCATCCCTCACTTCCCCTTACTTGGTCAGATCATTACCTCCTTCCTTTTGATCTAATTCCTCCCCTATTACCCATCCCTTCAGCTCTTGATAGGGAATTTGGGAGAAAATGGCATAAAGTAACACGTGCCGCCGTTGATCCTCTTTTTGCTTATCAGTTTGATCCTCTGTCAAAGGACCTTAATGAAGAAGAGGCTAGATTTAACTCCTCCCTTATATTTGCCATAGATGCCATTACCCCATTAAAACCTATCGCCTCCGCCAGATCCAGGCTATCTGCACCTTCGTTCTACCCCGCTTTGCGTGAGGAAAAGAGCCGTTGTAAAAAGTTGGAATGCAAATGGCGGCAGACATTTGATCTTGAGTCTAAATCTATTTATAAGACTGCCCCAAAAAATTTTCACAAATTAAAACGGTCCACTATGAGAGATTTTTTTACCCAACAAATTAAGAATGCGGATAACTCTACTAAAATACTTTTTAATATTGTCAAGGACTTTGTTAACCCTCCCGCCATGATGATTCAGAGTACCCCCAGTCAGGTCTTATGCAATGGTCTATCAGACTACTTTCAGGACAAAATTATTAATTTAACATCCTCATTCACTCCTGTTATGGCCCCCCCTCTTCCCAGTGACTTTGATTCTCAGAAAGTGTCACTGATGTATTTTAAGGAGCTTACTACTGAGACTGCTTTGAGTCTGCTTGTCCAGTGCAAATCGGGGTCTCCTTTACATCCTGTCCCTGCTAAGGTGATGGGCAATTTGGCCCCTCTACTGATCAGCCCACTCCTTTCTATTTGGAACTCATCGTTATGCACTGGCCAATTCCCGACTGCATGGAAACAGGCAATGCTAGTCCCAATTTTGAAGAAAGCAGATGCTGATCCCACGCAATTTTGTAATTATCGACCAATTTCTCTCCTTCCTAAGCCGGCTTAAATCCTGGAAAAGGCTGTCCAGAAACAATTGGCGGACTATCTAGAAGCCAACCAATTGTTACTTGACTCGCAGTCTGGATTTAGAACCGGTTTTAGTACCGAGACTGCTCTCTTAGAGGTGTCGGAGACGATCCGTGAGTGTGTGGATAGGGGGAAGGAGGCCATGTTGGTCCTCCTCGACCTATCCGCCGCTTTTGACACAGTATCTCATGAGATACTGTTGGATCGGCTAGGCCAGACTGGAATTGGAGGCTCTGTATTGACTTGGATTAGATCCTTCCTCAAAGGTCGGAACCAGAAGGTCTTTCTTCGACCTTTGGAATCAGAGGGTAAACCTCTACTTTGCGGAGTGCCTCAGGGCTCTGCTGTGAGCCCTTTGTTTTTCAATGTTTATCTCGTACCTCTGGCGAAGGTGGTGGAATCTTGGGGGGTCAGAGTGATCTCATATGCTGATGATACTCAGCATGTGTTTTCATTTAGAGATCACTCTGACATCAATTTTACCAATTTTTGCCACTGTCTCAGCAATATCTGCTCCTGGAGGACCTCTAATCATCTTAGACTTAATACTGATAAGACGGAGGTTTTATTTTTTAATCAGAAAACCGCGCTGCCTGCCATTCAGTGGTGACCGACTGTAATTAATCCTCCTCCTGTCCCAGTCCAGACATCTCGAAATCTGGGCTTTCAATTTGATAATGCACTATCTTGCAAATCACAAATTAATAAGGTCACAGCAGCTTGCTTTGGCAAACTGCGCATGATCAGGAAGATCTTTCCGTACCTCCCACTTGATTCCCGCAGAACTATCATTCATGCCCTGATTACATCGCACCTAGATTACGCCAACAGTCTTTATGCTGGCGCCCCCTTGTACCAAATTGAACGCCTACAGATAGTACAAAATGCGGCGGCTAGATTGATTGGCAATATTCCTTTCCACCACTCGGTCGCATCATATCGGAGGAAGCTGCATTGGCTTCCCATTGCCCGTAGCATTCAGTTCAAGGCTCTGATTTTTGCTTTTCGTGCCCTCAATGGGTTGGGCCCGGGATATCTGAGAAAGAGGCTCAAACTGTCCCAGTCTGTTAGATCTCTGAGGTCGAATAACCTGCGCCTCCTGGTTGTTCCCCGTTTTCGTCTTTCTAGAAGTGGCGGTAGAGAGTCAGGCGTAATAGCCTCTAAACTCTGGAACAGCCTCCCACTGGATCTTAGGTTTATCTCCTCTGAATCACTTTTCCGGAGCAAATTAAAAACCTGGTTGTTCATTATCTCTTAAGTAGAATTCTGTTTTCTAGCCTGCAGACTACAGCGCCGGGACACCCCCGTTGGGGGTAGCCGTGCGCTTTTTAATCTTCATAATAAATAAATAAAATAAATCTTCTGAATCTGGTATTTCAGCAATCTCCCTGTCACCTTCACCTTCAGACGCAGAACTGGCTTCTGATACTTCCAGATATCGACGTTCTTGTCGATCTTCAGTATCTGCATCATTATCTGGTTCACCTTCAGAATCAGAGTCAGTTGTACTTTCACCGTCGTATGGGTATTCAGGGTCGGGCACACAGATTGTGTGACTCGCATGAACCCACCTCTTCAGTCCAGCACACTTGACTGCAGTAGTACTGACCAAGATAACTTGACGTGGTCTTTGCCACCTTCGTACCAAACAATTCCTCCTACGGTGAACTTTCACTCTTCCCCAGGCACTAAGTCATGAGCTGGATTTTTCTTTTTGGAATTTGCTTCAGTTCCCACCTGGTGGAGCACAGAAGTTACCACATCAGACAGATTCTTGCAGTAATCCAGTATGATGTCATCATTAATAGCTAATAGCTTATTAGCTGGTACATAAGCCTGTCTCATCACCCTCCCCATCAAAATTTCATGAGGGCTTAATCCAGTTTTTCTGTCAGGTATGCTCCTCAATGTCATTAAGACAAGCGGCAATGTGTTTGGCCATTTCATTCCTGTTGCCAAACACATTTTTGCAATTCTATTCTTAACTGTTCCATTCACTTCCTCAACTACTCCTGAAGCCTCAGGTCTATATGCACAATGCAGCTTCTGGCGAATATCGAGGGCTTCGCAGATCATCTGCAGAAGTTAATTCTGGAAATGCGGGCCTCTGTCCGATTCAATTGTGACCGGAAACCCGAACCGTGGTATTATCTCACGTAAGAACAGTTTTGCAACAGTAATTCCATCATTTCTCCGTGTTGGAAAAGCTTCAATCCATCGTGAAAACAAACAGATTATCACAAGCACATATCTAAGTCTGTTACATGGAGGTAGCTCAATAAAATCCATTGGAACTCTTGTGAATGGGCCACCCTCCCGTAATATGGTTCCCAAGCTTACAACAGTTTTTCTGTTTGGGTTAAATTGTTGGCATACTAAACACCTTTGGCACAAACTTTCAGCAATCATTCTAAATTTGGGATTATACCAAGTCTGCCTAAAAAGACGGATCATGGCATCTCTTCCAATATGGGCTTGACCATGGTACATTCGGGCCATATCTGAAATCATGCTATCAGGCATTAGTGGTCTTTCGTCCTTGTAAACCCAAATTTCATCTTCTTCCCTCGGTCTACATCCTGATTTTATCCAGACATTTTTCTCCTCTGTTCCTGCCTCTTCCTGCATCCGTTTCACTTCCTGCCAAGTCTCAACTACAGTGGTTAGCATCAAAGGACTTATAACATGTTCTTCAGCTTTTCCCCGACTTATTGAAATTTTGTTTTTAGCACAGTGCTTGGCAATTTCATCTGCATAGCTGTTACCTCAGGTAATATAATCATCACCTTTTTATGAGCAGAACATTTCACCACAGCCAGTTTCTTAGGCAATTGAATCACATCTATCAATGTCTTCACAAATTCTGCATTCCGTATAGGTGTTCCTGCAGAGGTCAAATAACCTCTTTGGGACCAGAGCTGTCCATAATCATGAACAACTCCATAACCATATTGACAATCTGTCACTATGGTTACTCTCACCTCTTTTCCCAACTCACATGCTCGTATCAAAGCAATAAATTCCGTTATCAGACAAGATGCTACCAACACTTCTGCTACTGTGCAAACAGCATACGCAGCACTTAGAACACCACTCTCTGTTCTTAAACATGATCCATCCACAAACATTACCAAATCTGATTCAATCAAAGGCTCATCCTTAATATCAGGGCGAGGTTTGGTACAGTATTCCAAAACATCCAAACACTTGTGATCAAGCTCACCTTTCACTTCTGCTTCAATGGTTTCAGGTAACAATGTAGATGGGTTTACATGCACACATCTTGCAATTGTCACATTTTCAGCCCCTAAAATCACTTTTTCGTAATGGGTCAATCTGCTGTTAGTGTGTTTTTGCTCTTGTGATGAGAATCTCTACTGAATGAGGTACATACACCCTCACAGGAAATCCCATCACAATTCCTTCACTTTGTTCCAGACTTACACTTGTTGCTGCTACTGCTTTCAGACAATCTGGAAAAGCTTTTGCAACAGGGTCCAAAACAGCTGAGAAATGCGCAATCGGTTTTCTCATTCTCCCATGTCTTTGGATCAATTCTGACAGAGCACATCCTTCCCGCTCACTGCAGTACAGTTCAAACTCTTTTTCATAATCAGGCATTCCTAATGCTGGTGCTTCACACAGTTTGTTTTTTAATTGCTCAAGTGCCTCCATCTCTGTCTTGGTCAGAACAATTGGGTCTCTGATATCTGCCTTTGTCAGTCTCTGCAATAGTTTTGCAATTAATGAACATCCACTTATTCATTGTCTACAATAACCTACCATTCCCAGGAAAATTCTTACCTGTCTTTGAGTTTTTGGTGGTTGCATTCCTTGTATCATTTTAATTCTTTCAATGGTAACTTATCTGATTCCTTTAGCAATCTTGTGACCTAAATATTGTACCTCTTTTTGACAGAACTGTCATTTCGATGGAGACACTTTATGTCCCTCTTCATCCAAATGATTCAACAATGCCACTGTATCAGTTACACAGGCATCCTTTGTTTTTGATGCGACCAGTAGGTCATCAATATACTGCACTAACACAGACTCTCCAGGCATGCTCAAAGTTTCTAATGATGTATTCAACAGCTGATTAAAAATTGATGGACTTTCAGTGTACCCTTGTGGAATTCTACACAATGCTAAAATACGATTTTGGAATCAAAATGCAAAAATTGACTGACTTTCTGGATGCAATGGAACAGTAAAGAACGCATTGCACAGATCTATCACTGTGTACCACTCTGCATCATGAGGAATCTGATACAAAATCACTGCTGGATTCGGAACAATCGGACAACATGGAACAACAATCTTAATATTTTTTCTCAAATGCTGCACAATTCTGAATGTTCTGTTTGGCTTTTTCAGTCCCATAATCGGTGAATTACATGGACTGCTCTCAATTTCTCTAAAATTCCCTGCTCAATCATTTTGTCAATTACTGGAGTAATTCCTTCAATCACTTCTGCAGTCATTTTGTATTGTGGTGTATTCGGATAGCTAGCACCTTCTTTTATGGTCACTTTCACAGGATCAACCCCTTTCATCAAACCTGTATCCTTTCCAGTGAAATCCCACACACTTTCTTTTACTGCCTCTTTTAGTTCAATAGGAATTTTCTCTTTATCAAACACAGGAAACAATTTATCCTGTTCTGCCTCAATCATGAGCATTGTCAATTTATACAAACTATCTTCATCTGGAGTCTGCAATTCTATGCCATCTGGTGAACAATATATGGCACAGTTCATCTTACACAATATATCTCTTCCTAACAAATTAACAGGACTACTGTCGCACACCACAAACCGATGCATATCCTTGTATGTCCGAATCTCTATTTCAACTGGTTTTGTCAAGGGAGTATTTATTTGTCTGTTGGCTACACCTATAACCTGGATCGCTTCACCCGAGAGAGGAAGATTTTGAACTTCCACTGATCTAACAGTAGAACGGGTAGCACCAGTGTCAACTAGGAAAGTTATTTCCACATCATTCATCTTTCCGCTCACAAATGGACCTGACTGATCTACCTCAAGAGTGGCTCCAAGCATACACTCTTCTTCCTCCCTCAGGCACCGTCAGACACTTTCATCCGGCACACTGCCATTCTCTGCTTGCAACCAATATTTGGACACGCATTTATTCTTTGCTGTCTTTTTACCTGCTCACCTCCGCTGAATCCTGTCTCTGCACTGTACTTCTGCTGATTTCCACTATTTGGCAGTGGTGGTTGTGGCACCTGTCTTTGTTGATTTGCTATCTGCTGTTGCTGTGACTGCTGCTGATTTACCTCAAACTGCACCTGTGGATTCAATGATGTATGTTCCCCATTAACTCTGGGCGGACATGTACACTCTCGTTTCCAATGCCCTACCTTGCCGCAATTAAAACATTGTGTTTTCTTTTTCATTTCATCAATGTTTCCCACCAATTTAGGTTTGCCTTTAAACCCACTCTGATCCCCCACATTTTTGTTCTCCATCTGTGCCACTTGTTGTTCTGCTACTTTTACTTGTGCCCACATAGCTTTCTCTTTTAATTACTTTTGTTTTGCTTCAATCTCTTCACTACAATATTTTGTTTGTCTCAATACCTTGTCTACAGAACTCGATTGCCAATCCATCATGCTATGTCTAATCATATCTGAAATTTCTGGCCTTAATCCATATATAAATCTATACACAAAGTGACTCATATCTTTCTCACTTAATTCCTCATAACCACTATACTGTTTGAAAACCAACAACCTTTCATAAAAAGAATGCACAGTTTCTTTCGGCTCCTGAGTGGTCCTATCTATCTTTACCCAATCAGTCTCTTTTGGAGGTATTTTGTTTTTCAACCACACTATCACTTGTTCATACTTTCTCATCACATCCGGTGATGGAGCTCCTGTCTCTCCCCACAAATCTTTACCTCTACCTCTCAGTCTAATATCCCTGCTCAGCCTCTCACTTTCCATTTGATGCATCTCTTCTTCCCACTCAACCAATGCTTCAAACTGAGTTAGTCTAGGTCTCGGTTCAAGTTTCATCATTTTGTCTCTCAAATTCCTCAAAATTGCCATATCAAACGATCCTCCCTCCGGAAAAACTAACACACCATCATCCTTGGTATACTGTACCCAATTATCCAACCAAACACACGTATGATATCCATATTTCGACAACATGTAAGAAGCAGGTGTTTTCGGCGAAGGAAGTATTTTTCCCTCTCTTGTAACTACCTCCTTGTCTTTTAAAAACGAATTTTTCAGTCTTTTAAACCATGAAGGTTTCTTCTTGTCATCGTCATAATAATAATAATACGACATTTTCGAAAAACTTTCCCTTCTCTCAAAAGATTGCGTACTATTCTGTTGCTGATTCCGTAACACCAACTTATCACAGCGCGGTTCCACTAATGCACCAGTAAGAACACGATGCGTCACTATAGTGCTTAACCAATAGCTTCTGCTGCTTTCTGTGATGAACCAATCAGCTCCTACTCTGACTTGGTCACGCAGGCTAATCCCAGCGCGACACTTTTGACATCACCAGCGCTCCGGCTTCTGCAGCGCCGACTGACCCCTCTTTTACAAGGTTCAGAAAGCCGTATTTACAAGATATTTTACAAAAATCAGTTAGTAACTTACACAAAACAATTCCACTAATCTGTTTCGCTATTAAAGGGATAGAATTTTCAATCACACAAGTATTCTATAACCGGAGTAGACGACGTTTATCTCCTCAGAATTTTTAGACTCACTGATAAAGCAACACTGCTGGCTTTACCCTTCTATCAGGCAATAACGATCTCACTTCTCTTGGAAAGCACATACAGAGATATTTTTCACCTCCTGTGAGACAATCCCAGAGTTTCCCTTGAACGCATATTGCAATTACATTTACACACGTTCATACAGAAAACCCTATTCATATATACATAAACTCTGTGTTACCAGTAGGCAGCGCGTCCACTAACCCACCACAGAATTCCTCTATTGTTAGCAAAAGAGAGACGCCACTCCCTTTACCCTTCAATCAAGCTCGGGTTAAGACCTATTACTCTCCCAGCAGTAAGTTTTAGTCAGGAAGCACGGAAAGATCCCTATACTTGAAGGCTGAAATTTCATAGACTGTCCTCACTATACATTTATCCTTTCACACCTAAAGTCCCTAAACTGTGATATACGCCAATACCACTGCAGTATATGACAATACTACTTTTTGAAACAGACTAATGCACTGTGTGACTTAACCTTGCCACACTTCCTCCACCTGCAGTCGGAGGCACTGGCTTCACCCTTCTCTATGAAGCCTTTCCAAGACCACATTTAACGTAGTACAAACTCAACAGACGTTAGTCATAAATCTGTACATCAAACTATATATGTATAGCACCTTAGACATAATCCTAGCTAATTTCCTTAGCAACCACTACTTTAAACACTCAAAACATGCACCAGTGGGGCCCATAACACTGCGCATTTACCCTGTTCAATTACACTTGACTTCAGGGCTTTTGCTGAATCGCAATGGAGAAATGCTGTAACATTTGGTTTAGCGTCTAAAACCTATTTAATATTTACACTAAAAGTTCAAAACAGTTAACCATGGTTTCATATTAAACACTTACATTCAGACACACCACCATAATGGCAATGGATCTGCTAGAATGAAAATTAGGCGTAGGAAGAAACAAAGACCAGCTTTTAATTCTTCATTTATCTAATTTTTATTCAAAACAAACTTTTAGTATGTCCGACATTATGCATTTATTTATTCTTTATTCAATAATTCTTAAACTTTATTTCAAAAACATGATCATTTTATTAAGAGCTCAGAAAATCGCTTTATTATAGAATTCAGTAAAGTTTTAGCAAAGAACAGATAGTTCCAAATTCAATCTCTCCTAACATCCCTGACTAACACCCTCATCTTATCCTAACAGTCCTGCCAAGCAAACAAATAGGAAAAACATAAGAGTTCTTACAGCCAGGAATCGGTCAGCAAACGGGCAGCATCTCCGATAGAAATGGAAAACGCGACCCCAACCTTAAAAGTCCAGGGGTTTTTATACCCTAATTCTCAACTTAATCTGTCTAGAAAAGTAACTAACATCACCATCTTGTGTTCTGATTGGATAAATTCGGGTGGATGTGCACTTCCTCACCATTACAGCATTTGTTATTCACATGATTCAGCTAATTTAATAAACGTCTATTGTTTAAGCAGTCCGTGGCCTAGGCACATTGCATTTTAGCAACATTGCCCTTCTTTCCCATGGCTTGGATATGCACTCATTCATGCTTGGCACCCATCCTAGGTTCCGGGTGTTGCAACCTTGAACTTCTCCCTCAAGCACAGTCAGCTCACTTGCGCTGGCAGAAATCTTTGGCGCGCCTGCGCAGACCAATACCCACTCGCAGTAACTCAGAGCGGCCCTTTTCTCACTAGGCCTCACAGGCCACATTCGGAACTATCATAGAAACAAACATAAATCCATGTTAATTTTAATAATGAAACCCATTCTGTTTACCTCCCCCATGCTAATGTTTCCCATTAGTCGTTACCTAGCAATATGCCACACAAATGCGTTTTATACTTACATAATCGACCCTCTCTTTTCACAAAACATATACAAAAGCACATTCAAATAACATCTTTTTTATATTGAAGCTATGCATTAGCCCACAACACAACAACAATACATATTAGCTAGTATTATTGCAACATGTAAGCAGAATTAGTATTCCCCGTGTGTAATTTAAAAACAAAAATAAAAAATAACCTGTGCATCTTATTCTATGATTGATTATTTTCACAAAACATGCAATTAGTAAACATTATTGTTATGGGACATTGATTTCATGAGGGGTACACAAAATTTTGTGTTAGCCACCTCGCTCCATCAGTTTCAAAACCTGTGGACAAGTCCAGCAGCACGAGCATATCGCAGCTACCCTGGTCTAAGGTTTCACGTATGGTTTCCGCCACCTCCAACAGCTCAGTTTCTGTGCTGTAGCCCGATCTAAAGCCAGATTGGGAGTCCTTGAAATGGTTGTTAGCCTCCAGGAAGTCAGATAGCTGCCTTTGAACTTCCCTCTCAAGGATTTTGGCTGGTGTTGGCTGGAGGCCTAAAGTTCTTAATTTCAGCTGGATCTGCGTCCTCTTTCTTGAGGATCGGCTGAACGTATGCCTTTTTCCAAATGGAAGGAGATCGGCCCTTTTTCAGGGACGAATTCCAGATGGGGTTTAATTGAGGGTTGAGCCTAAGGGCCAGCAGCTTGAAAAATGTAGCTATGCAAGGGTCATGGGGCGACCCCGATATAATTTTGTGTAGTTCTAGAAGGGAGGCTTCCAGGCAGAACGGGCAAAATTTGGACCATTCATTAGAGTGTTTGGGTGAGGGCACAGTCTTGGGAGTAGGCCTCGTCAATGTGAAAGAGGTGTAAGTAGCCTGAACTTTCTCCTGGAAGAAACTAGATAGATTTTCACATAGGAAGGCTGAAGGAACAATAGTACTCTTTGTGGCTTGCGGGTTAATGAAGCCCTGAACAATCTTAAAAACTTCTTTAACGGAGTGATCAGAAGATTTCATTTGATTGGTAACGTAGTCCCTGATGGGACTACGTTTCACACCATTGAATTTGTTTAGCACTGCTTTGTAAGCACACTTGGCCTCAGAATTGTAGGCTTTCCGCGAAGCACGCTTAAGCTTCTTGCATAAGCTTTCTTCCAAGCGGAGTTCTGTAATGAACCAAGGGGCAGAGGGCTTATTCCTGGCCAGTTTCATAGTCTTAATTGGCGCAACCTTATCAAGGGCCGAGGTGACCAGGCAGGTAAAAATACTCAGGAGGGACTTCTACTTTCAGTGTAGGGTCATTTGAAAAATGAGATCCAGCATCTGGCCAGCCCGGTGGGTGGGAGCATATACCATCTGCATCTTAACCCCTAGAGAGTGTCAGCCAGCTAAGAGGCCAAGGGACAGTTGACATTGTCCACGTGGACACTGAAGTCACCGAGGATTATAAAGTTAGTGTGCCTCAGTGAAAGATCTGCAATAATGTCACACGGCTCCAGCAGATGGGCAGATACCGAATCATGGGGTCTATATACCAGAAGTCCAGCAATGGAGGATACAGGAGAGGTATTGATGCAAAATGACAATGCCTCAATCAGGCAGGAGCTCTCAAGTCTCTTACACAAGATCTCCCAACCTTCTCTCAGGATAACAACAATTTTAGTCTTTCCTTTATTCACACTTAGGCTATGGGAAGATGAATAAACTGCTAAAGCAGCTAATTGTCTTTGGAGGCCAGCAGGTGTTAAAGACATCAAATTTAAGTCATCAGCAAACAAACACTAGTACAGACATTGGTTTCCACCCTAATTTGGAGGATGTGCCTTTAGTTGGTTAATACACTCAGAAAAGTCAGCCAAGTAAAGAAAGAATATCTGGGGAGATAGAAGACAGCCTTGTTTTACCCAATTGATACATTTTTGCTATTAAATGGGTCAGTCAACTTTATCGCAAGGATTACTAAAATCAACAAAGGCGACATAAAGTTTGACCTTTCTCAGCCGCACATTATATTCAGCCATCATTATTAGAGCTAAATATTATCTAATGTATAACAACCCTCCCTGAAGCCTCACTGTTCTAACGGAAGATGATATTTTGTGTTTACCCATTCAGAAAATCTATGTAGAAGGCATTTTGCAACAGATTTCCCTATTATATCCAAAAGAGCAACTGGTCTGTAGCTTTTAGACTTGCCTTCCATGACGATGTAATAGCGCTAGAGTTTAAGCAGTATTCATAGAGTTTTTTTCAAATATGTTGCCCAAAAGTTGAGGCATCATTTTAGTATGCCAACATTGATTTTATCCGGGACAACAGCCCGAGAATTTTTCAACTCTTTGATTACATTGCAGATTTCTTCACCAGTTATGTCATCCCACATTATAGTAGTGGGAGACTTCAAATCTAGTGAAGGGAGCTGTTTTTCTGTGAATGTATAATATTGTTCTATATGTGGCAGCCAATGAAATTTATCCAGAGGAAATATTGTTTTCACATAGTTTTTGCCAAAAAATGTGGAATTTATGAACCAAAATGTACTGACATTTCTTAAAACAAGAGCCATTTGCAGAGACCACCATCATTTCGCAATTTGAGTCTCCTTTTATTGTTTTGTTTTACAATTTCAAATGAGCAGACTCTTTCCCAGGGTAAATACCGGTTTTAATGGATGGGTGCAAAGGTTTGGCCAGTACTTTACAGCTTTCTTGGACAAAATGTCCAAAGAAAGGACATTACCTTTTCCTAAAAAGGAGGGAACAAGGGATTGGAAATTCAACCTTGAGTTGTCTTTTATAACTGGTCAATCACATAAATCCTATTTAATTGAGATCTTAAAATCAAATTACCATCAGAGCCAACTTTTAAAAGTTCATTTATTAATCTAAGACCAATTACTAACGGAAGATGGTCACTCCACAGATTGGAACCCAATGTAATACTTAGGGGCTGATTCTGATGCGGGTTGGAAATGCTTCTCGACTGAATCGGGTTGGAAATGGTTTCCAACCCACTTGGATCGGAACAGTCCGACCGACGGAGTATAATGCATCCGGATGCTTTCCGATACGATGTGGTTGGACTCCCATTGACTTCAATGGGAGCATATGTTCCTAACCGCATCATAATTGGGCCCTAGTTCATTCCTGATCCAAGTTGGAAGGAGCAAATGCCATTAGGAGGCCTTCCTAACCGCATCAGAATCAGGCCCTAGGTGGGAATGCTTTCCTAACCGCATCAGAATCAGGCCCTAGGTGCGAATGCTTTCCTAACCGCAGCAAATCAGGTCCTAGGTGCGAATGCTTTCCAACCTGCATCAGAATCCGGCCCTAAATCATAGGTCTTCAAACTGTGGGGCGCGCCCCCTATGGGGGCGCAGCATCCCCTCAGGGGGGGCGCGCACTCCACACCACCACTTCATCGTCGACTGTTGCCTTCAGGCGCCTCAGCCTTGTGTGTCTCAGCCTGGCCATAGTCAGAGTGGAGATACAGGGGCGCTAAGAGGTGAAAAACATAACAAAGCCTCGTTAACACGTGAAAGGCCATTTAAAGAGCTGTTAAGTACTCGGCGGCCCGGCAGCTCAGAAACTGTCTGTGTGTGTGTCTGGAAGGTGTCTCAGCTCGGGCTGACACACGATGGGGGCGGGGGGGGGGGGGTGCGATGAAAGCCAAGCAGTGCCATATAAAGGTGAAGAATCAGCAGTTAAATTTGAATCCACCAGAAAGAGTAAGTAGCTTGTTCTTTAGTAATGGAAGAAACACCTTCAATATCCCCTCTCTCTCATTGGCTTCTCTTCTCTATGTGTAGTACATCCACATTCCATGGACACAATCCTGCCTACAGTTAAAAAAAAGTCTGCAAGAAATTAAAACTACAATTTTGTGGCATACCAACAACAAAAACACAGCGATGAAGATTTCATTTCTTGCACTACGTCACTGTGCTTACATCTCTGCAAGAAATGAAAAATTAAAACTACATTGCAGTGTTTTTGTGGCATACCAGCAACAAAAACACAGCAATCTAGATTCATGTCTTACACTACGTCACTGCCCTTACATCTGTGCCGACTTTGGAGTTGGCGTTTGAGACTTGGATTCGGCTCATATGCAAATCACAATTTTCCTGTGCCTACCAAGAAAATATTGCGTGCATGTCTGTTACTGGTGCTCATGTAAAACGCCAATACCTTTGGGTAGAGTTCAACAGCAAATAATAGTAGCAGATAATGTTAATTATGCTCTCCTGCCTGTTCCATGCTGCATGTAGTGAAGTAGTCGGACTCACTGTGCCGGTGTCCCTCGAATTGGAAGCAGGCACAGCACTGTGACCCAGGCTCTTCAGAGGGGTGGAGCAGGCAGTGTGCTCCTGCAGTGAGCTGAGACCGTGACTGCAGGCCTCGTTAGCCGGCCTGTGCACAATTTACTTCAACAGAACTAACATAGATAAAGGCTCAATGCTATTTTATTACCTTGCGGAAGGCTGGAACAACAGGAGGGTGCAGCAATTGGCAAACATGCAACTGTACACATGGAGCTGCGGACTGACCCCATATTAGTAATGGTGGCCTATATCAAACAAAAATGGAAATACAAGTGGGAGTATTTGGAGGGTGTTTTGCGCAACTGTAACTTGTCAAGAGTATGCCTTTGCTCCAATTATCTCTTATCTCTGATCTACACTTTGGGGACCCTCCTGCACCCAGAGAGTGTGTCCGTACAGAGACACTTTGCTCGTCCAAACCGGTTAGACAGGAGGTCCTGTATTTTTTTAAGGCATTTGACATGGCTGCCACCACGATTCAAATACTGTCAGCTCTAACATGATGATAAAATCCCTGTCCAGGTGGCTGAAACCCTCAGCCCTATGGACGTTGCACGCCTCTTAAAGACCATGTGTATATTTACATACCTTTGTAAACTGATTACACAGGATTGTTTTCTGGTTCCAGTGCCCTCTGGGACCCTACTCTGCCTATTCCTTGCATTTGGATTTTACTGCCTTAGTGTGAGAAAACGTTTTATGAATAGGAATATAACGTAGGGTTCCTAGAAGAAAAATGCCAGCCATGTGTTTAAAGAGCCTGCAAAGGCCTTGTCTTGACACTAAATAGGGTTATAAATAAAATAGTATGTATTCATTTGTAATGTGACTTTTCAATCTTTGTTCCCTTTAATTTTCAGTCATGGATCATCCAGGCAGCCTTAGAACACAATTAAAAATGCTTTCTATTTATTTTTGCTGATCCAAGTATGCACAGATAAGTGCTATAAATAGGCTTTAGGTGACTGCTTATTTTTGTACCATCTGGGACATCAATATAAAGAGCTGGCAATGTTAATCGCAAGACTGGAAGTTTGGTGCAGGATAAGCACAATATTTATTTCCTCCACCATCGATCCCTGGAGCCTGAATAATGGCATAAAAGCAATAGTTTAACTTATATCTCAACCCTTATGGTAAGCCTCAATAACATGCAGAGTAATTTTAACTTTATCTGGGAATGCACCCTGCATTCAGACAACTCACTCCTCATTCTCGCCCTTCTTTTTCACACTCACCCTGCACTCACAGGGATCACAATGTACTCAAACTGATCATCATGCACTCATACCACTCGCTCACCCTACACTCACAGTGACCACACTGCAGTTATGCCACTCACGATTAACTCACACCGTTCTCCCTCAACTTACTTGCGGTCACTTGAGCACACCACACACTCTGCACTCTCAGTGATCGCTCTGCACTCTGCACTCACAATGCTCTTGCACGGTTCACCCTGTACCTCACCCTGAAGTAACACGAGTTCACACTGTACCGCACCCTGCAGTCACACAAGCACACTACTCACCCTGCTCATGTGACACTTCACTCACCTGTCCCCCTCAGGTGTGCGATCAGTGTTATGGCCAGCCCTGGCTGGGAGTCTTAGCCCCCCCCCCCTGAAAGTTCAGGTCTAGTTGCATCCCATGTTGCTTCTCACGTCGGAAGTACGTTTCACTGGGCTCTGCAGTAGGGAAGGTCCATCAATGATGCAGAGCACAAGCTTCCAGAACTTTTTTGTCAGGTGGTGGTGATGGTGGGGGGGCTCGACGTGTAAAAAGTTTTAGATGGGGGGGCTCAGCCGACAAAAGTTTGAAGACCTCTGCCCTAAATAGTAATTTTGAATCCAAATAACGTATGCAAGCATGATCTAACAAAGATTTATAGGTTCCATACTGCCATGAAAAATTATTGAAAGGGTGGTCATTGAACTTGCCATTAATTAATGCAATATTTAACTCCAAAGCCCAGTCAAGTAATAAAAGGGTACCCTATCCTTCTCACATCTTCTGTTTGGAAGTACCGCAAATGTGAAATCCCAAAGTGAATTAGGTCAATAAAATTATGCTTCTGGTAAAGTGTAGATGAGAATGTGTATTGAAATCCCCCACAACTAATAGCATGACCTTAGAGAAAATAATTTCTGTGTTTGGGATGGTTTTCTGAATGACTAGCAGTTCATTCTTAAAGTCACAAGAAAGTGAAAAGTAAATATTACAATTAAGATATTCCGCTAAGTCACCGCGAGTATCTAGAATAGAAAAGTATATTTTGCAAAATTTCTGGCATAAACTAATCTAGTAGATTGCCATCCCAGTGGCAATTAAAAAAAAATACACAGACCCTCCCTCTAGCATGACCTTTTGGTGAGGTGATAACCACATAGGAAACAAAAAGAGAGATACAGTTTGGAAAAGGGAACAGATTCTTTAGGCCCACAAATCACAACTACAGAGTGACCAAGTGACACCATCAGGCTAAATTTAAAATGCTGGGTAGCCAGGATCAAAGAGCCTATGCTCCTATACATCTGCAGGAACCAATCTAGAACTTTATATCGATATCTCGATGGCCATGTTGGGGAAAAGGCATTAAATTGTCAGCCTCCTGTTTTCTTAACGGAAACTTGGCTCTCTGACACCTCCAATCCCACCTTGGCAATAGCAGTACCCATGGGCTACTCTATTCTTAGAAAGGACCGCATCACTGGGAAGGGTGGGGGAATTGCCTTGATCTTTAAAAATGACATATCAGCCAAGATCCTCCCCATGGATGAAATCGTGGGTGCAGAGAGCCTTTGTTTTTACTGCTCATTATTCGCCCATCAATCCCTGGCGGGTGTTCTTTTATACAGACCCCCAGTGCACTCTGTACCTTTCTTAAAAGCAATTATCAATACTATAGCACCACTTGCCCTGAAATATAACCAATTTCTGGTCCTAGGAGACTTTAATGTCCATATGGACAAATTGGAGAGCGCTGAGAATATTTTACTAGGTGAGACCCTTAACTCTCTGAACCTGTTTCCCCTCATAAATACACCCACTCATGAGAAGGGACATATACTAGACCAAATTTTCTCAAACACCCCATGCTAATCTGAAGATCCCACCCCTTTGGTCTGGACGGATCACTTCCTGCTAAAAATTACAATAGCTATAATCAGGAAACCAGCATACACCAACACTAAACCCCCCCTCTCAAATGTAGAGCTCTCCATAGGATAACCCCGGAGGCCCTCAGCTACGCACTGCAAACGCACTCCTTTGTCAACAGTAATAAAGTAGAACTAGATGCCCCAACCTGGAAAACTGGATAAAACAGGGAGTGGAAACTGTAGCACCCGAGACCCTCCGGTCCCAACGGACTATACATCGCTCTGCACCTTGGTTTAATGAAACCTTGCGCAAATGTAAAATTTTCTGTAAACAGCTGAAAAGGGCTTGGAGGAAACACTTTAGCGACAATAGTAAATCCCCCTACAAAAAAGAACTAAAAACTTACCACCAGAAAATCCTGGCAGAAAAGAAACGGTTCTTCGAAAGTAAAATCGAAATATCAGCTAATAAAAGTAAGGAAATATTTAAAATTGTCAAACACTTCACCTCACAACCTGCAGCTGCATCCAATTGTGAAGTCTCTGAAGTCTGGACACACCAAATAGCAGACTTCTTCCACAGGAAGATAGTTGATATACAGACTTCCCTCAACCTGCCCACTAAGTCACTGACTAACTCATTATCTCCCCACGTCAAACCACTACCCACTTCCACCTTTCTCCAATTCCCTTCTATTACATTAGATCAATCCCTGAAAATTATGAAGAATTTAAAATCTGTCTCTCCATTAGACCCCTGCCAACTAAAACACTGGCATCAGTGGCTGGGGTGATCAATGCCGAGGTCAATACCGTACTGAATCTATCTCTGAGAAGTGGCCAGGTCCCAGCCATTTGGAAACACACCAAAATCCTGCCACTGTTAAAAAAACCTTCAGCAGATCCTCTAATAGTGTCTAACTATAGACCCATCTCACTCCTGCCTTCCATTGCTAAGGTCATTGAAAACAATGTGAACTCTGTTACCACCGAATTTATGGAGTCAAACAACTGTCTCCACGCGAGCCAATCAGGAATCCGAGCTGGCTTTAGCACCGAATCAGTTCTCCTCGAAATATCGGAATCCATCAAAGTGACCCTTGGCGGGAGAGCGACTCTGATTCTGCTTGATCTATCTGCCGCTTTCGACACCGTGCCCCATGTGAGACTGTATCTGTATCCATGCATAGTGAGAGAATGTACATATTAATTTGAAGAGAATCAGAAATGTCAAATGTACAACAAATATCTGTTAGAATATGTTAGAATATGAAGGTTAACCAACTACAGGACTTTACGGTCCAACTCTCTCCTTCTCTTGGAAACTCCACGCTTCAAACGCTCACGGGCAGGCGGAAAAACCTTTGAGGTTTATGCCTCCCAGCATTGGAACAAGCTCCCTCTGGCCCTACGCTCTTCCCAATCAGAAATCTTATTCCGTAAGTCACTGAAGACCCACCTGTTTTCCCTATAACATCCCCCTGTGCCCTCCACCCTCAAAGTTCTCAGCGCCGGGACGCCCCGTCGGGGTAGCTGTGCGCTCTATAAAATACACAAATAATAAATAAATCATGTGCAAGATATACATTTAGACAGCACATAATAAACAGTTAACTTTAAATCAGGCAGATACACAATAGATAGAGCATAAAGATGGTGTGTCTTTCCCAAAACCTGTTATGTAACTATAGAGGAAATTCAATGTAATGCATTGACTGATATACATATATTTTCTTAACATCTAGAAGGATTCCACCAAACTTGGTGTTGATGACCCCAATTATCTGTTGTCCTGAGGAAGGTGTAACCATATTCCAGGCTAAAACACCAAAACGCGTCGACGCACTATGTTTTTAGAATCCAAGTAAAGCCGAGTGGTTTCCATATATACGCCAATCTTGGACATTGGAAGGCTCACACAATCAATCAATCAATCAGGAGTTTGTTAAAGCGCGACTACTCACCGTAAGGGTCTCAAGGCGCTGGGGGGGGGGGGGGGGGGGGAGGGGAGGTGTGCAGGTTCCATTCCATCAAGGAGGGGGAATAAGGCTATTGGATCTGAGTATCCGGGACTTACATCTATTGTTCCGTTTAAAATTGGGGGGTTTTGTCTGTTTTTGTAATCAAGTTGTATGTATTGATTTGTAATACTTGTTTTTTAGTATACTGTAATAGCTTTTCTGTATTGATGTATGTGTTATGAAATTTTTTATTGTATTAAGAAATGTATATATGAATTGTCTTTCAGAAAAAAGTTTGTTTCTCTGAAATTCTAATTTGTTTATGGGTTCCTTTTGTTAAGGAGAATACCCTGTCAAGTAAGGTTAGGGTTTTTTTAATAATAAAGAAAACGTATATACGTTACATTTTAGTTGTTGGCAAAAAATTATTTTCAAATAATGTGTTTGTGTCACAGCTAAAGGATATCTGTGATATAGAAAATTATTTCGCCGTAAAGTTAGTTCAGGGAAATTCCCGTTGACTTTGACCATGTGAGACTCCTACAGAGACTGAGAGACTGTGGGGCGGGGGGCATGGTGTTGAAGTGGTTCTCTTCATTCCTACAAGATCAAAGGCAGGAAGTCTGGAACCCACCTTTCTCCTCCCTCATGCCTCCCACGGAGGTGGGTGTTCCTCAGGACTCTATCCTGAGCCCATTATTATTTAATCTATACATGGCTCCTCTCGCTCTGCTGGCCAAAGCGGCTGGAGCCATGATTATATCCTACACTGACGACACCCAGCTTTTGTTCACCTGTAAGAAGGGAGAGGCTCTGGATGGCGACAAAATAAGGAATTGTTTAAGACAGGTCTTTTCCTGGTTTAGTCACAACCAGCTCCAGTGCAACTCCGCTAAATCCAAAGTTATTCTTTTCGGAGTTCCGGACCAGGATGTTTGGAGACAGTGGTGGCCACCTGATATGTCCCCCCCGCAGACCTCGGTGGAAGTAGCCAAAAACTTAGGGGTCAAACTGGACAACTCACTGAACATAGAGACCCAAGTTTGAGCTCTGGTTGGCACCTGTTGCGGAACCCTGAAAATGCTCCGGAGATTTCTTCCCCTTCTGTCCCTCTCCCATAGAGCGACCGTGGTCCAGGCCCTTGTCACCTCCAGGCTGGACTACGCTAATGCCCTCTATTTGGGTCTCCCAGAATGCCTCCTCGGGAAACTCCAGGTCGTGCAGAATACGGCCCCAAGAGCCATCCTTATGCTGGGCCCCAGAGTTCATATCTCGCCCCACCTTAAGAAGCTTCACTGGCTTCCCATTCGACACAGAATCAAGTTTAAAGCCCTATACATCGCCTTCAAGGCTCTGCATGGTTTTGGGGTCACCTATATTAGGAAAAGAGTGAGCTACTACATACCTGGTAGAGCACTCAGATCTTCGCATCAACATCGGCTGAATGTGCCTAAATTCAACCGTGCCCGCTTGGGATGGCGCTCCTTCCAAATCCAGGTCGCTCACCTCTGGAATGAACTGCCTATAACAGTCATGCAAGCGCCGAATATTCTGCACTTCAGGAAATTGCTGAAGACTTGGTTGTTCCAACAGTAATTCGGACTTCACTCCGCACTTGTGTCTCCTACTATTTGCTCTGTTCGCTAGCGCCGGGACACTCATCTGAGTAGCTGTGCGCTCTATAAATATGTTAAAATAAATAAAATAAATAATATGTAATGGTAAAACATAATTCACCATAGGTCTTTATCATTATTTTTTGCTGTGTATGATGGATTATAATAATCTACGGCTAAATCAATCTCCATTTTATAGTAAGATTCCCTGTATTTTAACATTTGTTCCACAACAGTGTTTAAAAAGAAGAATATGATAGATTCACAATGAACCTGTCCATTTATACCCCTAAAAGAAATGCTGACCTAGTCAATATCATTTGAACAGATAAGTCTGAGTTCATTAATGTTGTAGAACAGTCTCAAAATATTATGTTTGTTCAGGACATAATCACCCTCAAATGAACGGAAAAGATTGAGAAAATGATAAATGGCTTTTAGAAATGTTCTACTTTATGATTCACACTAATTGCTCTGACTACAAATTTACCCATGATTATTTGTTTCCGGAAAGAAGATGGCAAGAAAGCATGACTGCGGGATTTAGAGTTTGATGATTTCCATGATGAATTATGTTGGAACAAGAAGAGGAAGAAATCTGGACAATTGGTGATGACACCCTTTCCATCTTGCATGTTTATTCACCAGATTATCCTGAATAATTGCTAGTGAATTAGCTTCCATGTTTGCACTGACTGTAACTTCTTGTGTATTGTTCTTAAATTTAAGTTGCTTTGATGGTTTCTCTTAGAACCTCAAAGTTTAAGATGTCTCTTCAGGCGACCCATGAAGCTTTTTACAAGATAAAACAGAGTGAGGACTTAGTACTATACTTACCTGTACCTCACCTTGTAAATACGCTCTCTAGCCCACCACCAAACACTAACAGCTTTGTTTAAAATCTTCACCAGCTTCATGCCTATGGCATGAACTCACTATAGCCGATTATAGGTCGCACACCACCTTACAAGTCGGCATGTTGTGGTATAACAATATACCAAACTAATATGACTCTACCCTGTACGTCTTGTCTTTGTCCTATCTGTAGTCAAGCTTGAGGGAATCCCCCTCTAACAGTTAGAGCGCCTTAGTGTGCGCTACACATAGCCAAAAGACAACACAATCACTTAAATTTAATTTTATTATTATTTAATTTGCACCTTTTCACATATCTAAATGGTCCTGAGGAAATCCAGCTTAAAATCTACAAGGCACTGGCTGAAACATGTAGACTACACTAGACGTTGGAGGTCATAACTAGTACTCCAATCAACATCTTCCTGCCTTTTTATCTGCAAACAGAGGCCCAGTTCATTAAAGATAAGTAACCCTCGGGTGCTGGGACCTTCTGTATAGCTTTTAAACTTCACCTTTCTCACCCTATTCACTGCACACTCAGCAACATACCAGCTCCGCAGTCACCTGGCGTTGAAGCACACCCAGGGCACATTCGGTGCCACTGTGGTGGGCCCGATGATGAAGCATGCCACCGACTAGGTCGGTGGGTGAGGGCTTTATAAGGAAAACAGTGCTTTTCCTTATTTATTTGTTGACGTACCTACCTGAGTCTCTCTATCTCCTTAAACTAGCTAGTCCTTATTGATATATGTACGTCCTCCATAATCTGCCATTACCAAAATGGACCATAGCTGCAGCAGTACCCACAGATGGCGCCACAAAATAGAGCCAGTGAACAAACCAATGAGCAGGCTCAAAGCAGGCACCAAGATCCAACCCAGTACCAACAGAGCGGCGACAGCGTCCATGCGTCCTCCAAGGCAAGGCACGCCTCTAGCAGGCGGGTGGGCATGAGCATGGCAGTGTGGTTACAATAACATCAGACCAGAGGTAGGAGTCAGTTCCAGGCACATTTACACTGTTCAAATCCAGGTGCCAAGAGTATCTTGTTTATTTTATTAACTAGAAATAAAATGGATTTCAAATTTTTTGTAATTACAAGTTGGATACCTTATTTTATTAGAGATATACATTTAGATTAATTTTGCGGATCCTAGTGATATTAATCTTTAATTTTAGCTTTCAACATTATAATTATAATAAAATATTGAGTTCAGTGTTTAAATACATATTTAAATTTAGGGGGACATTGTCATCTAATTGTTTAAAAGTATATTGGGGTTTACTTAACACATTTGACCAATGATTGCTTTTTAAAATGCATTTTATGTTAAAAATGGTAGCTTATAAATAAATATTCCATACTACATGTTCTTACAAAAAATATATACACCATACATAATATACAGCAAGGCCCCCAAACACTGTGCATCAATTGGTCAGTGTGAAACTGGTTTCGGGTTGCTTGTGTTCTTGTTCAGAGAAGACCTGGCCGTTCTTGTAGGATAGTCCCATGTAGCTGGGTCCAAAATGAGGTGGCACTGTATGCAAAATAACAATGGACTGGGATGCATCCTGGGTAATTTCCAGCAGCTGAGATTAATTCAAGCATTCCACCGATCACTTTTTTGCGTACTTCAATTAGGCAACCAGATGCATCAATCGACCTAGACAGTATTTTGAATGCCTGTTTCAGGTTTCACATTCTGTAGTCGTTCCAGGATTCATATGTATCAATTTACCCAGCCAGTTTATGCACCAGTTGTCCCTGGAGCAAATGTCTCAATGACCCCAGGATGTCCAAGCATCAATTGTATCAACAAGTGCTTGCAAAAATAGCCCCACACAGTATAAACATTATTGATCTGATGCAGTACAAACATCATTGTACTAAGCTTCTTTATGTATCAGGGCCACAGGCAATATAGGAATCAGGGGTTGTCAGCAAATTAGCCATCAGAGACTCCATACAGTAGATATCCAGGAAGAAGCTGCGGTAATTGCTGAAGGCACTGGACCCCGTTGGATGTTTTCTTACATCTGGGCCCAAGGGGTCTCCATTAAATAATGCCATATATTATGCTGGGTTTTCGTATCCTTGGTTACGTTATAGAAAGCATGCAACGTAAAG
Organism: Lissotriton vulgaris; assembly: GCF_964263255.1. Taxonomy (NCBI): domain Eukaryota; kingdom Metazoa; phylum Chordata; class Amphibia; order Caudata; family Salamandridae; genus Lissotriton; species Lissotriton vulgaris. The sequence goes on along the minus strand of NC_141690.1, from coordinate 253,395,584 downwards.
TAGTGAGGTCAGGCTGGATCTTAAAATGTGTTAATTTAGCAGCTATGAATGATCATTGAATGTTATCACCACGTCCATACTTGGAGTAGCAAGACACCCCCCTAAAAAAGTAACTAGAAAGGGCAGGGCGCAGGGGGAAAAACAACCAGAGCTACAAGAGTAACGTTCTCTCAAGACCTAAATTTCTTTAAATAGTGGCTTCTCAAGGCTCAAACAAGGGGCATACCAATGTTCTCCACACAGAATAATTACTTGTTCTTTGCATATTTTATTTTCTTTTTTCTTTTTCATCTTTTATATCTTTTAGTGTTCCATATCATATAAAACATTATTTTGGATATATAAATATCTTTTCAATTACAAACGTTTGACGAGTATCGTCTTTCTAATAGTGATGTACCATAAATACAAATAATTTTGGCACTATTGAAATCACATACAATGAATTTATTCAACACATCCCCACACATACTCACACCTCTCTCAGCTCTGCAAACATGTCCCTTGCACTCAATACATTCACATCTCTAGAAACTACTATGATAAATGTAAACTCTATATAGGTATACTATCACACCATGAAGTTATAAGAAAGTGTCTTGGGCTCTGTGTCTCTACTCACTACTTAGGCCACATTGAATATACAGTATCTACTAACAAGTCTTTTATGTAAACTGGTCAATATGAGCCAACATACGCAAAGAGTGAAGAAATGTTTTTTATTTCTCTAATTCCTTCTAACTTAATCTTTCACTATGTTATTTACACTTTTTGGTTGTAATTTGATGGCGAACATCACCAATCATCACCAATGAAGGCCATATTTTTTCTGATGATAAGTGTGTTTTTAAGTAGCACCTCTGTTTGTTTTGTTCTGAATATATGGTTGGAAAAATGTATAGATATCTCCAGGGGCCCTTATAAAAGAAATTATGGGGCCCATTATGATGTCGGGCGGATTGCCCCCGCCAGGCTGGCGGTGGCCACCGCCGGCCTGGCGGGGGCAATCCGCCAGACATCATCACCTGAATTCCCCCCGCCATATTAGTATGGCGGGGTGACCTCGGCGGACAGAAAGACCGTCCGCCACTTTTCCGCCCCAGTCACCTTGCGGCCAGGACGGAAAAGGAATAATATGGTGGCGGTGTCTATCAGACACCGCCAGCCATATTATGATGGGCATTTTACAATACCTTTCCGTAGCGGCAATGCCGCCACGGAAAGGCATACGGTCTTCACTTTGGGGGCCCCCTGCGAGCCCACAAAGTGAAGGAGGGGTGGGGGTGCACACGGGGGGTACCTGTGGTACCCCCCTCCATTTGCATATACATTGCGGTAGGCACTGCGCCGTGCCTGCCGCATTGTGTAGCCAGCCGGCCAAACCCACATGTGCACCTATGGCAGTGCTCACCACTCCACCCTTCTGACTTGCCCCATTATGGCCCCGCACCAAGCCTCATTAAATGAAAGAAAAATAAAACGATACTAAATGAGTTTTATTTTTCAAAATTTGAGGCTGGCGTGGGGGCGACAATCCTTCGCCTTAGCAGAGAATTTGCAACACTAATACCGGAATGCCGGAATACGATGGCGGCAGAAAGTATTCGACCTGCTGTCGGAGGCTTTCTGCCTCACTTCAAAGCTTTCAGTCCGACCTCTGTATTAAGATGAGAGCGGTCGGAGTGAAACCTTCAGGGAATTACGTCGCACTTCTGACGGGCTCAAGGAGCCGGTCAGAGTGTTGGAAGCATCTATAATCTCCTAATGTCAGCGGAGCCAATCTCAGCTCCGCCATCGGGATTATGATGGCACTCTCCGACAGCCTTTTCATAACAGCCTTTCCGACATGGAAAGGCTGTCGGAAAGTGTCTTTGGGGGCCCCTAGACGGGCCCCCCTCCCAAATGGCACTCCGCTATTGGGCATGAGGAGTACCACACATCCTGAGGTGCCTGCCACACAGGGCAGGGATGTTTAAAAACATCCATTTTACAATGGCAGCTTCTGTTGTTGGCTTTTTCCGCCCACCACACAAGCTGCCATTATAAAATGGATGCTTCCTAATACTGAGGTCGGAACCCCCGACCTAGGGCTGGCGGTCCCAGACCGCTACGGTCCGCCCGACATCGTAATGAGCCCCAATGTTATTAGCTTGGAACGATTTTCATTAAACATAGGTAGCTCATGGGACTAAAAAGGCTGAAGACCCTGGTCTACACAGCAAGAATTGATGGTTTCCAAAATTGGAAAAATAATACCAGGTGAACTCAACGGAATCCATAAATTAACAGAAAACACCCTAACAATTAATAAAATATATGAGAAAATGATAAATCCCACAGTGTGCTTTAAAACATCACAAAAGCCGACAATTTAACTAAAAACGAGGGAATCTATTGTTCATCGACCTATAACCCCTTCTTGTTACAACTACCAGAGGTCATGCCCTCATAATAGGGCGATGGCTGACGTGGCACATCAAGGTACTATAAGGTATGCCAATATGCATTTGTAATATTTTCGCATCATGCGGGGGCGGTTGGACGTGTGATGCCTGCTCGAACATGGCAAACAACCTCTTTGCAAAAAATATTGATAAAATGTGTTCATGCAGTAAAGCTGATTTTATGAGCTTTTGTACCGCAGGCATCAATCTCTCCTGGGCAGTGAACAAACATACATTAAAATACATGAAACCTGTGAGTCTATCAACCTTACCACCCCCACCGTCCTCCTGAAAACACCCAGGAAGAGACTTTCAAGGAGGTCTCAGTAACCGGCAGCTGTACCGAGTCAATAAGGTGATCCTTTCAAGAATAGCATCTTTCACAGTGGACCGAACATGCCGCCGCACCGATCGCTTCACGCCGCATTTGTTGTGCTTCAGATCCGCGGTCCAGGGCCGGCTCTAGGCATGTGCAAGCTGTGCACCTGCACAGGGCCACCAAACCCCAGGGGCCACCACGCCAATATATATCCTTAATATATTAATCCTCTGAGGATGGATACATATTTGCGTGGTGGCCCCTGGCAGGGATTTGGCGGCCTCTGGCTCTGTTCCACTTCTAAACTCCCAGACCCCCTCCCCTCTTTACTGGCCTGCGCGCTCCGCCCCGCCCGGACCCCCTCTTCCGGGCCCCCTACCTACGCTCCCTGCCCAGGGCCACCATGAGCATAGAGCCGGCCCTGGGCTGTCTGACAGCAGCAGGGTGGCTGCACTGGAGTTTAATGAGCTTCATTTTACGCAGCTAACTTCCGGCGCGCGGGAACCGGCTCGAGTTTTTTTGGTGGAACAGTTGCCTTTTTCATTATGACCCCTGCATTATGACTCGCTTCTGCAGTGATTTTCCTGTATGCCCATACTCATGGAAACCGAGAAACTCCTTTACACTAGCAATAATAACATCCTTTTTTTTACTTCGTATTTTGAAGTTTTTGGGTATGAGGGGTGCTTGTTCGCCCGAAGTGCATCATTACCTCACTCTCGATTTTTAAAGCTAAAAACGCCGCTAATTAGACCGTTTCCCTCGCCTGAAATTCTCCCCACTTCAATCCAAGTTAATGAACAAAATAAATACCAGCCCCTCTCTCTTTCTGCTTTCCAGATGTTGGCATGTCCCAGTCCCTGCCCTCACTCTAGGAGGGGAACGTTTGGTTCGTGCAGGCCAGGCACCCCTTGACAAACTCCCTACCTCCTTGAAAACACCAACATCGGTCATCGCGCCCTACATAGGCTTCCACAGGGCACAAGTCCTAAACAGGCATTTGCAATGCAATAGGTCTCGCATTTAGGCGAGTTTGAGAGAATAACATTGCAGATAATAATGCCTTTTATTTTTGTTTTCGTTTTTAGAACATAAATAAAAGGCATTGTCATTTACAATGCCAATTGCTTAAACTCCCGTATATGCGAGACCTATTGCATTGCAAATGCTTGTTAAACAAGCATTCGCATAGCCAATAGGTCTCGCTTTCGGGACATTATAAGTATTTAGCAGCACAATGTCAGTAGTGCAACAACATCAACTGTTGCATGGCTAAACACTTATAAGGTCGCTGGCTCCCGCGAGGCACTCGCCCCTCGTGCACGCGTTGCCATTGAAGTCAATGGAACGCGTGCACGAGTTTGCCTCAAAAAGGGAATCCGCGGCTGTAGGTTTCTCTCCTATGCAATGCATGCGCGTTGCATAGGACGAGACCTAAAAAGGTGCCTGCTAAGGACAAACTGTGACCTGGAACTAGTCTTGACAGCCAGTCACCCGAGTCCGAGCTCCCTGCACATCCAAAAGCATATTAATGCAGACTACACAAAAATAACGAAACCTGATGCCCAGTCTGTCTCCATGCCACATACATTTCCGGCTATTAGCACCTTGGTGCCCTGCCTTCCAGCTAATAAACCAAGCCATGCTCCTTGTCCCTATCCAGACTGCCTAGACTGCCCTCCCCAGCATTTACCGGTGGCGGTAGAATACACACGGCATTACCATTCCTGATTAATGGATTAATTCACTAACCAACCCTTCCACCCACAGACTGGAATTTGCAGATTTTACCACCGAGAGACCGAAATCTACACACCCCTCTTATCACTGAAGTGCAGTTTGTGAATTTTAAGTTTAGCTGTGAGCACTATACGTGCAGCATACAATAACCTGTCTACTAGGAGAAAATACCATTCGTTTAGTATTATTCTACTTAATATGTAAATCACTGTTGATAAAATTGGTGTGCCTGCTATAACACTGTTTCCTGCACCATTTTACTGACAGGCATATTTTCTTGCCCCCACAATTAGCATGCCTGCGATGGCCAAAGTTTTTATGTTTAAATGTGAACATTTCTCTTGAGCTAGTACCACCTACACGTTGATCTTGCATTATTCTTCTCCTACAAGATGGCATCTAATAAAGCAACTTACTGTATTAATTTTGACTGTTATGTTGACCTGCTGTTTGCTGGGTCTTGACCCCTGGAAATGTCTGCTTTACAATCAACAAAGCAAAAAAATACAAATAAACTCACTTGCTTATTTCCAGAGAGAATAATAATGACTTAGTCTTCCTGAAAGTGAAAAAATGCACTTCGGTGCGACCGCAATCAAGGAAGCGGGACTGAGGGCTATTCAAAGGTCCAGCATATGTGCCCTAGTTAAAGCACAAAACAAAAAGGAATGCAGTTCCTAAGGAGGGAGAGAAAGGTAAAAAGGCGGGATCCTAAGCAGATAAAACAGGTATCTAACGAAAGGAGGGAAGAGCTAGGTGTCATGCTTCATCAGCGGGCAGGCTCCTCGTCAGGTCGGCACTGCAATACCCGACTGGCACCCAATGCAGGGGCTCGTTGGCGGAGAACTTTTATTCCTTGCAGGGCCGGACTGGGAACGAAAATCGGCTCTGGCAAAGTGCTCGTCCAGCTCCCCGGGGGTTTGGGGGTGCCGCCGAGCTCTTTTCCAGGGACAGTTTTGGGCTGATTTTGTTACAAAAACGGCTCCCAGGGGCCCAAAAGCGGCCCCCACCCGACGAGGCACCGGGGTATTGCCCGGTGCCTGCTATGGCCAGTCCGGCCCTGATTCCTTGCCGGTTGGTGCAGTGAGGGTAAGGGGCCTAGGGAGTGTGGAAGTGCAGATGTGTACGTCAAGAAGACCTTGTGAGTTAAAACAGGGAAGTGGAAGAGTCAGGCAAAATAATTTTAATGATCCTGCCTTCCGCCCTGCTTAAAAAATGGAATAGCAACTCTCTGCAGTGATGGTGCAGTGTGTTGCGCCCAATCTCATGCAGTCTACATGTTTCTTGCCTATTAGTCAGGTGGATCTAGCTGCAATTCCTCAGGACCTAGTGAAAATGTGATGTGTCTACACTAAAAAAAAAATTGAATGTTGTCTATTAACCTAGTTTTACTTTTACCATTAGTTGCACCAAAAGGTGTGGAACCTGTCGATGCAGCGGCCAATCTATAAAGACAAAATGAGAAAATCATTTCATTCAAGATAACGTAATTGCTTAATTGATCACGCCATCCCGCTAACACCATAGCCCCCCTTTCCACGGCTCAAAACACAGCCCACCCTTGCCCCCAACCCCCCCTCCCCAGCGACCCCCGCTGCTGCAGGTCATGCCAGCCCCGCCTACACTTGCTCTCCAACCCCCCCTCCTCAGTGACTCTTCCTGTAACAGGTCATTCCAGCCCCGCTAACACTATAGCCCCCCATCCACGGCTCGTAACACAGCCCACCCTTGCCCCCCAACCACCCCTCCCCAGCGACTCCAGCTGCTGCAGGTCATGCTAGCCCCGCTAACACTCAAGCCACCCCCGACCCATTGCACACCTACCCTCACCCTCCAAACCCCCCCTTCGCTCTCTGCATTCCAGAGCCTCCAAAATAATTCAGAGCTTCATTCCTCCATCCTTGATCTAACAAACCTCCTCCACCTCGCCGAACTCTCTCTCTCAAATCTCATGCCTCAGCTGTACTCCCTTCCTATGCCAGAGCTTCCCAAACGCCCTCTACCGACAGGCTTGAGACATCTTCGCCCCCGCAAGCACACTAGCTGCCTATCAGAGGAGGAAACCCTTGACCTCGCCCGCTCCTACAACTTTACCCTCTTCACGACTAATTCACCAGACCTCACTGAAAAGGAAATTCAGGATTTTCTCAAAGAACGTAACGAAGCCCTTACCTCTCCTTGTCTACCTGAAGTGAGTACCGCTTATCACATCTGCGCGGTCGCTATTGACCCATACAGATCAGCCCCCCTCTACAATAGAAGGGTGATCACAAGCAACCTTACACCCGTACCCCTGTCCATCCCGACCTCTGCTACCACCCGCCTCCTTGATCTGTCTGGGCTCTTAATCAACTGCTGCTCCGCAGTAAAGCATGCAGCCGATGTTGCTGCTCTCATTCTGAACAACAACACCGACGTAGCCATTCTAACAGAATCATGGCTTAATGACGCATCATCCCCAGGCCTCGATCTCTTAATGCCCCCCAAGTTTAACATTACCAGACTAGACAGACCACATAACAAAAAAGGTGGTGGAATCGCCTGCATCCATCGCTCTAACCTCCTTGTCACAGAGCTTCTAACAGATTCCACTGATTCCTGCGAATACCTAGCCCTCTCAGTCTGTAGTTAAACCACCCACCTATGTAACCTACACATTTTTTACCACCCCCCAGGCACTAAAGAATTCTTCACTGACTACCTCATGGAAGTCATCACGACCAAGTACTCCCCCAACACCAAAGACATTTTCCTCGGCGACTTCAACCTGCACTGGAATGACCTTAATGACCCTCATGTAAACACCATTAAAGACCTCATGGCTGATCTAGCCCTAAACCAACTTGCCCCCTCCCAACCCACTCAAAAGGGGCCACTCTAGACTGGATCATCTCTAAGCATGGGCGAATTTTGCGAACCTGGTGTTCGCGAATTTTGGGAATTTGCGAACTCGCAATCCGCAAAATCTGCGAATTCTCGCGAATTTGCGGCTTTTTTTTTGTGTTCGCAAGGGTTTCTGCCAGTTTGCGAGGGTTTGGTACCAGTTCGCAATTGCGAACTTACTTGTCGGCTCGCAACGGTCGCGACTATGTTGTTTCTACGTCTGGTTCATCATCACAGGTTCACAAGTGTGCACAGAGACCAAAAACTTTCATCATCATAGGTTCCCAGCACCCTCTGTTTCACCACTGCCACCCTCTGTTTCACCCATGCTACCCTCTGTTACATCAATGCCACCCTCTGGTTCATCATCACTGTAGATTATGGGGGGGAAAAGCAAGCACACCTGCCCTGCTTCAACTGACATGAATTAATTTGGGGTTAGTTTATTAATGTGTCACTGTTTTAAAATTCCAGGTCTGGCACCTGCTTCCTTATCAGTAATTTGCTTTCTGTTGCAGTGCACATTTTTTTCCAGGACCTTTGTGGCCTACTTGTAGCTATTCTATGAGCCTGCTGTGAGGGTCAGAGCAGGGTCATACAATTGTTGCTACTAGCAACTGAACTCTGGAGGGGCCCCAGTCAGGAAGCACTACATGGAATGGTTACTAATGATGAGTTTGAACTCTTGCACCTGCTGAGTGCTTTCAGTTTTGCAAAACTCGTTTTTCTGCAATTTCGCAGGATTCGGGGGGCACGAACTTGCGCGGGATTGGATTCGGAAGCCGCGAATTCGTGCGAATATGCGATTTGTTTTTTGCAGCGTGTTAGTTCACAAGGTTTTGTGCGTTTTAGCGAGCCGCTTGTAGCGCAAGGCGCGAAGTTACCCTCGCGGTCGTTCAAGGGCGCGGCCATCTTGTTTGTATGACGTATTTCCGTTTCCGGCCGCGAAGTGTAATCTCGCAAAGTGTGCGGCTCGCTAGTACAATTTGGCGTGTGTTCACGAGGAAAATCTTGCGCGAACTTACCCGCGCGGTCGTGAACGGGCGCGGCCATCTTGTTTCTCATTCATTGCTATAGTTCTGGGCATGCTTTTTGTATCCTCTCTAAATCTCTGCCATCCTTTGCTGGTTTGAAGTTTTTTTGGATCTATTTTACTTATTATCTATCCCTCTATTTTTCTAGCCCTATATTTTTGTGTTTACTGCTACTTTTGGTTAATTTTAAACTACTTTTTTAAACTCTTTTCTTTTCTTCTCTTCCCTATTCTATTTTCTTTATTATTTAGCTTCCTTTCCACCCAGACCATGGTGAAGGGAGCCGGGAAGCGTCACGTTGTAAAGCACTGCGCCATAAGGAGGCGTTCCTGCGCGGGGGGGGTCGTTCCAGCGCAGGAACGCCTCCTGAAAGTGGCTGAGTGAAATCTATGAGATTTCACTCAGTCACATTCAGGGCAATGCTGCGTCAAAACCCTGCGCCTGCTTGAAGCAGGCGTAGGTCTTGACGCAGCCTTGTGTAGATGGGGCACCCCCGAACCTTGCTGGAGCTGCGTCGCGCTTGCGACGCAACTCCAGCAATGCACCACATTTCCGGCACAGATGTGTCACGCATCTGTGCCGTTTTTGCACCATGGTGTGCCACATTATAAATGCGGCGCACCAAGGGTGGCGGAGCTGTTGCGCACTGTGGCGCATGTTTACTGGCGCATCCCTGGGGATGCGCCTGTTAACATAAATCTGCCCCTAAAGTTCAGATTTTTAATTACCGGCGCATCCCTGCAAAGTAGCAGGGATGCGCCAGTAATTGTGCGCCACGCCACCCCCACCCATGGTGCGCCGTATTTACAATGCGGCGCACCATGGGCCCAAAACGTCACCAAAGCGTTATGCATCTGTGTCGTAAAGGCAGCGCATTGCTGGAGTTGCGTCGCAACGATGGCGCAGCTCCATCAATGCTCCGGGGTGCCCTATCTCCCCAATGCTGCGTCAAGCCGTATGTCTGCTTCAAGCAGGCACAGGGTTTGAGTCACGAATCATTGTCATTAAAGTGAGTGATTGAAATTTTGTAGATTTCCCTCAGCCACAGGGCTTTACAACGTGATGCATCTCCCATAAGCGTCACGTTGTTAATATACGCCGCAGCATTGCGCCTCTTTTGTTCTGCCGCTGCGTCACAAAAGTCACGCAATAATAGTCAAGTCAAGTCAAGTCATAAAATTTGTATAGCGCATTACATACCCATAGGGTTTCAAGGCGCTTAGGAAGAGGAGGAGGATTATTTGTCAAATATCCACGTTTTAAGCTGCTTTCTGAACGCTAGGTGGTTCTGGGTGAGGCGAAGGTAAGCGGGGAGTGAGTTCCATGTTTTAGCAGCCAGGTATGAAAAGGATCTGCCTCCCATGGTGGTCTTGTTGATGCGAGGTACAGTGGCGAGGGCTTGGTCGGAAGAACGTAGTTGGCGGGAGGGGGTGTAGAAGGACAGTCGAGAGTTGAGGCAATCTGGTCCGATGTCGTAAAGTGATTTGTGTGCGTGGGTGAGCAGTCGGAAAGTGATCCTCTTATTGACGGGTAGCCAGTGGAGGTCTTTAAGGTGACCAGAGATGTGTTCGTTGCGTGGGATGTCTAATATGAGCCTGGCTGAGGCGTTTTGGATTCGTTGGAGTTTCTTCTGGAGTTTAGCGGTGGTACCTGCGTAGAGGGTGTTTCCGTAGTCCAGTCGGCTTGTGACCAGAGCGTGGGTGACTGTTTTCCTTGTTTCGGAGGGAATCCAGCGAAATGTTTTTCTGAGCATGCGAAGAATGTTGAAGCAGGAAGAGGATACGGCGCTGACTTGTTTGTTCATTGAGAGTGAAGAGTCCAGGATGACGCCAAGGTTCCGTGCGTGGTCTGTCGGGATGGGTGCTTTTCCGAGGGCTTCCGGCCACCAGGAGTCGTCCCAAGCAGAGGGGGATTTGCCTAGGATGAGGACTTCTGTTTTGTCTGAGTTCAGTTTCAGACGGCTTTGTTTCATCCATTCGGCGACTTCTTTCATTCCTTCGTGCATGTTAGTTTTGGCGGTGCCGGGGTCATTGGTGAGAGAAAGGATCAGTTGAGTGTCGTCCGCGTAAGAGATGATGTTGAGGTTGTGTTGGCGTGCGATGGCCGCGAGGGGGCTCATGTATACGTTGAAGAGGGTGGGACTGAGTGAGGATCCTTGAGGTACGCCGCAGATGACGTCAGAGGCCTCGGACTTGAATGGAGGAAGGCGGACTCTCTGGGTTCTTCTGGTGAGGAACGAGGTGATCCATTCCAGTGCTTTTCCTTGGATTCCGATGTTATTGAGGCGTTGTAGAAGGGTGCTGTGGCAGACTGTATCGAATGCTGCAGAGAGGTCGAGGAGGATGAGGGCGACTGTGTCTCCATTGTCCAGTAGAGTTCGAATGTCGTCTGTTGCTGCGATGAGGGCGGTCTCAGTGCTATGTTTTGCTCAGAAGCCAGATTGTGAGGGGTCGAGGGATTTGTTGGCTTCGAGGAAGGCGGCGAGCTGGTAGTTGACGGCTTTCTCGATGACTTTGGCCGGGAATGGAAGAAGCGAGATGGGGCGGTAATTTTTGAGTTTGGTGGGGTCCGCTGTTGGTTTTTTCAGGAGGGCGGTGAGTTCAGCGTGTTTCCAGTCTTCAGGGAAGGTAGCGGAGTTGAAGGAGCAGTTGATGACGTCTCGGAGGTGCGGTGCTATGACCGAGTCTGCTTTGTTGAAGATGTGGTGAGGACATGGGTCTGTGGGGGATCCTGAGTGGATGGAGTTCATCAGGCGGATGGTGTCCTCAGTGGAGATTGGCTTCCAGTCGTTAAGGGTGTTCACGGGGGGGGATGGACAGCAGACGGCAGGGTGGGTTGGTTTCCGGGTTGGTTGTCAAAGCTGTTGTGGATGTCTGCAATCTTGTTGAGGAAAAAAGAGGCTAGGGAGTCGCAGAGGGTTTGAGAGCAAAAGAGCTGCAAGGGGCTTCTAAATCAGCCCCTACAGACTCAAGTCCAGTCCTTCCTTTGTAAACATGGCGATAAGAAGAAATAGTGGTGGTGGATTGATAGTTTGAGTATTTTAATGACTGGTTAATGTAGTAGGAAACTTTAGTGTTGTCGCTGATCTGCAATCACAATGGACTTTGTCTGTCACTTCGCGTGCTGCGGACTGCTGCCTACCAATCCTAGGCAAACCTTTTGAGTACTTTGTTTAGTGAGTTACATAAGAAGTTTCCAATTCGACGGTCCGCAAATCAAGCAATACTAATAACGTAGTAGACCACATGAGATCGGTCAATAATATATCCCGTGGAATAGTTGTCTATTTGCTATTTCCCCAAAATATTTAGTTATTGTTCTTTTGAAATGTTTGATTTGGTTGACAGATATCATCCATGTTTTCTGGTCTTTCTTTCTTTCATGTTGTACATCAGCTCCCCCCAGGGGCAAGAGGACACATGAGGAGGAGGAGGGTGCTGTTCAGGATGCAGGCCAGGATCGGGCAGGCGAGGGCTCCTTTGCTGGCCCCAGTAAGTTTTAATTTTAATATAGAGTACTTATTTTTTCCTAGTGTTCCTCATTCGATTTTTTCTAAATAGTCTTTGATCTTCTTGTAGACTGGATCTAAATTCTTATCCTGCCTCGACTATGACTCCCTGTTGTATTACCAGATTATTCTTATTAGTCTGTCTGTGTAGCTAACTAAGATTGCACATTTGGCAATTCCATTGGACTCCCATTCTAGTCAGCAATAGCTCTATGCACTAAGTGCAGTCCTTTGGGATTGTCCATAATGTCTTTTCAAGTCTCCTAAATGTTTATGCTTTGACAATTGCCAACAATAAAAAGGTGAATGACCACCAAGAAAGAATAAGATACTACTTTACTTTTGGTTTGGATAGTAGGACAATCCATTCTACTACTGTTGCAGGGACAAATCTGCACAAACAGAACTATGGACACTAAATAATGCATTGCTTAGCTTATCAATTATAATAGGTGCTGTTAGACTTTCCACATACCTCAGTGATAACAGACTTTGTAGTTGAACCCCCAATCTCCTTACTGACTAGATAGTGTGGCAGAGTCATTTAGCTCCCATAGTCACCGATGATTGATCCCCAATGATGTCAGAGGCACGGACTCATGCTTGCAAAAATTCCAAAACCTTTAGCTCATCCACTCTAGTCTGGAGGACCAAAAACCACAGAGTCTATTTAAGTTTAAAAGCTTTATTAAAAGTAAACACATTTATTAAAATCAAGTTTGTCATAAAAGTAAACGTTTAACTGAAAATGGAAAAGTGCTTAGTGCTGACGATTAAGTGGACACATTTCTTGTGGTCGAGCCGAGCTCTCACCTGGTTTGAACTTGATCCTGCTCATGTTCTTAGAAGTCAAGCTTCTGTCTGTTAGGAGAAAAAGTGGTGCGTGTTAAAAATAAAAAGCAAGCATTCATCAGTTGTGCCAAAAAGTGCAGCAAGACAACAGCCTTCGCTGGAAAAAGGGACATTTTTACTTTAGAGTAGACAGTCACAAATTATTACATTGTATTCTGGTTTTTTCACATTTCTTTCTTCCTCCTAAACCAAATACTATATAGTAGTGAGTGGTGTATTCTAACAATATTAAATGTACTTTGTAGGTGAAACATCTGGAGGCGGGGCCAGCGCGGAGGTGGTGGCATTGGACGAGGGGAACAACTCTGGGGAGGAGGCGGTGGAAGTGCCGGACAATTCTGTGAGGGATAACACGGTGGTGGCGGGCAGAGGTAAGCTATATATTCCTTACTTATTGAGATTGAAGACTGCAGAGTGTGCTTTCTGCACAGGTGTATTATAAATCAACCAGGTAGTAGCCTCCTCTAAATGTACTTCGACTTAGCTGTGAAGTTTTTGACGAGAAGAATCCCAATCAGATCTGAGATTAACTTGATGGATGGGATGAACGAAAAGCGAAAGAATGGTGTAAGTAAGTGTGGAAGGACGAGAAATGTAATGATGACTGGCAAAGAAGAATGATATGTGTTTGCTTGGTTCCCGAGGTGGCTGGGAAGGAAAGAATATGGTATGGTGCATGGCTGGGTGAATGATGAAGCAAGGATGGGTGGAAGGAGAACAGCCTGGGTGGGTGAAACAGAAACTGTATGTGTGCATATACTTTGAATGGATGGATGCCTGGATCATGGTACTATCTGACTCTTAGATAGCATATGTGTATCTAGAGAGAGTAGACGGTCACTGCATGAACTAAGTGTTACTTTGAAGAGCATGTAACACCGCACCCGCATGTCCGTTCCAGTGTAGGAAAGGCAAGGAAAAGAAGTTGTAATTTTGTCCAAATACTACCATGAATAGTAGCAGTAGTTTGTATTGCAACTGCAAGCACAGCATATATCCGGTTATTACGGTGGACACTCCCTACCTCTCTTAATAACTTTAGTTTAGTAGTAGTACGTCATTCATGTGTGGGTGTATCACTGTTCACTCAAAAATAAGCAAAGCACCTAAAGTCATCCCACACACACAAAAAAATGTCCGCCTCCGATTTGGTCCAAACCACTTTTATCCGGTATTAGAGCTTCCCAGCAATGGCCCCAGAGCCATCAACCCAGGAGAAAACTAGTAGAAGACCCCCAAACAGCCAAAAATCAAAAGTACAAAAATGGGGACTTAGTCATGTTCTTGCCAATTTCCAAAATCACTCCGCGCGCGCTCTGCAGCTAGGCCCTAACTCCCCTCTGCCACCATGGATTTGCTTCAAACCTCTTGCAAACTAAAGTATCCATAGCCAGCAGTGCTCCCAGACCCCGAAACCCACCCACAAACACCAGGAAGCCCCCCAAACAGGCCCCCGAAAACGCTACATTGAGCAAAATGTTAGAAATAGCAAAAAAAAAATCAGCGTGGATTTTGTCCCAACCACTTCTATCCGGTATTAGACCTTCCTAGGAATGCCTCAAGACCCGCCAACCCACCTGCCAAAAAGCACAACACCCCCAAACAGCCAAAAATAAAAATCTCATACTTACAATATTTCTCGGCCTTCGGTCCAAACGCGCTGTGCAGCTAGGCCATAACTCCCGTTTTCCACCACGGATTTCCTGAAAACCAAATGCAATTAAGATTAGACTGTCCCAGCAGTGCTCCCAGACCCCAAAACTCACCCACAAACACCCGGAACCCCCCCCAAAGAGCACCTCAAAGGCAAGCAAGTCAGCAAAAACACAAAAAAACTTCAGCCTCCGATTTGGTCCAAACCACTTTTATCCGGTATTAGAGCTTCCCAGCAATGGCCCCAGAGCCGTCAACTCACCCGCAAAGAAGTAGAACGCCCCCACAAGTGTTGAGTCTTTCTTCATTGGGCGTAATCCAGCCCTCTGCTTTGATGGAAATAGGAGTCTGGAGGAGGAGGATAGAGGAGCATGTTCTTCTGAACTTGTGAACCTGAGGAATGCAGACTGCGGCACCTTCAAATCAATAAGCAAACAAGTGAAGACAGTTCTGCTGATGGGCTTGTTTTTGTGATTAGGTGATTAAAGTTTGAATTATATTAACTGTGCACAACAAAGAAAGACTGACACACAGGAATAAAAGTGAATAAGGACAAAAAAGAAAGTTATTGATTCATTGTCTCATTTTAAGGGCTCGGTGTCAGAGTCCAGGAATAAGAATAAGGCTTCGTCTTCATACTCAGCGAATTCAGGCAGGGTGAGCTCAGTGTCACCTAACAGAGAAGAAATTCCCTCATCTACGTTGCTGTCCACCTCGTCTTCATCCGGCGTGCTTTCTCGTACTTTTTAATCTGGTGGTATGAGGTGCTGATTCATCTTGATCATTGTTAACCTCTCCACATTTTTGGGTGAGAGGCGGCTCCGTTTGGGAGTTACAATGCAACCAGCAGCACTGAAAACACGTTCAGAAGACACACTTGCGAGTGGGCAAGACAAGTAGATTAAAGCCAGGTTGGAGAGCTGTGGCCACAATTCTTTTTTCCCATGCCAATACGCCAATGAGTCAGCATTAACATAGACCTCTGTTGAGTCATTCAGATAGTCCTGCACCATCGACTCAAGGTCCTCCTCCAAGGTTCCTCCACTTTGCTTACCTGTTGCTGTGACCTTTTGAGAACCAAACCCAAGCAGAGCTAGCCAATCCTCTTCAGCCTCCAATGTTACTGTTGTGTCTGGTGCAGATGATCCGGTTGCCGGTGTCTTTAACGGCTGAGAGGTCACTTGTGCCACAGCCACAGGTGCAGAAGTGGATTGTTTTGACTGGGGATGGCCTGCTGATGCTGATGTACTGCCTTTTCCTTCAATGAGCTGCCGTTCTCTTTCAAACTTCTTGGCTGACAAGGCTAGCCAGCGTTTGTACTTTGTAACATTTTCATCATCAAAAGGAAAGAATGCTCGGCCTGCCAGCGCCTTTTTGTAGCGTGGATCCAGAATAGTAGCACAAATGTAATGCTGTTCTGAGTGGATCATTTTAAGACGTTCATCACCTTGTAGGCGCTCTAATAATTTCTCCGCCAAAACAAAAGGGTCTTGGTTTTTTTCATTTCTTTGAAACACAGAAGACACTGCCTTCAGTTGGTGCTCCAGCATGTACAACAATGGGATAGCTTTTCCCAAATTACAGTCCTCCTTGCTGACTGCACGCGAGAAGAACTCAAAAGGATGAAGCATGTCTGTCAGGCTTTTAACTAGCTCCCATTGCGCCGCATCCATCCTCAGGTCCTTGTGAACTGTACCCTGTTTTAAGAAATAGTGATCGAGTACCGTATACTGCTCATACAGTCGCTCAAGCATGTAGAAGTTTGAGTTCCAATGTGTTGCCACCTCCTGGATGAGTGCTTTCACTGGCATTCGATGTTCATGTAGCAGGCTCCTCAGATGCTTCCGGGCCTTAAAAGAATGGCTGAACTGGTTGCACATTTTTCGGCAGGTGTCCACTACTTCGTACGCTGGACTGTCTTTATCACTCAAGAATTTTTTAACAACCAGGTTTATACAGTGCGCCAAAAACGGCACTCTGAAATAGTGACCGAGCTCCATGGCCTTAACTACATTGGCGCCATTATCCGTGGAAACATAACCAATCTGGCGTTGTTTGGGGACAGCCAGTGAAGGACCTTTGGGTTAAACTCATCCAAAATGTTTTGTGCTGTGTGACGTTTCTCCAAGCCAAACATGGCTAGTGTTGCATGTTTCCGAGCAGCGTTTAAAAACTTGGCCCGGGTCAAAACCTGCGTTTAGCTTTGCTTTAACCCCTGAAAAAGAGACCCAGTGTGCAGTGATGCACATGTAATCAGCGCCTGCGCCACTGGTCCACATGTCTGTTGTCAGATGTATAGTGTGAACAGCACTCTTCTGCAAAGCTGCCCCAATCACCTCCAGCACATCTTCATGTAGTGCTGGAACGGCAACTCTGGCAAAATAGAACCGGCTAGGAACCTTCCATTTTGGGCAGAGCGCTGCCACTAATTCTAGAAAACCAACCCCTTCTACAAAAGAAAAAGGGAGAAGGTCCAGAGCTAGCATTTTAGCCAGCTTAGTGTTATACAGACGCGTCATTGGGTGGTTGCGTTCATATTGCGCTTCTGTAAACAACATCTTTTTAATGTTGCCCTGGACAGCATTTACGGGATGATGATGATGATTTCTTAGACCCAGTTACGCTCGCTGATGAACTTTTTCGCGTTGGTGTCTCACTCTCTCCCACACTCTTAGTGTGGCTCACATGGGGTGTGCTGCTGACAGGGGTACTGGGTGTAAGTGAAGTGTTTGACACGTCTTCTTGCTCCTCGTCATCATCAGATGAAACATCAACGTTTTCATTACGTGCAATTCGGGCTTCCTTGATCGCCTGTAGGTGCGCAAACCATTTGACAGCGTGCTTTCTTTCAAGATGACCTCTCTGGCCTCCGGTACCATAGTTGGAAACAAACTTTCCACGACTAACTGCAAACTTACAAATGCAACAAATGGCGAGGTTTTCCTTTTTTGGGCAAACACTAAAGAAGTCCCAAACTGCGGACTTGAAATGTCTTTGGGGGCCGGAGGAGGAGGCGATACTGGTGGTGGTGGTCCTGCTGCTAATGCCAGATGAAGTGGAGGATGTGGATTGCCGAACTTCAGTACGTTTTAGCACTTTCACCACCACTAATTGAGGTCAAGGTGGATGGAGGTCCCTTCTGGCGAGTAAGAAATATGGAAGCGGTAGGTGTTGGTGTACTAGTTAACTCCAATGATTGTGGTGTTTCTTCCATTGCCTCCTCGTCGACAACATCATCACGCTCAGCAGCTTCTCGGGCTAGGGTCAAAATGTCTGTTTGCTGCATGCCCGCTGGGGCTGCAGTGACCTTTATGATGACTGGGTCGTCGTTGTGAGAGCCTTCATCAGCAGCAGTATCCGCCACTTCTTGTTGAGCCTCATCACACTCCATAACTATGAGTTTTTCGACGACCTTCCTTTTACGTTTAAGTACCTTTGTCAGATCATGGGGGTGCCTCACTCTCAAACGGCCGTGGTGGTTCCCAATTTTCATCCATAGCATCAGAAGGAGGTGGGCTTGAAGAAGATGTAGACACCACCCTTGATCTTTTCCTTGCTAGGGATCTGGAAGACAATGAATGATCATCAGGAGGAGTGGCTTCCTCAAATGATACCTCGGCTTGATTGTCGATTTCCTGATGTGCCCCTACTTCGGGAGGAACAACTAATGTGGGCACTTGTGACCCTCCATGCACCTCTGCTTGCGCATCTCCTTGCGCTGCCTCTCCTTCCACATGTACTTGGGCTTGTACTTGCACATGTGGTTGTTGTTGCGGCTGTGGTTGTTCAACACTCATCAGATGAGTTACAACAACCTGTGTTGATTGAGGGACATTGCTGCTACTTTCTTGCGATGAGCCAACATCACTGGTCGATGGTGATTGAACAACTAGACTAAGTGCCTCTGCAGCACTCAAGGGCTTGGACTTAAGTTGGCGTGGTGGTGGTGGTGGCACTGAGCCCAATGGAGCGGGGGTGCTGCTCCCAGCTTGGTCCCCAGCAGATCCTGCTGCTGCTGCAAATGTAATTTTTTTTTTTACTCCCTAAAAATGTGGTGGGCGGCACACCAGTCTCCTTGGTAACTTGCTTCTTCTACTCCTTACTGGCAACTTTCTTGCTAGAGGAGCTACGGGGAACTTTTTTTGGGGCCATCTTCTTCAGAGCAGGTCAGAACAGCAGGCCGCAGTTGCACGAGTTGCAGAGTTGTCTGTGGGCAGACGTGACGTCGCGTGATGTTATGCTGCACACACACCGCTGCAGGACTTCTTCCTGGCACTGGTGGTTCTCTTGAGTCTTGTGCACCTAAAAGCAATGGAAGACAGAGGAACATCAGTTCAGTTATACACCCCAAAAAAAATCGAAAAAAACTGAAAAATCAGCACAATCCCATGCCATCTATGATGTTTAAATTCAAGACACCCCACAAAAAGACTAGGCACATGCACTACTCACTACCCCTGGTGAAAAGGCCACAACAACAGCCCAAAAAAACGAAAATCACAGAAAAATCTGCACAATCCCATGCCATCCATGATGTTTAAATTCAAGACACCCCACAGAAAGACTAGGAACATGCACCACTCACTACCCCTGGTGAAAAGGCCACAACAACAGCCCAAAAAAACGAAAATCACAGAAAAATCCGCACAATCCCATGCCATCCATGATGTTTAAATTCAAGACACCCCACAGAAAGACTAGGCCCATGCACCACTCACTATCCCTGGTGAAAAGGCCACAACAACAGCCCAAAAAAACGAAAATCACAGAAAAATCAGAACAATCCCAAGCCCTCCATGATGTTTAAATTCAAGACACCCCACAGAGAGACTAGGCCTATGCACCACTCAGTACCCCTGGGCATAAAGGTTGAAAGCTAGGCAAAATGGTGGCAGACCTGAGAACACTGCCTGCATTCAAAATGGCCCCCTCCCTCCCAGCACATGGCCAGGGCCTGTAGCAGCACTCAAAATGGCCCCCACCCACATGGCCTGTCCCCATGAACACCCCAAAAAATCGAAAAACACAGAAAAATTAGCACAATCCCATGCCATCCAGACCCTCCATGATGTTTAAATTCAAGACACCCCACAGAAAGACTAGGCACATGCACCACTCACTATCCCTGGTGAAAAGGCCACAACAACAGCCCAAAAAAACGAAAATCACAGAAAAATCAGCACAATCCCAAGCCCTCCAAGATGTTTAAATTCAAGACACCCCACAGAAAGACTAGGCCTATGCACCACTCAGTACCCCTGGGCATAAAGGTTGAAAGCTAGGCAAAATGGTTGCACACCTAAGAACACTGCCTGCATTCAAAATGGCCCCCTCCCTCCCAGCACATGGCCAGGGCCTGTAGCAGCACTCAAAATGGCCCCCACCCACATGGCCTGTCCCCATGAACACCCCAAAAAATCGAAAAACACAGACAAATCAGCACAATCCCATGCCATCCAGGCCCTCCATGATGTTTAAATTCAAGACACTAGTAGGTTAGTTGGGTAGATGCACAGCAGTTTTATGCAGGTTGAATGATGGTTGATCAAGGTTTAGGTGCTACACAAGTAACGTCTAGTGTCCTACGACGTTGGTAGATAAACATGTGGGTGTGGGGTCAGTGGGTCACTGATCCCATCCTTGGGTGCACACTGTGGTTCCTCTATAATACAAAGAGGTTTCATTCAGAGTTCATTGTGGGTTATTCATATTTATTCAATATAACATTTCATTGATAATTCTCATGAATATGTCGAATAGTTGGGTTAATCCATTCTCAACATGTTAACACTGTCCTTAATATGAATCCAATGCATTTCGGGGCTATAAGCTGCCCCTTCATCAGGGAAAGGTACTGCAACAAAATTAAATGAAATAATATAAGTAATTATAAAAGATGGACATCATAGTGTGTGGTATTAACAAAAATGGGGGGGGGAACGTATACGTGGAGGGGGGGTTTCGGTGTCGATTTATAGGATCACCTTAAATAAACCATTTTGTCCCGGGTGAGAAAAGCGGGAGAGTGCTGCCAGCATCGCTTACGAGTATCCGTGTTATGATTGGGTCGGTGTTCTGAAAAGTAAACGAGTATCGATCGTAAGAAAATATCCTATCTGGTTGGTTCCGAACAAAGTAGTCTCATGCTCGGTGCACTAACCTTATAAACGGAGCCCTAGTGATCATGGACCAACAGATGTATGAATCCAAGGTAATGGAACACATCTCCGATACCCAAACATACATGAAACTTGATAAAAACCCCACATTGGAGTTCACAACTAAATTGAAAAACATCATCGACAAGGCATATGAAACTGGGATCATAAACGACAGGACTAAGAACTTCCTCATTAAAACTAACCCTAAGAGTCCCACCTTGAGGATGGTACCCAAAATTCATAAAAACCTTCTGGACCCCCCCATGAGACCCATAGTCTCAACATGTGGAAGCATCCACGAACCGATTGGCCAAATACTGGATAAATATCTCCAACCAGCAGTACAATCAATGAGAACCTACACAAAAGACACCACAGACTTCATTTCAAAATTGAATAACTTACAAATCAACCCTGATGACAAATTGATCCTATGTACCGCGGACGTACGATCCCTCTACACTTCCATACCGCATTCCTTAGGCATAGAAGCTATAGAGAAAAGCTTACTAAATTCCACCATAGACAGCCAATTCCAAACATTTTTGATGGAACTTATGCTCTTTACTTTATACCAAAGTTACTTCAAATATCAAGAAACATGGTATCTACAATTGGTGGGCATGGCCATGGGCAACTCTGCGGCGCCCGTATACGCTAACCTCTTCATGGAAGAGTACGAAGAAATCCACATTTTCAATAACACAGAATGGACAGACAACCTTGTGCTACTAACACGATACATTGACGATATCTTTATCATATGGAAGAATTCCAGAGAAAAACTGCAAGAATT
Organism: Lissotriton vulgaris; assembly: GCF_964263255.1. Lineage (NCBI taxonomy): Eukaryota > Metazoa > Chordata > Amphibia > Caudata > Salamandridae > Lissotriton > Lissotriton vulgaris. The sequence continues at coordinate 253,374,194 of NC_141690.1, read as the reverse complement.
ACTGACACAATTTAACAACATTGATGAACGCATACAGATTACGTGGGAAATATCTGAAGACAGCATCAATTTCTTAGATGTTAGAGTATCGATCACCCAACAGGGATTTGAGACAGACCTGTTCGTGAAGCCCACCGATAGAAATAATATGCTCCACTATACGAGCTTCCACGAACCAAATTTAAAAAGACACCTTCCATTTTCACAAATGGCCAGAGCAAAAAGGATCGTATCAAGCCCTATGAAATCCACACAGAAGATTGAACAAATTGCCACCAAATTTCAGGCTAGAGGATATCCGGTCAAACTTATTGAGGAATCCAAGCAGAAAATTTTGAACACTGATCGCCAGAAACTATTACAACCTGGTTCAAAAAATCAACAGACACGCATAGTGGTAGTCTCCAAATACTCCACAGCCAGTATGAAATTCAAAAGGACCATATACCAACATTGGTCACTATTGAACCTGGAGCCGGACTTCAACCAGATCTTTGTGGAACCTCCATTATTCGCCTTCACCAGGTGAACTAGTTCAACACAAACCAACAACGATTGTCAAACATACAGGCACTAAACCCTGCTTGAGTTGTGGGAATTGCAACAGCATCATAAAGGGAAATACCATCAACCACCCTATGAAGGGCAATACCATCAAACTCCATGTGAATGCAACTTGTGATACGAGTAATGTTATCTATGCGCTCAAATGTCCCTGCGGGAAACTATACGTCGGCAAGACCGAACGTAAAATTAAAATCAGACTGACAGAACATTGGTCTAACATCAGACTAAAAAACACCAAATCATCGATTGCCACACATTTCCAAGAATTGAAACACAACATCTCCCAATTAAAATTCATTATACTGGAAACCGTGGTTAAGATGGAAGGCAGAGACAATACCAAATACCTCCTTCAACGCGAAAATACCTGGATACAAAGACTTTCCACACAGAAGCCCATGGGCCTCAATGACAGAATTGAACTTTCTTGCTACTTATAAATGTTGTTCACGGAGCCTTAAAAGGCTTCCTGTGTTATTACACCAACTGCACTGTTGATTTATGATTTTTAATTCTACCTTTGTATGCAACCTTTTTTCCACACCTTCCCTCATTTTTCCATACCTTCGCTTATGTCTATATTTTCACACTCCCCTACCTGACATCCTGACAATCATTCTTGAGCACATCCCGTTTCACCATATTTATTTTAATACACCTTACTGGCACATTGCATGTATTTCCACTACCCTAACATCCAGAGGTTCCCATGCTCGAACCTAGCCCTTAAACCCTGACCGCTACCGCGAGTCTTTCTTCCTTTACTAACATCACGTGATCGCAACATTTGTAAGGGATCAAACGCGGCAGTTGACTTCTCCGTCCTGACCGGCGTACCGAGCAGACTACACCTAAACCTGAAGCTCCGTTTATAAGGTTAGTGCACCGAGCATGAGACTACTTTGTTCGGAACCAACCAGATAGGATATTTTCTTACGATCGATACTCGTTTACTTTTCAGAACACCGACCCAATCATAACACGGATACACGTAAGCGATGCTGGCAGCACTCTCCCGCTTTTCTCACCCGGGACAAAATGGTTTATTTAAGGTGATCCTATAAATCGACACCGAAACCCCCCCTCCACGTATACGTTCCCCCCCCCAATGATGTCCATCTTTTATAATTACTTATATTATTTCATTTAATTTTGTAGCAGTACCTTTCCCTGATGAAGGGGCAGCTTATAGCCCCGAAATGCATTGGATTCATATTAAGGACAGTGTTAACATGTTGAGAATGGATTAACCCAACTATTCGACATATTCATGAGAATTATCAATGAAATGCTATATTGAATAAATATGAATAACCCACAATGAACTCTGAATGAAACCTCTTTGTATTATAGAGGAACCACAGTGTGCACCCAAGGATGGGATCAGTGACCCACTGACCCCACACCCACATAAATTCAAGACACCCCACAGAAAGACTAGGCACATGCACCACTCACTATCCCTGGTGAAAAGGCCACAACAACAGCCCAAAAAAACGAAAATCACAGAAAAATCAGCACAATCCCAAGCCCTCCATGATGTTTAAATTCAAGACACCCCACAGAAAGACTAGGCCTATGCACCACTCAGTGCCCCTGGGCATAAAGGTTGAAAGCTAGGCAAAATGGTTGCAGACCTAAGAACACTGCCTGCATTCAAAATGGCCCCCTCCCTCCCAGCACATGGCCAGGGCCTGTAGTAGCACTCAAAATGGCCCCCACCCACATGGCCTGTCCCCATGAACATCCCAAAAAATCGAAAAACACAGAAAAATCAACACAATCCCATGCCATCCAGGCCCTCCATGATGTTTAAATTCAAGACACCCCACAGAAAGACTAGGCACATGCACCACTCAGTACCCCTGGTGAATAGGCTACAACAGCCCAAAAAAACGAAAATCACAGAAAAATCAGCACAATCCCATTCCCAAGCCATCCAGGCCCTCCATGATGTTTTTATTAAAGAGACCCCACAGAAAGACTTAGTCCACCCACCACTGAGTACCCCTGGGCAAAAGGCCCCAACAACAGTCCAAAAATCGAAATTTACAAAATTGTAGTTGCAGCAACTGTAATGCCCCAAAGAAACTTACTTGTGAAATTTCTAATCCAACAGTGATCCAAAGAAAGTCAAAAAGGCCTCAAATCCAAATATCCAGCAGCATCCACAAAAAGTAATCCTTCCAGGTGAAGAAGCCGAATGAAAGTGACCAGCACATGAAGAAAGCACTGGGAGGAGCCTGCTGGACAGGAACAGGAAGTTGGAGGCTGTGGGGCACTTCCTTCCTCCCACCCCCCCACCTCCCCAAAAATGGACTCCTTGCAAAATAAAGTGCAGGCAAATGTCAACCTGAGGAGTTATTCTGATAAAAATCATCATTTCCAGTAGGTTTATCATCATCATCATTTCCAGTAGATTGTTGCTGCCCGTCGCATGTACGGGTTCGCGATTGCGAACTCTCGCGATACGTGATCACGGCGTACTCGCATTGGCAAACTCTCGCTGTGCAAGGTGGCGAGCGCGATGACGTAATCGCGGTCGCCAAACCCCCGCGGGATCTCGCAGCAAGATCCAAAATGGCGAAGCACTCGCAAAATATCGAGAAAAACAACTCGGCAAACGCTGAATGACGGTAAGTGAACGCCGCGCGCCGCAAAATTGTATCACCAAGAAAAAAAAATCCGCCGTGGGCGAATTTGCGGATTTTTGGTAAATTCGTGAGCGTTCGCGGATTGCGAATTTACCA